>NW_006208669.1:327386-336560 GCF_000334495.1 Tupaia belangeri chinensis | reverse complement strand
ATATTTTCCCATTCTTTTCTTGCTCACATTGTTTCCAATGAGAGGGCAACTGTTAGCCTGATAGAATATCCTTTGTAGGTAACTTATCATTTCTCTTTTGTGAGTCTGAGTATGTTGTCTTTGTTTGTAGTTTTGGTCAAACTGGGCATAATGTATCTTGAAGATCTTCTTGGGTTGATTCTATTTGGGGTCCTATGTATTTCTTGGGTAGGATCTTTTAATGCCTTGCTAGGTTTGGGAAGTTTTCTTCCAGGATTTCATGGAATAGATGATCAATGCCCTTATGAGTCTCTTCACCTTCTGGGATATCAATTATCTGGATGTTTGGGCATTTAATGGTATCTTGTATTTCTCATATATTATTCTCATATTTTTGGACTATTTTCTCAGTCTTTGTGGTGGATTTTTCTAGGCCAGAGATTCTGCCTTCTACATCTGAGATCCGATCTGTATGATCTAGTCGTTTTTTAATACTTACAAGGGAGGTTTCAATTTCCTGTAGTACAGCCTTAATCTCTAAGAGCACCATTTCATTATTTTTTATGATGTGTATTTCCTCTTTCAGATTGTGCAAGAACTTCCTCACCTCTTAGAACTCCCTCGACTCTATTCTCCTTACCTCTTCTGGAGTTCATTGTCTCTCTTCTCTTGCATCTCTGTTAACTTTGTCACTATGAATATTATAAATTCTTTATCAGACATTTCCACCAGTTCCATTGTTTGTGGGCAAAGAGGAATTTTTATTTGTCCTTGTGGGGGAAATATTATCTTGGGTTCTCATATTTCTTGTGCCTTTGTGGTGTTTCTCTCTCTTTATGTCTCTCTCTCTGTCTCCCTCTAGCTCTTGGTCTCTCTCCTCACACACACCAACATATTCTATAATGAATAAAATTTTTTTCAGCTACCTGTGTAATGCATTGTATATGGAAAGACAAATTTAAACAAATAATTGAACAAATATAACATTGCCTTAGAGTCAGACGTAGCCTTAAATATGATGAAGCTAACTTTTTGTTCATACATTGTATTAACTATGCACTGTGTTCTTACATATCCTGTTCATCTACTTGTTGAAGTACATAAAATTGACATCCATGTGGACGTATATTTGTTCATTGGGGTGAAGGTTTGACTGCTGTGTTTCATTAAACATCTTCCTGTTTCTCCTTGAATACTTCCTGTGCTGACTGTAATGATAACTCCTTGAAGTGCTTAAAAATGAATTACTGTCCCCTCTTAAATTTTGGTATAACTGCTGAAGTGATAGTGAATGAACAAATATCAATATCATCCAATATATGTTTCCTTTGTACTTGATTCTCTTCAAAATGCATGATCAAAGGATGACTCACAAGAGCTTGAATTCCCATCCCAGTCATTTGATTCAAGGTCTCAAATTTCCTGTAAAAATATATGTCCTTTCAGTTTCTCCTAGTTACCTCTAATGGAACATCAGTTTAGTCACTTTTTAATTTTTCTTTTATTTTAGCTCGCTATTGAGTGAGTACACTTGTCAAAGAGAGACAGAGAGAAAGAGGGAGAGAGAGAGAAAGTGAGAAATCACTCCCCAGGGGAGATGGCCACACTACAATCCCATGTTCTCCAGTCTCCTCTTAGTGATTTGGACACAGGAGCACATGCATCCAGCATGATTTTCAATTCACTGAGCTCAGAACTCTAACTGGGCAGTCAGCCTTGTGGAATCCTGCACTTTAACCTCCATGCCCCTGCTGACCCATGACAATTAAATTTTAGCTTATGGTTGGTGAAAGGTGCTAATGACCTTTGGAGGCAGGAGAGTTTCACAGAAAACGTGTAATAAAGATGGATTCATTACACTTTCAACTTGGTCTCTTGAGAACAGTAAATAAGTAGGAAAATTGTCTTTCCTTTCCACACCAATATCCATGAGGGAAGTCAGCTACTAAGAGGTTGTAGTTATAAGGATGAAACGTACTTAATGAGCAGATATAGGGAGGTGTAAATATTTCTTCTGTCATTGTCCATAAGGAGGACAGTCTTAGGTTGGAAAAGACATAGTAATTATTTTTGGATTTGAGATATTTGAGATAATTTGGCTAGGGAACTGGGCTTAATTCTTTCATTGTGTCTTGTCTGGGGACATAACTTGAATTTCCATCATCATCCATCCAGGGAGAAATTCACCTTTCTCCAAGAAGATTGTTCTGTCTAAGACCCAGTACAAGTGAGTCTGAGAGCCTGGTAGGTACTGCAGGACTGGTTCAGAGATTATGAATGCCAAGGACGTCTGCCTGAGATCACCTGAGAGTCAAACCAGTCTAGCAAGAGCCAAGAGATTGATGCATTTTGTTCCCTGTCTGACAAAAGTATTAAATTATATTATATTAAATAAGTACATGCAGGAAGTGTTCTTTTCCTTTGAGAGTATTAAAAAATTTTTTTAAAAAAGATGATGGAGGCTGTGCTGAAAGAGTCAATGTTCTTGAAAAGGAAAGGGAATAAAAAGTTCCAAATATACCAGTGACAGAGACTCCAAGCAGAGGGAAGCAGAATATGTAAAAGTGAATATTGAAGCTCTGGATTCTGTTTAACGTCAAATGAAGGTCAGTGCTTGGGAGCTCAGTGTGGGCAGGTTGGAAAGTGTAGAGGAGAAAGGGATTGACTGAAGGATATAGAAACACAGTAAACAGATGTAAATACAGATATAGTGTATGTGAAAGAGGAGGGTTTGAGGAAAAACAATGAGAAGAGATGGGATTTTTAAAACAATTTTTATTCCTGGTTTTTGCCATAGAACAATACGTACTTACAGGAGAAAGACAGAGAGAGGGAAAGTGAGAAATCACTCTCCAGAAGAATGGCCACATCAAAATCCCTTTTTTTTCCTAGGGATTTTGAGTAAGTGCATATGGACCAGGTATGATTTTTTAAGCTGTTTGTCTAAGACTTGAACTATGGCCAGCCATATGAGAATCCAGTGCCTGAAACACCATGCCAGTGATAGTCCCAGAGTTGCATTCTTCATGGAGGGTGGAGTTGTGTTTGAAGCTATGAGATTTCTGCTCTGTTCTCTGCTGGGGAGTCACTGAGGACTAGATCTGAGATGCAAAACCCAGTTTTCTGATTCCATGAATTTTTAATTTAACATAATTCTATAGACTTTTACCTTTTCTTTAAAGATTCTCTTCTTTTGTCACATTTTGGATATTTCTTTTTAAAAATGAATTAATTTACTTTTATTTTAAATTTATTTATTTTACACTCATTCACTGTACATTATCACAGCATACAAAATGAGATTTTCCATCCAGAAAACACTATCTATTGGCTTAATCAAGGATATTACATACACGTTATTGTCAATGAATGATTTTTCATTTCTTGTTTCTTATATATTTTGCTCCTCCCCCCTTGTTACTTGTTTCTTATATATTTTGCTCCTCCCCCTTGTTACCTACTTCTTACCCTCTGCTATTTCCCACCCTCCTCCCACACTGTCTCTGGTGTCTACAGTTGCTTTCTATGATTTTTTTTTCACATTTTATTGATTAATGAAATATCTTAATCTAAGTACTTTCAAGAGCAAATAGCTAATATATACACATCTGTAAACACATGTCTGACTTTAGGCATAAAAATCAGTGAGTAGAATGAGCATACTATAAAGTTGCACCTAGCTGAGGCTATATTACTGCAATCATTAAATAGATAGTTTTAAATGTATTTTTAATTTCAAGAAAAGCAGCTTTAACTTTAAAATCAAAATAAAAATGTTAAGAGAAATCTGCTTGAAACTTAAAGTCAGGAAAATGGTTAGGATTCTGTTCAAGTAGTAAGTAGATATACCTATCAACAACTCAAGAGAAGACAAAAATCCTTAAATCTGGTAAAGAAAGCATAGAAGAAAATCAGTAATGTTTTAGTCACAAGTCATAAAATTCTATTTCACCAGTTCAGTCTCATGTAACAAATCTCTCTTCTGTTGTCCAATCTTTCCATTTGAATGCTGGAAGCTAACTTTGAACTCTGGACTTGTCCCTACCATCAAGTGGACCATTTTCTTGGTTGTTTTTTGGACTCATTTCCATGTGTCTGTCTTTAGTTTTCCTGGTACAGCACTCCCTTCAGAACTTCCTGGAGAGTTAGTCTGGTGTTGACAAATTCCTTCAGGTTTTGTTTATATGACAATGTTTTTGTCCTTTCCTCCCATATGAAGAATAATCTTGCTGGGTATAGTATTTTTGGTTGAATTTGTTTTTAACTTAACACTTTGAATCTATTTTCCCATTCTTCATTTGCTTTCACTGTTTCTCATGAGAGGTCTGCTGTTAGACCGATAGGCTAGCCTTTGTAAGTAGCCTGGTGTTTCTCTCTTGCCGATTTTAGTGGCTTGTCTTTGTGGTTTTGGCCAATTTGGCAATGATGTTCCTTAGAGAAGATCATTTTGGGTTGATTCTATTTGGGGTCCTTTGTGTTTCTTGGGTTTAGATATTTGTATATCTGTCTAGGTTTGGGAAGTTTTCTTCCAGGATTTCATGGAATAGATTATCAATGCCCTTATTAAGTTTCTTCACCTTATGGGATTATCTGGATGTTTGGATGTTTAATAGTATCTAGTATTTCTCATATATTATTCTCAGTTTTTTGGGTTATTTTCTCAGTCTTGGTGAATTTTTCTAGATCAGAGATTTTGTCTTCTACATTTGAGATTCAATGTTCTTCATGACCTAATCTGCTTTTAGTACTTCCAAGGGAGGTTTTGAGTTCCTGTAGTACATACTTCATCTCTAACAGTTTTTTTGTCTTCTACATTTGAGATTCAATGTTCTACATGACCTAATCTGCTTTTAGTATTTCCAAGGGAGGTTTTGAGTTCCTGTAACAGTTCCGTTTGATTTCTTTTTTATTGTGTGCATTTCCTCCTTCAACTCATGCAAGAACTTCCTCACCTCCTGGAACTTTTTTTTTTTTCTCCTGCATTGTCTGGAGTTCATTTTCTCTCTTCTCTTGCATCTCTGTTAGCTTTGTCACTATGAATATTCTAAATTCTTTATCTAACATTTCTACAAGTTTCATTGTACTGTCTGTGAACGATGAGGAGTTGCTCTTTTCCCTTGGGAAGAGAGATATTTTCTTGGTTTCTCATGTTTCTTGTACTTTTGTGGTGGTTTCTGGTTATCTGATGGATTACACGTTTCTTCCAAAGTTCACGAAGTTAAATCTGAGCATTCAGAGGTGTGCATGAGGATGTGATCTGCAATCTCTCTGCAGTTCCGTTTTTCTCCATTTGTGCAGCCGACTCTGTGGGAATTGAGGATTATTCTTACACTAATAGCATTCAGATGTTTGGCTACTGGGCACTTAGACCTATCTAGACATTCAGCATGTAGAGGTCTGATAGCAAAGTGATAAAGGTAAAAGAAAAAAAGAAAGAAAGAAAAAAACTGAAAAAAAATTGAAGCAAAATATTAAAAAAATCAGTTCATGCATGCCATGTGAAAGGGATTCCTGACAGCTCAAATGCAGATGGCTTCTTGGTTATTTCTTTTTGTGAATTGTGAGTTTATTGGCTTTGCTCATTGTTCTTTTGGGGAGTTCAGTCTGTAAGGTGTACAGGCACTAACATACATCACTCTATTCTGTATCAAATACATTATTTTTAGCTGCTTTATTACTTATGTTGGGCATACAGGGATGTAACTGGCCTTGACATACCTCAGGACCAAGGAAGCTTTCTTTTCATTACCATCTCTCAGGGCCAACTGAGTTTATTATATATATTTTCCCTTCTTATGAACATTTTCTTCTTTTTTTGGAGGGGAGATGTTTACCATAAGGTGTGTGTGTGTGTGTGCATGCCACACACACACACACACACAGAGAGAGAGAGAGAGAGAGAGAGAGAGAGAGAGAGAGAGAGAGAGAGAGAGAGAGAGAGAGAGAGAGAGAGAGAGAGAGAGAGAGAGAGAGAGAGAGATGGGAGAGAGGTATGCCTCCCCTGGGGAGGCATAGCCACGCTGAAATCCCTTCTTATTCATTCTCATCTTAGGATTTTGGGCACACATGCATATGTAACCAGGGTGATTTTTCAACTTGCTGGGTCCAGGACTAGAACTGTGGTTGGCATGTGGGAGTCCAGCACCTTAACCATCATGCCACCTACTGATCCCTTTATTCTTCATTTTAATTTTTTTAGAGTTTTTGCCTTAGGGCCTGTGGGCTTGCCAGAGAGAGATAGAGACAGAGAGATAGAGACCAACCCTGGGAGGCTGGTCACACTGCAGTCTCCTCCCCTCCCTTATCCTCTTGGGATCTTGGCATATATGAACACGTACCCAGTGTGAGTTTCAAGCCACCAAGTCCAGGACTTGAAACATAGTTATCCATGTCATAGTCCATCGACATAACCAATATGCTATCTGCTCGACATAACCAATATGCCATCTGCTGTTCCCCTTCATTTTAATGAGCAGATATTTTTGTTTCTTTAAAAACAAATGATAAAACAGTTGTGTTAAAATAAGGTCCACATTTATTTGTCTATGGAAAGCTTAGTAAATGGAGTTTGGGCACCTTTTCTACATATTTTAGGGGAAAGATGATTTGGTATTGCAGAATGGTCTCATATTAATTTTTTCCCTAATCAACGTGGCTGAGGACTCCAGGAGGTCATAGTTGGTTGTGTGCGCTGGTGTGTTTGTGTATGTGTGTGTTTGTGTTTTGTAGAACATGAGCAGACCTCAGAACATGCTTACTTGAGCTCTTATATTCCAAATTGTGACTCTACAACTGCTCGACCCACAAATTGTGACACTTATAATTCAGATGTTAGAGAAGTTAACAACAGATAAAAATTAGGAGAGATCTATTGTGATTCATGGAGGACCTTTGAAGACCACTAACTAAGATATCTGAAGTAGCCAGAATCGTAGAAGGAGACAACAGAATGGTGGTTGCCAGGTGATTGATGAAGGGGGTAAAAAGAGGGTTGTTTTTCAATGGACATAAAGTTGCAGCTATGAGGAAAGCTGGTGGTGTGGTGGCTAAGGTGACTGGCTAGCACATGGCGGACTGTGCAGGTCAAGTTCAAGATCTGGTGGCTTGGAAAACATGCCAGACATGAGTGTATGCATGCCCAATATTTCTCACTTTCCTTCTCTCTCTCTCTGGTGAGTGTATGTGCCCTATGACAAAACTAAAAAACAAAAACTTATTGAGAAATCACATTATACTCCATAAGTGTGTATAATTAGCATTTGTCAATAAATAAGTTAATCCTGTAGAATACATGATCTATGGGAACAAAGAAGTGAGATAAGCAGAGATGGCACTGTGAAAGCCTAAAGGGGATTAGATCCATACGAAAATATAGACAATAACGTTGTGACGAAAAAATACTATGGTATTTGACCTATGTGAGTAATACCGGTTTGTGGGAAATTAGCTGTCTTATTTTCCTCTTTTCAGGGAATCACCATGGAAATAGGAAACAATACACAAATTTCAGAATTTCATCTTCTGGGACTTTCAGAGAAACCAGAATTGCAGCCCCTCCTATTTGGGCTCTTCCTCTCCATGTATCTGATCACTGTGTGTGGAAACCTGCTCATCATCCTGGCCACCATCTCAGACTCCCATCTGCACACCCCCATGTACTTCTTCCTCTCCAACCTGTCCTTTTCTGACATCTGTTTCACCTCCACCACTGTCCCAAAGATGCTGGTGAACATCCAGACACAGAGCAAGGTCATCACCTATGCAGGCTGCATCTCTCAGATATTCTTTTTCCTAGTCTTTGCAGTGTTGGATGACTTCCTCTTGACTGTGTTGGCCTATGACCGGTACGTGGCCATCTGTCACCCCCTGCACTACACGGCCATCATGAACCCCTGGCTCTGTGGAAAGCTGGTTTTGACATCTTGGATCATGAGTGTCGTGTATTCCCTGTTACATAGCTTAATGGCATTGCGGCTGTCCTTCTGTGTGCTAGTGGAAATTCCCCATTTTTTCTGTGAACTTAATCAGGTGGTTCACCTGGCCTGCTCTGACACCTTTCTTAATGACATGGTGATCTATTTTGCAGCTGTGCTGCTGGAGGGTGGTCCCCTCACTGGGATCCTTTACTCTTACTGTAATATAGTTTTGTCTATTTGTGAAATCTCATCAGTTCAAGGGAAGTACAAAGCATTTTCCACCTGTGTCTCTCACCTCTTGGTTGTCTTCTTATTTTATTGTACAAGCATGGGTGTGTACCTTAGTGCTGGTGCTACCCACAGCTCACACACAAGTGCAAAAGCCTCGGTGATGTACACTGTGGTCACCCCCATGCTGAACCCCTTCATCTACAGTCTGAGGAATAAAGACATAAAGAGGGCTCTGAAAACAGTCTTTGGAAGGGAAACTGTGAAAGGGTCAATGACCTTGAGCTTAAGTAACACATAATTTCAGAGTTTAAAGTCATGGACTTATAATTTTCAAATCAAATTGTGAAAGTACTTGTCTACACAATTGAAGTAACACTGTATTCAGCTTTCTACCTTCTCATATATGAGCAAATTTTTTCTTTGCCATTTTTCTACTTTCCCAAAGTTGTTTCTAGCCTTGTATCAGAAATACTTTAAAATTTTCATTATCTTATAGGACAATATGCAACTCCTAAGAATATCGTATTCTCAAAGGATGTATATCATTCCAAATAATTTTTTTAATTTTGTTACTAAAATAACTTTTTTGGGTTGGGTTGCGCCTATAAAAAAGAGAACAACAAGAAAAAAAACAACTAGAAAACAAAACAAAGCAAAACAAAAAGCACATTTACATTTGGTAACTAATACTATTAAGGTAATTTAATTAAAGGATTTATTGATGTGCTTTATGTTGTTTCTTTAAATATTTGCTTGTTTCTTCTTGAATACTTTAGTGTGGCTGTAATTATAACTCCTTGAAGTGCTTAAGATTAATTACCTCCCCTTAATCTCACCCTCTTTCCATATAGTCTTCAGAGTCTATAACCATTTTCAGAGCTTCTTTGTCCTCCAGTCTCTCAGTTTCCACCATAGAGTGCACACAGTTGGTATATGTGAAGTGAAGACATACAATGTCTCTCTTTCATATCCTGACTTGCTTCACTCAGCAGTTTATCCACTTTCTATCAGATGCCAAGGTCTTCTTGTTTTTCTTATTTTTATTTTT
>NW_006208669.1:295152-327274 GCF_000334495.1 Tupaia belangeri chinensis | reverse complement strand
CACACACACACACACACACACACACACACACACACGCAGACCTGTGGCATTCCCTCCAAGGCCCTGGCCCTTCTCAGGGGCTGCTAAGCAGTGCCGTTACAGCAAGCTCCAAGTCCTAGGCGTGTCCCTTTAAGTGCCTGTGCAGTCAAATGCCACAGGATTTCAAATGGAAATGACATGAATTAATTTCCTGAGAAGAACAAAAAGAAAAGGGAAGTAGAGAAGAAAGGCAGCTTCTTGTGACACAATATGCAGACTCATGGCACCCACTGATTGATTGAAGTGTCAAAAAGGCACCTTTCAGGTATAAATGAAGCTGCTGAGAGAGTGTGGAGGCTCTCGCACGCTCTCTTATTCATATGAAATATTAATGGATAAAGTCAAGGGAAAATCAGTTTTCCTTGGTATCTTTGGAATCTTCTCTACCCCAGAAGCTAACCTCTGGACAGCCGTCCTAGTGAGAGATGAAAGCACACAAACGCGTCTCCTCCTCTCAGGTGGGACATGAAAAGTCTTTGGGTCGCTTTAAGAAAAGCTCCCTGTACCTGGCTCCAGCCTCCTCCCGGCCTCTCTGCATGTCACCTGTTCCCGCTCTTTGGACGCTCCAGACAGACGGCTCCCCTGTGCTTAAAGGGAGAGCTGGTATTACGTGTCCCCCACTCAACACGTGCCGAACGGCTGCACTCCACGGCAGAAATGGACAGACTGGAGGGGTGAAGGCCTGGAGAGCAACCGTGGGTACCAGAGACCCTGTGCGCAGAGGGCGGGAGACCGGGGGAACCAATGGGGAAAAGGAAGACGCATGTTGAACAGACACAAACGTGGACAATTATCTGCTGTGAGAATATGTACGATACTATCGATACTATCTTTAACTGAATCATCATACAGTGTATTCAGAATGGAAAAATTCATTTGCTTTATTGTAATGATCTACAGTGACTGAATGTAAAAAAAAAAATAATTAAAACAAAAATAATTGGTGTGAGGGGGTGGCAGGCAGGTGGTTAAAGCACTGGACTCCCACATGACAGAGTAAGGTTCAAGTCGCAAACCTGGCAGCTTGCTTCTCACTTCCCTTCTCTCTCTCTCTGGTCAAATGAATAATAATATCAATTAATTAATTAAATAAACTAAAAGTTTAGAAGCTGGCACTGGCTCTTTCCTCTGCCTAAAGCATTTCCCCTCTGCTCTGTGCAGGGACTAGCCTGTAAGTCTCCTGAGAATCCTTTTCTCCTAAACACCTGCAGAAGCCTCCCAATGCCTATCCCAGCACCCTGCTTTCATCTCCTACGGTCTTCTCTGATTGCCTTGTTTGTAGAGTTCTTCACGGAGAGTTCTTCATGGAGCTCGACTGGGATGCGCTGTCCAGGAGGGCATGTCTTTGACTTTCTTCTTGGTGGCTATATCTTCCCCTCGCGGTGGAGGTGCCTGGTGTAGCGCAGGTGCTGAACTGAAACTTTGGAAAGAATAGCTGAACAGTTGGGACCAGCCGATGGCATAATGGTTACGTTGCTGGACTCCCATGTCATCAACCATGGTTCTAGTCCTGGACTTGGTGACTTAACACTCATGCCAGGCTCATATGCATGTGTGCCCAAGATCCAGAGAGGAGAATGGAAGAGAAGGAACTGTGGTCTGGGGGAGGTGATTTCTCACTTTCCCTCTCACTGCCTCTCTCTCTCTGGTGAGTGTATGTGCCCTATGACAAAACTAAAAAACAAAAACTTATTGAGAAATCACATTATACTCCATAAGTGTGTATAATTAGCATTTGTCAATAAATAAGTTAATCCTGTAGAATACATGATCCATGGGAACAAAGAAATGAGATAAGCAGAGATGGCACTGTGAAAGCCTAAAGGGGATTAGATCCATACGAAAATATAGACAATAACGTTGTGACGAAAAAATACTATGGCATTTGACCTATGTGAGTAATACCGGTTTGTGGGAAATTAGCTGTCTTATTTTCCTCTTTTCAGGGAATCACCATGGAAATAGGAAACAATACACAAATTTCAGAATTTCATCTTCTGGGACTTTCAGAGAAACCAGAATTGCAGCCCATCCTATTTGGGCTCTTCCTCTCCATGTATCTGATCACTGTGTGTGGAAACCTGCTCATCATCCTGGCCACCATCTCAGACTCCCACCTGCACACCCCCATGTACTTCTTCCTCTCCAACCTGTCCTTTTCTGACATCTGTTTCACCTCCACCACCGTCCCAAAGATGCTGGTGAACATCCAGACACAGAGCAAGGTCATCACCTATGCAGGCTGCATCACTCAGATATTCTTTTTCCTAGTCTTTGCAGTGTTGGATGACTTCCTCTTGACTGTGTTGGCCTATGACCGGTACGTGGCCATCTGTCACCCCCTGCACTACACGGCCATCATGAACCCCTGGCTCTGTGGAAAGCTGGTTTTGACATCTTGGATCATGAGTGTCGTGTATTCCCTGTTACATAGCTTAATGGCATTGCGGCTGTCCTTCTGTGTGCTAGTGGAAATTCCCCATTTTTTCTGTGAACTTAATCAGGTGGTTCACCTGGCCTGCTCTGACACCTTTCTTAATGACATGGTGATCTATTTTGCAGCTGTGCTGCTGGAGGGTGGTCCCCTCACTGGGATCCTTTACTCTTACTGTAAGATAGTTTTGTCTATTTGTGCAATCTCATCAGTTCAAGGGAAGTACAAAGCATTTTCCACCTGTGTCTCTCACCTCTTGGTTGTCTTCTTATTTTATTGTACAAGCATGGGTGTGTACCTTAGTGCTGGTGCTACCCACAGCTCACACACAAGTGCAAAAGCCTCGGTGATGTACACTGTGGTCACCCCCATGCTGAACCCCTTCATCTACAGTCTGAGGAATAAAGACATAAAGAGGGCTCTGAAAACAGTCTTTGGAAGGGAAACTGTGAAAGGGTCAATGACCTTGAGCTTAAGTAACACATAATTTCAGAGTTTAAAGTCATGGACTTATAATTTTCAAATCAAATTGTGAAAGTACTTGTCTACACAATTGAAGTAACACTGTATTCAGCTTTCTACCTTCTCATATATGAGCAAATTTTTTCTTTGCCATTTTTCTACTTTCCCAAAGTTGTTTCTAGCCTTGTATCAGAAATACTTTAAAATTTTCATTATCTTATAGGACAATATGCAACTCCTAAGAATATCGTATTCTCAAAGGATGTATATCATTCCAAATAATTTTTTTAATTTTGTTACTAAAATAACTTTTTTGGGTTGGGTTGCGCCTATAAAAAAGAAAACAAGAAAAAAAAACAACTAGAAAACAAAACAAAGCAAAACAAAAAGCACATTTACATTTGGTAACTAATACTATTAAGGTAATTTAATTAAAGGATTTATTGATGTGCTTTATGTTGTTTCTTTAAATATTTGCTTGTTTCTTCTTGAATACTTTAGTGTGGCTGTAATTATAACTCCTTGAAGTGCTTAAGATTAATTACCTCCCCTTAATCTCACCCTCTTTCCATATAGTCTTCAGAGTCTATAACCATTTTCAGAGCTTCTTTGTCCTCCAGTCTCTCAGTTTCCACCATAGAGTGCACACAGTTGGTATATGTGAAGTGAAGACATACAATGTCTCTCTTTCATACCCTGACTTGCTTCACTCAGCAGTTTATCCACTTTCTATCAGATGCCAAGGTCTTCTTGTTTTTCTTATTTTTATTTTTTATGACTGAGTAGTATTCCATAGTATAGGTGCTGCACTTTTCCAATTCAGAGGAGAAGAGCTGATGTTAACAACCCACTATGAGACTGCTTGGACAGGAGGTCCGCAAGTTAAATAATATGGTGTGTGTGTAACTCACCTGCAGAAATTCCTATGATAAGTCAAATAGTCACCTTGAAACACCAAGGTCAGAAAATGACTTGGTAAAAATTCAGAACAAAGAAGACATGTTGCTTGTATGGATTCCTGGAGTGAAGGCCCAGTCATGTTGGTACAGCAGAACCATAATGAAAGATGAGGTCTGGTATCCAGGAGGCCTGGATATACTGGGTGTGCTGTGTGCCAATGGACATGGCTGGTTGGAAGGCATGGGGGAGGATCATGGGTGAGACCCTGATGAGGGTACTTCTCTCTCTCTGTTCCTTATGCTCTCTCAAAAAATACCTTTTCAGAAATTAATGAGAAAATTCATTTTACAAGCTGTGTGGATGCACATGGATTAAATGTGTAAAATAAATTTTAAAAAATGAATGAAAGTCACCTTTGGAAATCCTGGGTGACCTTCACATTGAAAAGAGTAGATCTAAACTGGATGACACTGATATTCATTCACTGTCCCTTCAGTGTCATGACAACATTTAAAAATGTAGAGATTATTTAATGTATAGCAATGGAGGGGGTCATACTGGTAGGCAGTGTTGAAGTTTTCAAGATGAAATAGGTAGATAATTTGATTTAAAAAAAAGATAAAAGACACCAACCAGCACTGTATGGGACCTTATAGTGCCTAACACATTAAGCCAAGTAAGGAAAGGTACCTAGATGGTAATTTTCTTAGTATGTTTCCAGGGTTCAAGTTCTGAACCAGCAGTTTTCAATCAGAAACAATTGCCCTGGGGGATATTTGATGAGTTATTCTTTGTTGTACTCGTTATTGTTACCCTCATGCTGACTTTGAATGGTCACATTAAAATCCATAGACTCTGGATATCCCTATAGACCAGTGGTTAAGGAAACCGGATCCCACATGGCTGTCTGTGGTTTGAATTCCAAATCCAGAAGTATGGAAAACATGCTGGATGTGTGTGAGTGTATGCCTCAAATTTATATATGTGAGTGTGTACCTCAAGTCAAGGTAAGATGAAGAAATGGAGGAGAAGGAATTGTGGCATGAGCATGTCCCATTGAAGGGTACTTTCTCCTTCTCCCCTGTTTAAACTCACACACTTTCTGGCAACATAAAAAATAAGAACTAATTTTTATACTCTTTTAAACTGTCCTATGTTTCTTGGAAATATCTCAAAGGCTGATACCCCTTGATGTATCAAATTAATCCTTCAAGTATTCTAGGAACTACTTCTACTCTTCAAGGAAATCTTGTCTTGTTGGTGCAAGCCTATAGCATATCATTCATAAACATACAACATCAACAGATATGTGGAATGTTCATGTGTCTGTTTATCCCCTGAGGGATAAACATTTTATTTTTCACTTATTTATTCACTCCCTTTGTCCCTTTAGTAAGATAAAGTTTTTCTGCCATTAGCTCTGCATTTTGTTGTCACCTCAAAAAGGAAAAGTGTGTATCTCTACATTGGTTGATTTTGAGCTTGGACATATGACATGTTTTGGTTGAAATAAAGTGAGCAGCCAGACACATTCAGTGTTTAAAAAGAAATTGTAAATGCTGTTGCAAGATGCCACCACTTTTCTTGATCTTCCTCTCTTAAATTGGTCTTTCTATTCAGAATTGGAGAACAAATTAAGATATGGAAAGTCCTTTGAATGGAATATTTCTGTCCCCTCCACAATTCATGTCCTAATCCACAATGAGAAGACTTCACCCGTATAGACTCTAGTGTAATATAAAGGCAGATATTAAGTCATTAATTTCTGGGTTGGCTTGTTATGCAGTGATAGCTCACCATTGCAATAATTAATGCAAACCCAACTAAAGGCATTCAGAGAAGTCTGGTCCCTCTTACTTATAGGCATTTGTTCTAATATTTGAAGACAACAATCTTGATTACATGGATGTTCAAGTTTATTTCACATAATTGTATTTAAAAGCAACTACCTTTGAGGTTCCCTTCTAGGTAACTAGGAAAGGTTGGCAGGACATATATATTTTTGCAGTAGTAAGTTGTGACCCTAAATCAAAGTCTGTATTCCTATAGGCAATACGGGAAGACCCTGAAACTTTTCACACGAGTCATCCTTTGATCATGAAGATGGAAGAAAGTTTAGAGTATAAAAGGGACATAGAAACTGACTCTGCTATACATACACAGATTGTTTATTTACCTCCACTTTAATGTTTATCACAATTTCTTTTCTTTTCTTTTTTTTATTATGGAGTACATGCACTCCCTGTAAATGAAAGAGAGAGACAGAGCGAAATACCTGACCCCCTCCCCAAGAAGTATGGCCATGACACAATCCCCTCTCCTCCATTCTCAACTGGGATTTGGGGTACACATGGACACACAGCAGTACTGATTTTCAAGCTGCCGAGGGTGGGACTTGAACCATGAAGTCAGCCATATGGTATCTAGTCGCCTTAACCCTCATGCTACCTGATGACCCTCTCATAAAATTTTAAAGGGAGAATATTTATTAGAACAATTTAAGGAGTTATGTGCAGATAACTATGGAAATTAAAAACAGAAACAGAAAGATAATACAACGAAATAATGCAGAACATGAAATCAAATCCATGCTTCCTTGAGTGAATATGACTTACCCAAACAAAGCTATGATAGTAAATACATAAATGGCTGAAAATGTTACTCCATCATATTAAAAATCATCTCTGACATAATTGACATTAAGTCAATTGATTTATGCAGAGTAGCCTTGCTGTGCAGACTACACATGGAACATGTATTGTTCAGCAACTTTAAATAATCATTTAATTTAATTTATTATTATTTTTAATTAAACCAGAGAGAGACAAAGAAAGACAGAGAGGGAAAGTGAAAAAGCATGCCAACTGGTCTGGGACTTGAACTGCAGTCGGCCATGTGGGAGTCTAGTACCTTAGCCCCCATTCCACCTGCTGGTCCCTGTTAGGCAACTTTTGCTCTTCTACTCATTGCCAGGGAATGTAGTAAGCACTATGGACACTGTGCTGAATAAAAGGATAGGATTTTAATTAGGAAAATAAGATGCCATGACCAGCTAAACAACACGTGAGTATGTGAAAGTCTACATTATCAGGGGGACCAACTTAGTGATGGAGAAAGGAATGATAGACACAGAAACTAAAACCTGTGGTCTCGGTTATTTATGTATGATGAAATTATATTCATGACCTTATCATTGCCAAGTATAATTTATTCTTGGAGAAATTTCTTTTTTTTTTCTTTTTGCTCTAGTGTGTGAGTGCATGTTGGAGAGACAGAGACAGAAAGTAAGACGTCACCCCTCAGGAGGGATGGCCACACCACAGTCCTTCTCCATTCTCCCCTCATGATCTTGGGTATGTATGTACATGTGCCTGACATGAGTTTTAAGTTGTCAGGTCCAGGACTCAAATCGCTGTTGACTATGTGGGAGTCCAGTGATGTAACCCTTACACCATCTGCTGGTCCCACCAAGTATAATTTAATAACTAATAAATATACAATAATACACATTGAATTCCTCTTCTCCAAAGTTCTTCAGAACAGAAGTGTTTCAGATTTCAGATTTTTTTCAATTTTTGAATATTAGCATTACATAATGATAGGTCTTTGGAATGAGAATCAAATCTAAATAAAACATTCATGGATGGGGGACCAGCAGGTGACATGGTGGTTAAGGCACTGGATACTCCCATATGGTGGATCATAGTTTGAGTCCCAGACCTGATGGTTTTCTTTCTCACTTTCTCTCTCTCTTTGTCTCTCTCTGGTCAAATTAAAATAAGTGAATGACTAAATAAAATTAAATAACTGATTCTTTAAAAATAGACTTTTATTATTAAAAAAATCAGTGATGTTTCATATACATCTCATACACATAGCCTGAAGATAATTTTATTCAAACTTTTTGCATTGCAGCATTTTGATTGTGACCTATCACTTGAGGTCAACTATGAAACTTTCTTCCTTTGCTCAGAAAGTTTTAGCATTTGGAATATTTTTTTAGATTTTGGAGTTTTGGATCAACCTGCTCAACCTGTATGAAAAAGATGTGAATCTTCAAATTGTCCCTGATCTTCGTTTGGGAATAAATATGTGGAAGTAGGTAAATGACAAAAGGAAATACTGTTGGTTTCAGGGAGAGCAGAAAGCTTTAAAAAAGAACAGCTGAAATTGTATAAGAACCAGAGATCAAAAAAATTGAAACTAAAGAGACAGATAAAATTCTACTTCTACAATCTGATTAAAGAACCACAATTTATGAGTTTGAGGATATTATCCCCGCAATCCCATGTGCCCTTGAAAAATGGCCTGCTTATAGCTTTCCTATGAATAATGGTTTCAGGGCCCTTTTTATGTCGTTGTTCCTCAGACTGTAGATAAAAGGATTCAACATGGGGGTGACCACAGTGTACATCACTGAGGCTGCTGGACTTGAGTGTGAGCTGTGGGTAGCACCAGCACTAAAGTACACACCCATGCTAGTGCAATAAAATAAGGAGACAACTGAGAGGTGAGAGGCACAGGTGGAAAAGGCTTTGTACTTCCCCTGAGCTGATGAGATTCTACGTATGGAGGAAACTATCTTACAGTAAGAGTAAACGATCCCAGAAAGGGTTCCGCCACCCAGCAGCACAGACACAAAATACATTACCACATCATTAACAAAGGTGTCAGAACAGGCAAGATGGATCACCTGTATAAATTCGCAGAAAAAGTGGGGGATTTTGAAATGTGTACAGAAGGACAGCTTTGAAGCCATTAAGCTATGTAACAAAGAATGCAGGACACTCATGATCCAGGACACCAGAATCATCAACACACACATATGAGGTTTCATGATGACCATGTAGTGCAGGGGGTGACAGATGGCCACGTACCGATCATAGGCCATCACAGTCAGCAGACAGACATCCTGCCCTGCAAAGCACATACCGGTCATAGGCCATCACAGTCAGCAAACAGACCTCTTGCCCTGCAAAGAGTGTGAAAAAGAACATCTGGGTGATGCAGCCTGCATAGGTGATGACCTTGCTCTGTGTCTGGATGTTCACCAGCATCTTTGGGACGGTGGTGGAAGTGAAACAGATGTCAGCGAAGGACAGGTTGGAGAGGAAGAAGTACATGGGGGTGTGCAGGCGGGAGTCTGAGATGGTGGCCAGGATGATGAGCAGGTTTCCACACACAGTGATCAGGTACATGGAGAAGAAAATTCCAAATAGGAGGGGCTGCAATTCTGGTTCCTCTGAGAATCCCAGAAGATGAAATTCTGAAATTTGTGTGTCATTTCCTAGTTCCATGTGGTAAATAGAACTACTAAGAAAGAGAAAATTAACATGAGTACTTTTCATACAAATGGATATTACCAACATTGTTGAAGTGTTTCAATCATTATTTTGCAGTCAAGAAAATAATTGGTATTATTCCATTTCCAGAGTAGTTATGCCTTATACAAGGGGTGGAGGTCTTCAAAAATTAATGTAAAAATATGTGTTAAGAAAAATCTATGCGTAGATTTCAAAATATTTTGCGCCAAAATAAACTCCTTATATTAATTCCATTTTCCACAAATATTTTGAAGTTCTTTAAAATTTTTCCTAGGATATATACATGTATATGGGAGGTGATCTATGTTCTCACAGGTAATAAAATTGTTTACAAAATCAATTTAAAGAAAAAGTTAGTTGAAAGCTGGAAGAGAGAAGCAAGGAAGCTATTAATTGGAAGCAAATCAGAAAATCCCCAAATATAAAACCACTATACACCAACTTAAAATGTTAAGATAAAAAGTAAAAATATAAAGAGCATTTACAATATATATACGATTGTATTCATGCCATTGCATGTGAAGTGTAGTAATATGAATGTTTGCATAATATAGACAAAAAATTTTAAGAGAAACTACATTTTTATAGAAAAAGAATGACAATGAGAAAGTAATTAGGCTAATATAGTGGTTTCAATACAACTATACCAAATTGAAAAAAATTGAGAGTTTAAATCTAACTCTTAGGAAAAAAGACGTCAAATAGTATTAATTTAATGACATCAACATGGATCATTAATTCAACATGAAATTGCCCAAGACTTGGACATACAAGAATGTAACAAGAAGTCTTGAAATTCAGGAAGTAATGTAATACAGAGAGAATTTCATCTTACATAAAGATAGACAGATATATTTAAATATACCTATGGAAGATACAGGTAATATCTAGTGAACTGGTAAAGCATAATGTATTTCACACATGAGAACAAAGGATGCAAAAAAACCTTTCTACATTTTAAAAAAGAATGGGGGAGGGTGGCAGGTGGAATAGTAGTTTATATGCTGGACTCCCATGGGGCCAACTGCTGTTTGAGTCCCAGACTTGGCAGTTTGAAACTCATACCAGGTGTGTGTGCGTGCATGCCCAAATCCTGGGAGGAGAATGGAGGAGAAGGGATTGTGACATTGCCATTCCCCCTGGGGGATGATTTCTTGCTTTCTGTCTCTATGTCTCTTTGGCAAGTGCACATGCCCTATAACAATAATCTCTCCAACACAAACAAAACAACAACAACAACAACAACACACACACACACCACAAAACAATGGGAGGCAGGAAGTGGAACAAAATACAATCAACTAATAGACTTGGCCCTGCAAAACATACAAACTTCCACACAGTCTCATTCAAGTTCTTCTATATATACATACACAAAAGAACTATATTACAGCAGCTGAGTTGATGGGGGAAAAAATGCCAATATCTTGTACCAATGAATGCAATCAAAAATAGAAATAAAAGCATGTTGAAATCACTGTCAAAAGCAAAGATTACACAGGGAACTTGCTAAAAGGAAAATAAATAGCTAACAAACCTACAAGTATATTCAGCCTCACAGATAATAAAATAATTATAAATTAAAACTCTTTTATATGTCTCTTTTCACTCAATAATTAATTAAATACCTTTTATATGAATATCCAATGTGAGAAGGTGCTATGGAATGGGTGTTTCATGAACTTGTGTTACAAGGTAAAATCTGCAAACCCCCCCGAACTGGATATTTCTTATCAACATTGAAATGTAGGAGAATGGACTCTATCTTACAAATAAAAATAATATAGCTCCAGTCAGTAGGTGGTGGTGGTTAGGGTGTTGAACTCCCACATGACTGTCTGTGGTTTGAGTCCCAGACCTGGTGGCTTAAAACTCACGCTGGGTGCATGTATATGCATGCTCAAAATTACAAGAGTAGAATGGAGGAGAAGAGATGGCAGTGTGGCCATCTCCTTTGGGGAGTGATAACTCATTTTCTCTCTATCTGTCTCTCTCATGAGAGCAAAGACCCTATTGAAAAAAATCTGTCTAAAACAAACAAAAAATGATATGGCTTCACTTCACTGCATACCTAATCCTCCATTTCTTTACCCCTCTTAATTTCAAAATATCTTGAAGTTGGTTTTACTGGAAGTACTTGACACTCCCCATCTCCCTTTTATTTTAAAAGGATATTAACATTATTTTTAATTATTTTTAATTTTTCAATTTAATTTTCTTTTATACTTTCAATCACATTGTTTAGCTTTAAATTTTTATTTATTTTTCTCTTTGTTTTACATTTAATCCCTGTACATCTTCACAGCATACAAAATAAATTTTCCCAGCATGAATCCACTGCATATCAATCTAGTCAAAGATATTACCAAACACATCACCATCCATTGGACTTCCATTAACATCATTTCATTGTCAACAATGACCCCTGCCATACTCAGTTCAATGTCCCTTCTTTATTTAATATCACAAATAAGTGCAATGACTAAGCAAGCAACTACAGACAGTTCTCTGATGTGTACTAGGCTGGTCTAGCTCTCAGTTTATGTTGGGTAAATATTCTCAGCTTCCATTGTCTCTGACCTGCTGCTGCAGTGTCTGCTGTGCTCTCTGACTCACCTGTGGGGTCTCTGAGAAGAGGGCCTCTGTGTAGAAGCCTGAGTTCCTCTGTAGGTGGTCTATAATGGAGACTGAAACTGTGTCCCAGACAAGGCAGTGAGGAAGAGTCAAGCATCAGTCCCTGAGCCAGACTGGAGAATCCAAAAGAAATAACCATGTTCCTTCTGGACCAGGTTGTGCTCTCTGAAGGACAGGAGCAGAGGAGATATTTACAGCTCCCGCTACTTCTCATTAGGCTCATTTCCCAGATTGTTATCTTGTCCTCTAAGCACATGATTTCCCTACGGACACTGGTCTGGCTGGAAAGGAAACTTTTCTTGCAGATGGTCTGTTCCCAAGAGACAAGCTTAGTCAGGTGAATCCCATTTTCATTACTTCTTCCCCATTGGTTGATCCTGTGTTGCACAGGCCTAGCCTTCTACTGTTCCCAACTAAGTCCAGCCGCTTCTTCTCACAGTCAATGAAATGAGAAGCAGAGGCTAAAGAAGAAGGGAATTTATTTCTGTAAATAGTTATGGGGAGAAAGCAAGCAAGAACCACCAAATTGTCTTGAAAGGCTTAACATGTTCTCAGTATTTATAGGCACAAGACACAAGCAGGTACAAATCACTCCTCACTATGGTCAGTCAGAGTCAATTGCTTTATCCTGAGTAATTATAGTGATTTTTTTTCAAGTACCCATTCCTGATCTCTATCTCTCTCTGTGTGTGTATGTGTGTGTGTGTGTGTGTACGTACAAAGGAAAGTAAATTGCTAACAAACCCACAAATGTATTGAGCCTAACAGATAATGAAATAATTCTAAAGTAGAGCTCTATAATATGTACCCTTAGCTTAATATATTTTTTTATGTGAATAAATGAGGATGTGAAAGAAAGTACTATGGAATGCATGTTGCATGAACTGTGTTTACCAGGTAAAAGCAGCAAACATCCCCTTGGTCTGGATCTTTCTTATCGATAAGAAGTATAGGTCAATACTCCCCATCTTAAATAAAAGCATTCAAAAGTGTCAACAGAAACAACCAACTCTGCAGAAATAGTAATTTGTGTGGTTTATTACTAAGCATGAATATGTGTGACCTAGGCCTGGAGAAGGGGAACACAAGCCTTTCTTGGGATGATCAGGTACAGGGGTTCCTTTTATTTGATTTTGAGTGAGAGACACCATTTGGAATTTAGTGAAAAGAGTTCTTTAATTGGTCTGGTCCAAAAGGGTGCGACATCTGGACATGAGGGTTTGTAGCTCAGGTGGGTTTTACAGTTCTTAGGCTGGTGATTGAAAAGAAAGTTTTGTGTTTCAGAAAGGGTTCAGCAAAGAGTGCACTGTCACAGAGATAAGGGGAATTGCATATGTCCCAAGGACAGGATGTTGGAAGAGTCCTTAATCAATGAGTCAAATGGTTGGTTAATGCTTGTGGACATGATTCATTCATCACAAGAATACTATGCCAGGGACAGGATATAGGAAGAGTCCTGGTATTAAATGGGCCAAAATGGTCTGTTAATGTTTGTGGGCATGACTTATCCCAGGCCCTATGGAAGGAATTTTGGAAAATAGGAATAAGCAGTCAGACTTCTGTTCTCAAAATATATAAAAATGAAAAGTTATCCACATGGTAATATCCTTGACTGGACTAATATACACTTTATTTATACTCAGAAAAATAATTTTGTATGCTGTACAGATGTCCACTGATTAAATGTAAAATTTAAAATATATAAAAATAAAATAAAGGGCCAGCATGTGGCATGCTGGTTAAGGCACTGGACTCCCACATTGTCAATTGTGGTTCAAGTCCCAGACCTTGTGGTGGTTTTCATGTTCCCTCCTAGCATCTCTCTCTCTGTCTCTCTCCAGTGAGAGCACATGATCTCTGGCAAAAACCTAAAAATAAAAAAATAAAATAAAATAAATCTGACCATTCCTCAAAAAGATCTCTCCATGACTCAGCACTTGGTCAGGTTGCTCTTGTTAGAAGCCTCTCTTAATTTAAAAATGGCTGCAGTCCTGCTGACCTGCTTCACTAACACCTTAGCCCACCTTTGAATTCCATTACTCCAAGTCTAGTGAGGACCCAGGGGTGTTCAAAGCATTACTTTGTAGTAGACTCTGATACACATCAGAAAATTGTTATTCCCTTCTTAAAACATAGGGAGAAGTATGTTTCTTAAAACTACAAATATTCCACTTCTTGGCATCATGAAACCTTTGTCAAAGCAATTAGGAATTTCATACCTATATCCCAAGTTGAGAGCTATCATTTATTCCCTTATCATAAATTTAAAAAAATTGTTTTTAATTTTAAAATTTTCTACAGGAAACATGTGCTCCCTAGAGAGAGAAATAGGGAAAGTGAGAAAGCAAGCCACCACGTTCAGAACTCGAACTGCAGTCAGCCATGTAGGAGTGCAGCTCCTTAACCACCACACCACCTGCTTGTTGCCCCTCATCATATTTTTTTTCATTATTACAGATATTTTGAAATCTTACTCACCATAACATGAACTTAGTATCATATAGAAATTGCCTGATTTGGGTCAGCCAGGTGGCATGATGGTTAAGGAGACTAGATCCTACATGGCCAACTGCACATTCAGCTCAAGACCTGGTCCCCATGGTTTGAAAAATTCACTGGGCACATGTGCAAGCAGAGAATGGAGGAGAGTGATTGCGTGGTCATCCCCCTGGGAGGGTACTTTCTCACATTCTCTCTCTCTCTCTCTCTCTCTCTCTCTCTCTCTCTCTCTCGTATACACACATCCTTCTCCACAATTATCTGTGTGTTTTGTTGCTACCTCAGTTGGGAAGAGTGTATATCCCTACAACGGTTGACTTTGAGCTCGGATGTGTGACATGTTTTGGTTGAAAGGAAGTGAGTGTCCAGACACATTCAATGCTGAAAAAGAAGCTGTAAAAGGCATTGTAAGATACCACCACTTTTCTTGATCTTCCCCCCTCAAATTGTCCTTTCTACTCAGAATTCAAGAACTAATTAAGATATGGAAAGTTCTTTGAACTGAATATATTTGTCTGCTCCACAATTCATATGTCCTAATTCCCAGTGAGAAAGCTTCACCAATATAGACTCTAGTGTAATACAAAAGCATGGTATTAAACCATTAATTACTGGGTTGGCTTGTTATGCAGCAATAACTCACCATTACAATAATCAATGCAAACAAAGCAAAATGTAGACATTCAGAGAAGTGTGCTGCCTCTTATTTATCACCATTTGTCCTGATATTTGAAGACAACATTCCTGATTACATGGATATCCATGTTTATTTCAGATAACTGTATTTAGAAGAGAATACCTGCTAGGTAACTAGGACAGGTTGGCAGGAAATAATGTGTTTTTTTTTTTTTTTTGAGAGGTTTTCACTACAGGGCACGTGCGCTCGCCAGACAGACAGACACAGAGACAGAAAGCGAGAAATCACCCCCCAGGGGGGATGGTCATGCCACAATCCCTTCTCCTTCATTCTCCTCTCGGGATCTTGGGCACGCATGCACATGCGCCTGGCGTGAGTTTTAAGCCACCGGGTCCGGGACACGAACCACAGTCGAGTACGTGGGAGTCCAGTGACATAGCCATTACGCTAACTGCTGGTTCCCAGGAAATAATGTTTTTCAGCAATAAATTGTGACCCTGAATCACAAATCTCTATTGAGGATACGCTGGGAAGAGCCTTTGATCATGAAGATGGAAGAAAGCTTAGAGTATAAAAGCGGTGTAGAAACTGACTTTAGTATAAACACACAGATTATTTATTTAATATCCACTTTAATATTTATCACACTTTTTTTCTGTAGGGCACATGCACTCACTGGAGACAAGAGAGAAAAAGAGAGAGAGAGAGAGAGAGAGATCACTCCCCCCATACTCGGGGGATGATCAAGCTGCAATCTTCTCTATTCTCATCTTGGGATTTGGGGCATGCATGTACACACACCCAGAGCTATTTTTAAGCTGCTATGTCTGGGACTCAAACCATAAAGTCAGCTGTCTGGGATCCAGCCACGTTAACTTCCATGCCACCTGCTGGCCCGATCACAAATATGTTTAAAAGATGAGATATTTATTAGAACAACAGAAGGTGTCATATGTAGCCAACCACGGAAAAAGAAAGCAGAAATAGCAAGACAATATCATGAAATAATGTAGAACATGATACTAAATCCTTCACTCCAGTAAACAAACTTACACATGGACACCAAACTTCCATGTTGTGTGGAGTAGCTATGCCTCATCAAAGCAAATCTTCCATAGTAATTCCTCGTATGACTGAAAATGCTACTCCATCATACTTAAGATCATCTCTGACATGAGACATATATTGAGTGAATTGAATTATGCATATTTTCTGTTCCATGTAGACTACACAGGGAACATGTATTTGTTAAGCAGCTTTAAAAAATGATTAATTTAATTTGATTATTATTTTTAATTAAACCAGAGAGAGATAAAAAGAGGGAGAGGAAAATTGAGAAAGGAAGCCACCAGGTCTGGGACTAGAACCACAGTTGGCTATGTGGGAGTCAGTGCCTTAACCACTATGCCACATGCTGGCCCCACATTGGAGCATTCTGATTGTGACCTATCATATGGAGTCAAGTATAACATTTTCTGCCTTTGCCCAGAACGTTTTACATTTAGAACATTTTGGATTTTTGGATAAAGGATGCTCAACCTGTATGAGAAACATGAGAATGTCCAAATTGTTCCTGATCTTATTTTGACCATTAATGTGAGACATTAGGGAAATAAAAAAGATTCAGAGAGAGCAGAACAATTTATAAAAAGAACAACTTAAATTGTATAACAACCTGAGATCAAATGGAGTGAAACTAAAGTAAATACATGGATAAAATTCTACTTCTCTAGTCTGATTAAAGAACTGCAATTTTTGAATCTGAGAGTTCTATCCTCTTAATACTGTGTACCCTTGAAAAATAGCCCAATCATTGCTTTCTGGTGATTAATTGTTTCAGGGCCCTCTTTATGTCTTTATTCCTCAGACTGTAGATGAAGGGGTTCAGCATGGGGGTGACCACAGTGTACATCACCGAGGCTGCTGCACTTGAGTGTGAGCTGTGGGTAGCACCAGCACCAAGGTACACACCCAGGCCTGTGCAATAAAATAAGGAGACAACTGAGAGGTGAGAGGCACAGGTGGAAAAGGCTTTGTGCTTCCCCTGAGTGGATGAGATTCTACGTATAGAGGAAACTATCTTAGAATAAGAGTAAAGGATACCAGAAAAGGTTCCACTACCCACCAGCCCTGTTGTAAAATACATCACCATGTCATTAAAAAAGAAATCAGAACAGGCACGGTGGATCATCTGATTGAGTTCACAGAGAAAGTGGGGGATTTCCAAATCTGTGCAGAAGGACAGCTGTGATGCCATTAAGCTATGTAACAAAGAATGCAGGACACTTGTAATCCAGGTGGTAAGGACCAGCAACACACAGAGCCAGGGGTTCATGATGACTGTGTAGTGCAGGGGGTGACAGATGGCCACAAACCGGTCATAGGCCATCACAGTCAAGAGAATGATGTCATTCCCTGCAAAGAGCATGAAAAAGAAAATCTGGGTGATGCAGCCTGCATAGGTGATGACCTGGTTCTGTGTCTGGATGTTCATCAGCATCTTTGGGACAGTGTTGGAGGTGAGACCAATGTCAGTAAAGGACAGGTTGGAGAGGAAGAAGTACATGGGGGTGTGCAGGTAGGAGTCTGAGATGGTGGCCAGGATGATGAGCAGGTTTCCAATCACAGTGATCAGGTACATGGAGAAGAAAAAGCCAAACATGAAGGGCTGCCATTCTGGTTCCTCTGAAAGTCCCAGCAGAAGGAATTTTGAAAATTTTGTATTGTTCCTTGGTTCCATGTGGTTGAGGTGACTACAAGGAAAGAGAAAAGTAACATGAGAATTTTTCTCTCAAAAGAGTGTTACTTCTATAGTTAAAATGCTACAATTTATGTTTTGCAGTCATGAAATTAATTTTGTATAAGAATTGGTTCCCCTCCATACACTATTTCTGATTGGGAATTCCTGTCTTACTTTCAACTTTCCCCCAAGAGGTTAGGCATTGTACAATATTTTATTTATTTATTTATTTATAAATTTGCCAGAGGGTGCAGGGGCTTTCTAGAGAAAGATAGAGAGATAAAATGGAAAATTATCTTTTGATGATAATATGTATGGTGATATCTTCCATAGAGCTAATGTACAGTGTATTATGGTTAGGAAAATTCATTTTGTATGCATAATGATATACAATGATTGATTATAAAATATGTATCTATGTATCTATATATAAAATAAAACAAGAAAGATGAAGGGAGACAGTAAGAAAGCACCCTCCATGAGAGATGGCCATTACATAATCTCTTCTCCTCCATTTCTCCCTTTGGGATTTGGGCACACACACACACACACACACATAGTGTGGAAAATACCAAGCCAACAGGTCCAGGGCTCAAACTGCACAGCTGGCCATGTGGGATGCAGCCACCTTAACCACCGTGCCACCAACTGACAATTCTACAATTTTAATAAGAAATTTCTTTATGCACTTGAGTAACACAAATTGAAGGTCTTCCATATTACAGATTCTCCAAGTAATGAGTGTAGGGTGGACCAATAAGTGATATTTAGATGAATGCAAAAGAACATTTTCCACAGCATGGGGAGGCCACTGTTTTTATTTTAAAAATTCAATTCAATTACAAAAGGTAAAAAGAGGAATAAAAGTAACATGAAATGTCAGACTGTTGGAAAAGTCATGACATACATTTTCTATGGAAAAATGCATCACGACTTTTCTGACAACCCAATAAGATAGCAAAATGTATAAAAGACAATTACTACGAATGATGCAGAACTTGTTATGTTTAAAAGACAATGGAGAGGAGCAGCAGGTGACCAAGAGGTTAAGACACTGGATTCTACATGGGAACTGTGTGGTTTGAGTCTTATATTTGGTGACTTGAAAATCACACTGGGCATGTATGGGTACATACCCAAAGTTCCCCAAGAGGAGAATGGAGGCGAAGAGATTGTGGTGTGACCATCTCCCCTATGGGGTGGCTTTTCTCTCTCTCACTCTCTCTCTGACTAGTGTACATGCCTTATAGCAAAAACTTAAAAAATAAATACCACTAAGGGAGATGACTATGCAAGTTGAACAACTGATAAACTTGGACATACTGACTTAATAGCTTCATATATTATCCCACAAAATATTTATCTACCCATCATCCATCTATCATCTATCTATCTATCTATCTATCTATCTATCTATCTATCTATCATCTATCTATATCATCTATATTTATCTTCTATCTATCATCTATTGGCAGTCTATCTATCTATCATCTACCTATCTATTATCTATCTCTATCATCTATCATCTATCTATATCTATCATCTATCATCTATCTATCTATCTATCTATCTATCTATCTATCATCTATCTATCTATCTATCTATCTATCTATCTATCTATCTATATCTATAACCATCTATCTTTTATCTGTCATCTATTGTCAGTTTATCTATCATCTACCTATCATCTATCTATCTCTATCATCTATCTATCATCTACCTATCATCTATCTACCTATCTTCTATCTATTTCTATCTACCGTCTATCATATATTGTCAATTTATCTATCACCTTTTATGACAAAGCTAATTAACTAGCTATTATAAGTAAATAGTAAACAACAAACTTAGTGCAAAAACTACACTTTTTTCTTTGAAAGAATAAAATAAAAAGAACCCAGTACATAAAAGCAGAGGTTTTTGGGTCAGCAGGTAGTGTAGTGTTTATGATGCTGGACTCCCATCCCACCTGGTTGACAGCAATGTGTATCCAAGACCTGTTGATTTGAGAAATCATGGTAGATTTGTGTGTGTGTGTGTGTGTCCCTCAAATTCCAGGAGGATAATAGAGGAAAAGGGACTGTGGCATGGCCATCATCCTCAGGGGTGATATCTCACTTTCCTTCTCATCATCGCTGTGTCTCTGTCTGGCAAGTACAAGTGCCATAAGGCAAAAAGTGCTAGGAAAAAAAGAAAAAGAATGTCCATAGGGATTTGCAGAAAGGAGAAGAAAAACTGAAAAATTGAGTATCTGATTTTTGAGGGATGCTGGCCCCGACGTACTCTAATGTTACCAAAACCCCTTACTCCTCCTATTCCTCTTTAGTTTCATCCAATACAAATTCTATTCTCATCCATGCGTTGTGTCTAAAAACCCTATTTTTTTTTTAAGGTTTTTACCATAGAGATGTGCGCTTGCCAGAGCAAGTCAGTGAGAAGGAAAGTGAGAAATCATTGCCCAAGAGGGATGGCCACATCGCAATCCCTTCTCAATGCTCACAGGATTTGGGGCATACATGCACTCATGAACACACACCTGGTGTGATTTTTCACCCACTGGGTCTGAGACTTGAACTGCACTTAGTCATTTGAGAGTTTAACTCCTTAAACACCATGCCACCTGGGGGCTCCCAGGAAATGCTTTTTAACCCCCCCCAAGGGGGTGCACCATTCCTGGAGGTACTGCAGTATCAGGTCAATTTATTGAATGGATGGGGCAAGCTCCCCTTCCATCTCCCTGCTCAAAAAATGTATTTAATACATTGTCCTCGATTAGAGGACATTTGAGTTATTAAACTGATTAGAACAGATACCACAATTAATATTAAGCCAAAAGGCCAATAAATAATGCTTTTTTTTCTTTTATGCCATAGGGCTTGTGCACTCACTAGAGAGATATAGATATAGATAGATGGATAGATAGATAGATAGATAGATAGATAGATAGATAGATAGATAGATAGGTGGGGGAGGGAAGAGAGAGAGAGAGAGAAAATTCACCCCACAAAGAGAATGACCACACTGCAATTCCTTCTCTCCTGGGATCTTGGCATACATGCACATGCACCTGGTGTGATTCTGAAACCACCAGGTCTGGGACTCAAATCACAGTCAGTAAGTTCAGTACCTTAACCACCACACCACCTGCTGACTCTTGTATTTTTACCAAACTTAATAAATCCATTACAAATTAGTTCATTAGCCAAGCAAACACAGTAACCTCCTGGCTCAGGGTTAGGTTTATTGGGCTCTCAGGTGACCTCAGGTAAACATTCTGTTTCCATTCTTTCTGACCCTTTTCTGCCGGGCTCTCAGACTCACCTGGACAAACTATGAAAATATGTTTCTTCTGCAGGCATCTACAGTCCTTTCAGATGTCTAAATAATGGAAACTGAAGTTCTGTCCCTGGTAGGACAGAGGACGGAGTGAAGCATTTGTCTCCTAGTCCGATGTAAGACTGCAAAAGCAACAGCCATGTTCTAGCCAGCTCAAGGCTGCAAACTCTGGTAAACATAGGAGAGATGTTTACAGGTCCCTTTATCTGTGCATTTGGCACATTTCCTTCTTGTTACTCTAAACCCTGACTACCCGATTTCCCACGTGGACACTGGTCTCAGAAGAAAGAAACATTTTCCTGCTCTTTGTTCCCATGAGACCAGGTGAATCCAGTCTTTATTCCTCCCCCTTTTTGAACTCCCCTGCCTCTAGAGATCCATGCTGGCATTTTTTTCCAACCTTAGTTTAATTGTACTCCCAAGTATTTGCCTTTGCTAGTTTCCTTGTAACTCCAGAGCACTCAGTTGTTAGGGCCACAGCTCCAGCTAGACACAGCAAATTGCTATTTCCTTTTCATCAAGGGAGAGAACTGTGTTCATCTGCTATAAAACCTTGCATAGAAGACCAGAAAATGTGCCTGGCATTAGTTTCAAGCCACCAGGTCCAGGACTCGAACCATGGTCGGCCATGTGGGAGTAGAGCACCTTAACCACTATGCCATCTGCTAGCCCTTATGTCATTGAATTTTACACATGACTTATATATGAGGCCAATACTATTAGGAACGTGTCCTACATTTGCAGAAGTTATTCAGCTATGCTGTGTAATCTGCCCAAGTGAGGAACTGAGTAAGGGATGAGGTTTGATTGGAATTCTGTAAAGGGGTTTCCAAGTCTTATGACCTAGGTCAGTAGTTCTCAACCAGAATGACTGTGCCTTCAGGAGACACTTGGCAATGTTTGATGAAATGTCTGGTTGTTACCACTGGGGAGGTGCTACTGGTACTTAGTGGGTGGAGACAGGCACACTACCTGCTACAATGAACAGAAAAGCGGGGTCCACAAGGGAGATCAGGTAGTTACCGGGTATGGAGTAACAAGAGGGAAATCAGGGCCAGCAGGTGGTGAGGTAGTTAAGGCACTGGACTCCCACATGGCCGACCATGGCTCGAATCCTGATGAATGGATTGAAAAACTGTGGCACATATACACTATGGAATACTACCAAGCCATTAAAAAAATGACACCCTGGCATTTGATAGAAAGTGAAATGGACCAGACTATGAAAGAGAGGTGTTGTATGTCCCCACTCACTATATACTGAATATGAGCATTTGATGGCAGAAACTGAAAGATTGGAAGGTATAAAATCATAGAGCGCAATGGCGATACTAAAGACAGTGTGGAAGGATGGTGGGAAATGGGAAAGGGTAGGAGGGAGGGAATGAAAGAAAAAAGAAAGAAGCAAACAGTTAAGGGACACAAAAATGGAAAATGGGAAATTTTACTTGGTAAGATGTAATGATGCACAGTGATCAAATGTGAAAAATTGAATAAGTAAATAAATTATAGCACCCACCCAAAAAGAGCTCCTGCTAGATTCTAGATTAAAACCTAAAAAAAAAAAAGAAAAAGAAAAAAGAAAAAAAAAAGGAAAGGGACCAGCAGTTGGCGTAAGGGCTACATCGCTGGACTCCCATATAATCAACCGTGTTTCGAGTCCTAGACCTGGTGGCTTAAACTCACACTGGGCGTGTGTGTGCATGTGTGCCCAAGATCCCGAGAGGAGAATGGAAGAGAAGGGATTGCAGTGTGGCCATCCCCCTGGGGGGTGATTTCTCACTCTCTGTCTCTGTCTTTCTGGTAAGCGCACATGTGACCTTATAGCAAAAACCTCTTTTTTTTTAAAAAAAGGAAAAACAAAGAAGGAATAAAACACACAAAACTGGAAAATTCTAATGTCAGATTTTCTTGTATTATACAATCGCATAACTGACAGAGTTGCCAAGTGTACTTACTTTGTTTCACCAACACATTATTATTTTTAATAGGAAAAAAACATAAAATTACTTGGTATATGTTTTTGAGAAGAAATTATTCATCCAAAAATTTATGCTGCTCTATAAAATTAGTGAGTATTTCCAAATATTTCTGATCTTTGGTTAGGATAAACTTGTAGAAATACAGCAAAAAGACAATGAAAAGACATGCTATCAGACAGAGCACAAGGTTTAATGAGGTGATTGATGTTCTTTCATTGTGTAGAGACGTTGAAATCAAAGTCACAGAAGTTACCGGAGAAGATGAGAAGGAACAAGTTCTATTTCCATAGTATAATTTGATTGTCACCCTTTGTGAGCCTGAAGTTGTGAGCTCTGCTTACAAGGACATTCTTCAGTCCCATGACAATTTAATCTAGGCGAATTTCTTCCCGAATGAGTCTTCTCAGAGCCCTTTTTATGTCTTTGTTCCTCAAACTATAGATGAAAGGGTTCAGCATGGGTGTGACCACTGTGTACATCACGGAGGCTGTTGTACTTGGGTGTGAATTTTGATTATCAGCCCCACTAAGGTATACTCCTAAGACTGTACAATAAAGTAAGAAGACAACTGAGAGGTGAGAAGCACAGGTGGAAAAGGCTTTGTACTTCCCCTGAGCTGTTGAGATTTTACATATGGCGGAAACTATCTTAGAATAAGAGTAAAGGATACCAGAAAAGGTTCCACCACCCAGCATTATGGCTCCGAAATGTATGACAATGTCATTAATAAAGGTGTCAGAACAGGCAAGGAGGACCACCTGATTAATTTCACAAAAGAAGTGGGGGATTTGGTTGTGTGTACAGAAGGACAGCCGCAACACCACTGAGCTTTGGAACAAAGAATGCAGAATATTCATGGTCCAAGACATCAGAACCAGCAACACACACAACTGGGGGTTCATGATGATGGTGTAGTGTAGAGGTTGACAGATGGCCACATATCGGTCATAGGCCATCACAGTCAGGAGGAGGGCATCCAACCCTACAACAAGTAGGAAGAAGAATACCTGGGTGATGCAGCCTGCATAGGTGATGACCTTGCTCTGTGTCTGGATGTTCACCAGCATCTTTGGGACGGTGGTGGAGGTGAGACAGATGTCCACAAAGGACAGGTTGGAGAGGAAGAAGTACATGGGGGTGTGCAGGTGGGAGTCTGAGATGGTGGCCAGGATGATGAGCAGGTTTTCACACACGGTGATCAGGTACATGCAGAGGAAAAGACCAAATAGGAGGGGCTGCAATTCTGGTTCCTCTGATAATCCCAAAAGAACAAATTCCAAAATTCTTGTATTATTCACTGGTTCCATGAGGTAGATGTGACTACTAGGAAAGACAAAGATAAAAGGACTCATTTTCACTCAAGAGGCTATTAATCACAGAGTTATAATAATAAAATACTAAAATTTATGGTTTTCAGTTAATAAATTAATCTACATATAGTGTGTATGATGGTCTCCCCTTCCCCTTAGGAATTTCTGTATCATTTTCAAACTTTCCGCAAGAAGTCATGACTTCTACAATTTTACTTAGAACTTCTCTTATCCACTTGAATAATATAATTTGAGATCTGCCCTGTGTTCCAGGCAATGTCTGGGAAAGGAGAGTAAGTCTTAGAGAAACTAAAATACAATCCATTCATGACTATGAAATAAGAGCTGATAAAGAAATAATCATAGAGTAGGGATAATTGTTTCACTGGCCATTAACCCCAGTCAGAAGGGCTAAGACTCAAAAAATGAAGAATGAGAGACCAGTAGTTAGTGTAATGGTTATGTTGCTAGACTCTCATGTAGCCGACTGTGGTTTGAGTCCCGGACCCGGTGGCTTAAACTCATGCTGGACGCATGTGCATGTGTGCCCAAGATCCCTAGAGGAGAATGGAGGAGAAGGGATTGCAGCGTGGCCATCCCCTCTGGGGGGTGATTTCTCACTTTCTGTCTCTCTGTCTCTCTCTGTCTTTCTGGTGAATGGCACTCTATAGCAAAAACCTCTCAAAAAAAAATGAAGAATGATAAGTGAGGGGTCAATAGATGGTATAGTGGTTATGTCACACTGCATTCCCACATGGCCAATCACAACTGATAGCTTCAATATCACACCAGGTCCATGTGTGTACCCACGATCCTGAGGAGGAGAGTGTGGTCATTCCCCCAGGAAGGTGATTTCTCACTTTCTTTCTCATTGTCTCTCACTCCAACGAGTCTACACACCCTACGGCAAAAACTAAAAATAAAAAATTTGCTAAGTGCTGGTGAGGCTGTGGTGAAAAGGGCACTCTCCTATACTGTTGATCAGAATGTAAATATCTTTAGCCATTGTGGAGAACAACAGTATAGAGGCTCCTCAAAAACCAACAAATAGAATTACTATATGATCCAGCGACTTCACTCTTGGGTATCTACCTAGAAGATAAGAATACTCAGTCATGGGACCAGCAGTTAGTGTAATGGCTATGTCGCCAAACTCCCATGTAGTTAACCGCAGTTCCAGTCCTGACCCAGTGGCTTAAACTCATGCTGGGCGCATGTGTGTGCGTGCTCAAGATCCCAAGAGGAGAATGGAGGAGAAGGGATTTTGGCGTAGCCATCCTCCCTGGGGGGTGATTTCTCGCTTTCTGTCTCTCTGTCTCTCTCTGTCTTTCTGGTGAGTGCACACACCCTATAGGAAAAAACTTCTTAAAAAAAAAAAAAAAGAATACACTTAGTCCGAAAAACATTTGCACATCCATGATTATTACAGCATTATTCACAACTGCTATGACAAGGAACCAACCCCAATGTCCAGAGACAGATGAATGGGTTGAAAAAGTGTGACACATACAGAATACTGCTGAGCCATAAAAAACAATGAGACCCTCGCATATGATAGAAAGTAGATGAATATGGAAGATTTACTGCTAAGTGAAGCAAGTCAAACTACCAAAGAGAGGCATCGTATATCCCCCACTTAATATATATCAAATGCCTGAACGCTATGGTAGAAATGGAAAGATTGGAAGGTATAAAAGCATGGAGAACAACTGTGGATATTAGAGACTTTGTGGGAGAAGGATGGGAAATGGGAATGGGTGAGAGGGAGTGAGTCAAATGGGAAAAAACAAGAAGGAAAATATTTAAGGGACACAAACAGAAAATTATCAGTTGATAATATATATAGTAATATCATTGATTGGACTAATATGCAGTGTATTCAGGCTGACAAAATTCATCTTATATGATGTACTTATATACAGTGATTGATTATAGAAAAATAATAATACATTAAGAGAAAAAAATAAAAACTACCATAAGTTACCAAAAAAAAAATTGCAACGTCTTATCTTTTCTGGGGTGTTCAACTGTATTCTTTGGTTTATTTTACTATTTTCATTGTGATCGTGTATGCAAACCAGGATAACCATGAACTTTTTCATATTTAATGTCTGAAACTTGTAAAAATCAACCTACTATTTGAACAGAACTCTACCCTGTATCCTGGCTTTTTAAAAATTCTTAAGCAAATTACTCTTTTTTAAAAATATTTTTAAAATTTTCTTTTCTTTTATGCATTCAATGACGTTATAGCTTACAAAGTGAATAATCCAACATGTGAACATTTCTCCCTAGTCTAGTTGATAAAACTATAAAATTATTTTCAACAGATAATACCACATTTCTTTGTCCCATTACATTTTTTTGACCTTGCTTTATTAAAGCTAAAACTGCTTTTCATGAAATTAAAAAATATACATACATATATATACATATAAAATAATAATACCTCTTTAAGGACTGCAGTAAGCTATATAGCCTCAACTAGGTGCTATTTTATAGTATGTTCATTTTCTTCATGGAGTTTCATGCCTGTAATCAACATGTGTTCACAGATGTGTATATATCAGCTGAACTTTTGATTGAAAGTATTGAGATTAAGATATTTTGTAAATCAACAAAATGTGGGGGGAGAATGGAAAACAAATTAGATACCAGAAACAATGTCGGAAGAGGGTGGGAAATGGCAGAGGGTAAGAAATAGGAAATAAAATATATACATACATATGAAAGAAGAAATGGAAAATTATTTGTTGATGATAACATGTATGATTAAGCCACTATACCATGTATTCTGGCTAGGAAATTGCGTTTTGTAAGCTGTCATGATGTTCAGAGAATAAACGTAAAATAAATACGTACTGAAAAAAAATCCACCTAAAAATTTATCTTACTAAGCAATTTGCAAAACTTTAATAGGGCCTTACTCTGCCAAGGGCATGCATATTGTAAAAGTAAAGCCTCTCAAAGCTAAGCAAAATTTCCTCCATTCCTTTAAAAAGAAAAGAATCATGTCATGTACCAGACATTAACAAGTGCATTGAAGAACATGAGATTATGTAGGTGGGAGAGAGTGTACCTGGTGCTTTTTCTTGGGCTAGACAGCACAAGTGACAGACAAGGTGATATTTGAACGGAGTCCCAGGGAGAGACAGGATGGGAGGGAGCTGTGAGAGTATCTGGGGAGGTGAAAGACTTGTTAAAGGAAAGAGCAAGAAGGAGAAAGGTGAGATATCAGGTGATGTTGAGGAAGGAGTGGGCCTGCTGATGTGGAAACTTGAAGACATTAAGGGTCCCCCATTCACATTCCATTCTACCCTCTGTGAATGTAGTTCTGTGAAGATGTGGACATAGCAGCAAGATTGTATTTGCAAAGCTTCCCACAGACAAACTAACTAGTATTTTGAAGTGGCCTTCTCTGTTCTGTATTTAAAGAAATATGAAAGAATCTGCTAAGGAAACAGAGGTGAGTGAAATAGGCTGAGAGGGAAACAGATCTGATAGACTCAGGTGGTCCAGAGAGATTGCAATAAAGAGAGCCTCATCAGCTCTATCAGATGCTACTACTGGTAAACTGCTCTTGAAGTCCCAAGCAAGTAATAATAATAATAAGTTATGGGAAAGACGATTTGCACACACACAAAAATAAAAAGACTAGCAAAGGCCAAAGTAAATCCAGCCAAGCAATAGAAATCATTGCAATGTAAAGAACTTTAGTTCTCACCTGTGAGCTCTAAAATCAAATTAATGTGTCTCTCATTTGCATACCCAATAAAAGAGAAGATACTATGAAATATCTTTCATGAACTGCTGCAGTAAGGGAGTATTTGGAAACAATTCTTTCTAATCTTTGCAATGATTAAAGAAATATGCTCAAATACAGCTCATCCTCAAAGTTTAATGGGACCAGCATATGGTATAATGGTTGTCACTGCACTCCCATGTAGTCAATCATGGTTTGAGTCCTGGACTCAGCGACTTGAAACTCACGTTGGGTTTGTGTGTGTGTGTATGTGTGTGTGTGTGTGTGTCCCCAAAATCCTAAGAGGAGAAGAAGGAAAAGGGATTGTGGCATGTTCATCCCCCCTGGGAGGTGATTTCTCATTTTTTCCCTCTCTCTTTCTTTGGCTGTCTCTCTGTTAAGTGCATCACCCTATATATTTTTAATTAATTAATTAATTAATTAGATACATTCAATGACATTGTTTAGCTTATGAAGTGAACATTTCAACATGTGAACATTTCTCCCCAGTCCATGCACCTTATCTTAATTCTCTTTTTTTTTTTTTTTTGGACAGAGAGAGACAGAGAGAGAGAAAGAGAGAAATCACCCCCTGGGGGGATGGCCAGGCCGCAATCCCTTCTACTTCATTCTCCTCTCGGGATCTTTGGCAGGCATGCACATGTGCTCAGTGTGAGTTTAAGCCACCAGGTCTGGGACTTGAACTGCAATCGACTACGTGGGAGTCCAGCGACATAGCCATTACACTAACTGCTGGTCCCAATACTCTTAAAAAAAAATCAACAAAAATGCCCACAATTCAGTACACTTCTTTAGACACCAAATGTGAAATTTTCCTTCCTCTTTGCCATAAATGTCCATGAACATGTTCTAATTTTAGTGGAACTACCCACTCTTCCCACCCCTTCTTTAGTCTCAGCCAATTAAAGTTAAATTCTCCTTACTTAACTGTTGACAATGATCCATGTATTGCAGAGATTAAAAGACACTTTTGTTTTGTTTCACTTTGTGATAGGGCGTGTGCACTCACCAGAGAGAGAAAGAGGGAAAGTGATAAATCAACTTCTTAGAAGATGGTCACACTGCAATCCTGTCTCCTCCAATCTCCTCCTCTTGGGATTTTGGGAACACATGCACATACTTCTGTTTAATTTCAAGATGCCAAGTCCAGGAATCACACTGCTCGGTTGGTCATGGGGACTCCAGCTGCCTTAACTTCCATACCTCTGGCTTTCCCAACACTTCCCTTTTTAACATACAAAATAAATTAATTGCAAATCAATTTGTCAATCAAGCAAATAAACAACGATCTCTTGCCTCTGGGCAAGGCTGGTTGATCTATGAAATGACTTCAGGTAAACATTTTCAACCTCTATTCTTTTTGGTACTTACTGGGCTCTAAGACTCACCTGGATGGGGTCTCTGACAAAGAGGTCTCCATGTGAGAGTCTGGACTCTTCCCTGGATGATTGATGATGGAGACTGAAGTTCTGTCCCCACACAAGACAGCAGCACGGTGCCAAGCATCAGGATTCTATCCAGACTTAGGACCTCAACATCTTCACATCCAACCCAAGGATGCACACTCAGATGGACAGAAACAAAAGAGATCCTTATATTTCCCTATATCTTCTCTTTTGACTCATTTCCTTGTTGTCACTACAATCCCTGAGCACCTGAATTCCTTGTGGGACACAGTCTGGCCAGAAAGGAAAATTTTCCTGCAGATTCTCTGTTCCTAAGAGACCAATGAAGATGTCAGGTGAATGCAGCCTCTCTTATTCTTTCTCTGCTGTCTTCAGAGCTCTCATCTTATCAGGAATTTTGCAAAAATTAAAATGTTGCCTGGTTTCTGAGGTACCTGTCTTTGTTAGTTCTCTGTGAAGACCAAAGTGTTGACTTGTCATGTGGATATGACTCTGGTTAGCTTCAGAAAATTGCTATTGCTTCTCATCAAGGCAAAGAATTGTGTTCATCTGCTAGACAACTTTGTGTAGCTAGGCCATGGACTTCATGTTGCTCATGACAAAGCAGCTAAAAGTTTTCAGCCTATAACATAACAATTGTCATTAGTCCTCCATTTATGAAACATTGGTAATGATAAGAGATATGCTTAGAACATTTATGTCCCATGAGCTGATTTTAGAATGTTATATGGTTGGGTCAGTGAGGTGGCCTGGTGCTTAAGGCCGCTGAAACTCACATGACCAACTGTGCAGGTTGAGTCCCAGTGGCCTGGAAAACATGGCGGCCTGTGTTTATGTGTGTGCAAAATCCTGAGAAGAGAATGGAAGAGAAGGGATTTTGATGTGGGGGGATTTCTCTCTTTGCCTTGGGGGGAAAAAGCAAAACATACAGAAAACAAGAAATGAAAAATTATTTGCTGACAATATCATGTTTGTTGATGTGCTTGATTGAGACAATAAACAGTGTACTCTGGATGGAAAATCTCATTTTGTATGCTGTAATAATATACAGTGAATGAATGCAAATAAATAAATTGAAATTAAAAAAAAAGAATGTTATATGGTTGGGCCAGTCAGGCGGCCTGATGTTTAAGGCAGTTGAAACTCACATGACCAACTGTGCAGGTCAAGTCCCAGTGACCTGGAAAACATGGCGGCCTGTGTTTATGTGTGTGCAAAATCCTGAGAAGAGAATGGAAGAGGAGGGATTTTGATGTGGAGTGATTTCTCTTTCCCGCTCTCTGAAGCCCTATAACCAAATAAAACAAAATGAAACAAAGCAGAATGTTACATTGATTGTATTATTTAATTTTCAAATGACTTCAGTACTATTAGAAACTCATTCTACATCTGCATAAATGAGGCTCAGAAGGTTTGACTGATCTGGAGAAAGTTATTAATCAAGTAAGGGATGAGGTTTGATGAGAACCCCATCCAGATGTTTATATGCCTTGTGCTCCAGGTCAGTGGTCCCCAAACATGGTGATTATGCCTCCAGGAGAGACACTCTGGGGAAATTTCTGTTGTTATCATTGGGGAGGTGGTACTGGTAGGATCTAATGGGTTGAAAGGAGTGATTTCTCTTTCCCGCTCTCTGAAGCCCTATAACCAAATAAAACAAAATGAAACAAAGCAGAATGTTACATTGATTGTATTATTTAATTTTCAAATGACTTCAGTACTATTAGAAACTCATTCTACATCTGCATAAATGAGGCTCAGAAGGTTTGACTGATCTGGAGAAAGTTATGAACCAAGTAAGGGATGAGGTTTGATGAGAACCCCATCCAGATGTTTATATGCCTTGTGCTCCAGGTCAGTGGTCCCCAAACATGGTGATTATGCCTCCAGGAGAGACACTCTGGGGAAGTTTCTGTTGTTATCACTGGGGAGGTGGTACTGGTAGGACCTAATGGGTTGAAACCAGGGATACTGCTCAACATATTATAATGCAAAGCAGAACTTACACCACAATTATCCAACCATGATGGTAACACTGGGGAGGCTGAGAGACTGCTCTAGACCAAAATATGCCCAATGTTCACGTGTACATGATTCACCTGGGGAACTTGTCTAAATGCAGATTGTGATTTGGGAAATCTTGGATGGGTCCAGACAGTCTGTGTTTGTAATTACAAAAATCTTGGATGAGTCCAAACTGTCTGTGTTTGTAATTACATCCCTGGTCATGTTGCTACCACCCATACTGATCTGTATATTGGATTTTATGGATTGAGGATATATTTCAGGGTTAGAGTCAGGTGTAAGTATTTTGAGGCCATCTCTACCAAGAATCATACCAGACCATCTCTACCAAGAATCATACTATCTCAGGGAGTCAGTTGTTGGAGTCTAGATATCAGCTTCCATGTAAACAAGTTCACAGTTGCCCCTTCATAATTTCCCTCATGAGAGGAAATGAAACTTTTAGAAACACCGCTTACCTTTTTCTTTGAGTTTTTTTTTTTTTCCTATAGGGTGCGTGTACTTGCCAGACAGACAGAGAGAAACAGAGAGACAGAAAGCGAGACATCAACCCCTCCCCCCCGGGGGGATGGCCACTCCTCAATCCCTTCTCCTCCATTCTCCTCTTGGGATCTTGGGCACGCACGCCCAC
>NW_006208669.1:293403-294968 GCF_000334495.1 Tupaia belangeri chinensis | reverse complement strand
ATGTATGTCAAAAATGCTAAGAGGAGAACGGAGGAGAAAGAATTGTGGTGTGGCCATAACCCTGAGGGGTGATTTCTCATTTTCCTTCTCTCTCTCTCTCTTTCTCTCTCTCTTTCTCTCTGTCTCTCACTGGCAAGTATACATGCCTTAAAACAAACTTAAAAAAAAATGAAACTATATAGTAGTATGTTTTAGAACCATTGTAATATGTTCATGTGTTTTGATGAATTTTTAAGATATTCAGGTGATCTGATATTTTAGATGTGTAATATATCAGCTTAGGAAAATTTTAAAGATTGTAAACTTTGTTTAATATTTGAAAAACATGAAGTTTTTGTATTTAAGTCTTAGTAGTTGTATAATGATCATTTCAATATTTAGAAGAGAACATTTTATTTAGTGTTGAAAGGAAAATTACTATTTCAGTAGTCTTTTTTCCTAGAGAGAGATTTTTGCTCTAGGGTACATACATTCACCAGAGAGGCAGAAAGTCAAGAAATCACCCCCCACGGGGGATGGCCATGCCACAATCCCTTCTCCTCTTCTCCTCTCAGGATCTTGAGCAAGTCTGCACACGTGAGTTTTAAAACACTGGGTATGGGACTCGAACCATGGCCAAATACATAGGAATGCATTCTTAATTTTAGAAACTATATTGTAAAAGACTATGGAACTCATTCTAGGTAACCATAAGAAGGTAAAAGGACATAGGTGAGGGGGGGGTCTTCAAAATGTTGATGGAAAATTAATATGAAAAACCTATGCATGGATTTCAATTATTTTCTACACCAATATAAGCTTATATCTTAACTCCGTATTCCACTAATGTTTGCAGTTTCTTTGTATATTTTTGCAAGTATAACTTGTGACCCTGAATCTACAGTATCCCCAGAAAAAATACTAGAAATTCAAACTCTATTTAAATCATCTTTTGAGTGGATTTAGAATATAAAAGATATGAAGAAATTGATGGTAAAGATACCTTGGATGATAAAGATGTAAAGAAATTGATGATGTAGTAAATATGGATATTACATTTCAATGTTTTGACAAATTTTAAGGTGATGATAATTGTTACAAAAATGAAAGTAGCCATATTTTCAGCCTGCCCTGGAAATGTTTAAGCAGAAGTAGCAAGATGATACAATGAGATAACACAGACTATGGCAACAAATCATTTCTTCCAATGAATAAACTTACACCAAGATTCTACACTTTATTTTTTTCCACATTATTTATTATTTGTTTTTTTTTGTATATAGTTTCAATCATATTGTTTGACTTACAATGAGACCATTTCGATAGTCATTACTTTTTCCCTAAGACTTCCATACTGTATTGAAGTTTTGGTAAAAATTCGTAACTATCTACAGACTCCCATAAGCACACATAGACATTGTGGACACTGGAGTGAAGAGCAAATAGGATTATAAGTATGAGAAGAAAACACAATGAAAAGTTATAAACCAAATTTGATGTATTAAACTGTACAATAGGAATAATTAAGGTAGTGATAGAACAAGGAATGATGAAAATAAAGCTGGAATATTCTTTTTCAAATTTTT
>NW_006208669.1:287678-292996 GCF_000334495.1 Tupaia belangeri chinensis | reverse complement strand
ACCCCCAGACCGAGGACTGGAGCCGTGGTCGGCCATATGTGAGTGTTTAGTGCCTTAACCACCATGTCACCTGCAGGTCCCCAAAACTGGAATATTCTGATGTCAGGTTTTCTTTATTATACAAATGCATAACTGACCATAGTTTTCAAGTGTACATTAATAGATATATATATATATAATATTTTTTATTTCTTTAATCATAATTTTTCTTCTTTTCTTTAATTTTTTTACATTCAGTCTGTGTATATCGTTACATCACACAAAATGAATTTTACCAGAATGAATACACCTTACACAAGCCCAATCAAAGGCATTACCATATTGTTATCAACAGAAAATTTCCCATTTTTATGTCCCTTAAATGTTTTATTTCTCTCCTTTTCCCTTTGATTCATTCCCAAGTGTAGTTATTTTGTTCCTGTAATGGCAGTACAAAATAGAATTGTTTTTAATAGAAGAAAAGAAATATTACTTGGTATATATCATTTCAGAAGCAATTATTCTTTTTTTTTAATAAAAGCATTTCTTTTATTTTTTAAATTTATTTAACTTTATTTATTATTATTTTCACATGAGTTTTGCTAGAGAAAGACAGAGAGAAAGAGAGAGAGAGAGAAGCCGCCAGGTCTGGGACTGGAACTGTGGTTGACCATGTGGGAATTCCAACACCTTAACCACCACACCACTTGCTGGCCCAGAAGCAATTATTCTTAGAAATAGATGTTGACCCATGATATGAAAAGGGATGTCCACGTATTGCTGATTTTTAATTAGGAAAAACTTATGGAAATTAGAAAATGAGCAAAGGGAAGAAGTTGCTATGAGACAGAGAACAAGCGTAATAAGGTGATGTAAAATTGCTTAGAGAAGTTGAAGTCATAGTCACAGAAGTTAGTAGAGATTATTACAAGGAAGAAATTCTGCTTCCATAATATGGTCGCGTTATCACCATTTCTAAATCTGAAGCTCAGAGGTCTACTAACAAGAACACTTCTTCACTGCCAGGACACCTTATTCTACGATGGTTTCCTTCCAAGTAAGTCACGCAGGGCCCTCTTTATGTCTCTATTCCTCAGACTGTAGATGATGGGGTTCAGCATGGGGGTGACCACAGTGTACATCACCGAGGCTGCTGCACTTGAGTGTGAGCTATGGGTAATAACAGAACTAAGGTACACACTTATCATTGTAAAATAAAATAAAGAGACAACTGAGAGGTGAGAGGCACAGGTGGAAAATGCTTTGTACTTCCCCTGAGCGGATGAGATTGTACAAATAGTGGAAACTATCTTACAGTAAGAGAAAAGGATCCCAGCGAGGGGAGCACCAGCCAGCAGCACAGATGCAAAATAGATCGCCATGTCATTCAGAAAGGTGTCAGAGCAGGCAAGGTGGATCACCTGATTAAGTTCACAAAAAAAGTGGGGGATTTCCACATGAGTACAGAAGGACAGCCGCAATGCCATTAAGCTATGTAACAATGAAGTCAGGATACTCATGATCCAGGACAACAGAGCCAGAAACACACAGAGCCAAGGGCTCATGATGACCGTGTAGTGCAAGGGTTGACAGATGGCCACATACCGGTCATAGGCCATCACTGTCAGTAGAAAGTCATCTAATGATGCAAAATGCATGAAAAAGAACATCTGGGTGATGCAGCCTGCATAGGTGATGACCTTGCTCTGTGTCTGGATGTTCACCAGCATCTTTGGGATGGTGGTGGAGGTGAAACAGATGTCCACAAAGGACAGGTTGGAGAGGAAGAAGTACATGGGGGTGTGCAGGTGGGAGTCTGAGATGGTGGCCAGGATGATGAGCAGGTTTCCACACACAGTGATCAGGTACATGGAGAGGAAAAGCCCAAATATGAGGGGCTGCAATTTGGGTTCCTCTGAAAGTCCCAGAAGAAAAAATTCTGAAATTCTTGTGTCATTCTCTGGTTCCATGTGATGGAAGTGACTACCAGGAAAAAGAAATTAACATGTCTATTTTTTTCACTCATAATGCCTTGCAGAATTGGCTCACAGAATTCACAATAATGACTTGCATAGTTCAAATGCTACAGCTTTTATGTTTTTATTAAAGAAACTAATATTTATATTTTTTCATTACAAGGGGGGACTATACTTTCTAGAGAGACAGAGAAAGGGGATGGGGGAGGAATCACCCCCTGTGAGTCATGGTCATGCCACAATTTCTTCTCTTCTATCTCTCTATTATGTCATGATTTTCAGCATGCATGCACACATACCCAGAGTGTTTTTTAAGCAGCCAGGTCCAGGATTTAAACCACAGTCAACCATGTGAGACTCAACTTTTAGAATTTTATAAGCCCTGTAAAAACATGGAACCAACAGTTAGTGTAATGGCTATGTTGCTGGACTCCCATGTAGTTGACCGCAGTCTGAGTCCCGGAGCCAGTGGCTTAAACTCACGCCAGGAGCGTGTGTGTGCATGCCCAAGATCCCAAGAGGAAAATGGAGGAGAAAGGATTCTGGTATGACCATCCCCCCCTGGGGGGTGATTTCACGGTTTTTGTCTCTGTCTCTCTCTGTCTTTCTGGTGAGCACGTGCGCCCTATAGAAAAAGCATCTAAAAATAAAAAGAAACAAGAGGAATCACTATAAAAACACTTGCACATGGCAGAGGGTAATAGGGAGGGAATCAAGAGAAAATAAAAGAAGTAAAATATATAAGAAACAAGAAATAGGAAATTATTTGTTGAAGATAACAAAGTATGGTAATATCTTTGGTTGAGCCAATATACGGTGTATTCTGAATGAGAAAAGTCATTTTGTATGCTGCAATGATATCCAGTGAATGAATGTAAAACAAATACATTTTAAACAATAAAGCTAATATAAAAATTTAAAAATCACTTGCACATCCATGGTTATTGTGGCATTCTTCACAATTGTGAAGACATGGAACCAGCCTAAATGTCCATGAGTAGAAAAATAAATTGAAAAGGTGTGGTGCATATACCCTATGGAATTCTACTCAGCCATAAAAAAAGCAATGAGACCCTGGCATTTGATAGAAAGTGGAAAAATATGGAAGTTTACCACTAAGTGAAGGAAGCCAGACTGTGAAAGAGAGGCACTGTATGTCCCCACTTAATATATACCGAATGCCTGCTCTCTGAAAGAAACTAAAATATTGAATGGTATAAAGACATGGAGAGCAACTGTGAACACAAGAGATCATGTGGAAGGATGGTGGGAAAAGGCAGAGAGTCAGAGGGAGGGAGTCGAAGGGAAAAAAGAAAAATAAAACATTTAAGAAACACAAAATGGAAAATTATCCATTGAAGACAATATCTATGATAATACTTTGGAATGAACCAATATCCAGTGTATTCTGGACTGGAAAGTATATTTATAGATGTTGTAATGATATACAGTGAATGAATTTAAAATTTACATAAATAAATAAGTCATTACATTACAGGGCTGATCCATTCGCTTTATTTTATGTAAGGTTCCTCTTCCCTTTAGTCTTCCCTACTCTCCCAGGGTATGTCTGGTGGGAAATTTCTGTCCCATTCTCCATCTTTCTTCCATTTTTCTCATGCATTTAAGTAACATAAACTGGAAGCCCATCAAATTCCATGTGCTGTCTGGATAATGAATATAAGTTGCTAAGAAAGTAAATACTTAATAATTATTGTTGGACATAATGAAACTGATAAGGAAATAATTGCGTTACATATCACATATTAACAAGTGTTTTGCGGACCAGCAGATGGTGTAGTGGTTACATCGCTGGACCCCCATAGGCCAACCGGAGTTCAAGTCCCAAACCCAATGCCTTAGGGCACATGTGTGTGCATACCCAAGATCCCACGAAGAGAATGGGGGAGAGGGGATTGTGGTGTGGCCATCCCTCTGGAGGTGATTTCTTACTTTCCTTCTCATTGTGTTGATCTCTCTGTCTCTCTCCAGCAAACACATGGGCTTTTTGCTAAGGTAAAAACCTTTAAGAAAACACAAGTGCTTTGAAAACGTTGAAATTATGTAGAAATGATGGGAGTCAGCAGGTGGCATGGTGGTTAAGGGTGCTGGACTCTCACATGGCTGACCATGGCTCAAGTCCTAGACCTGGTGGCTTGCTTTCTCACTTTCTCTCTCTCATTCTGTCCCTCTCCGGTCAAATATAAATAAATAAATAAAGTTAAGTAAAATAATTCTTTTAAAAAAGAAATTAGGTAGAAATGAGAGAGTGGACAGGGGGACTATTAACTGGCAGATAAGGTGATATTTGAACAGACACTTCAGGGATGGGGGAGAGTTTCAAGGATATCTGGGGAAGTGGAGATCTTGCAGAGAAAACGAACAAGAGGGAGAATGGTGAGATGATCTCAGATGTTGAGGAATGAGGGGACCGGATGATGCTGACACTTGAAGACGCTGAGGATTCTTCAGTCATGCGCTGCCCTAGCCCTCTACGAATGTAACCCTCTAAGAGTGGAGATACAACAACAAAGTCCCTATGGTCATGCGAACTTGGGGCCACATTGTGGTATGACCACTTTGTGCTGTGTATTATAGAAACATTTAACAAGAGATAATTATAGAGAATATGTAACCACGTAAATAGAATAGTTTCAAGACAACTGTGTTTAATAAATGGAATGAGAATATAAAATAAATGATTAAAGAAAAAATGAAAACTGGTAATTTAGTCACATCAACAAAGATTTCTAAATTCAGGTTAAATTGAAAACATCTGAATATTAAAATAGGTATAAAGTAAAAGTGGAATAAAAAGTACCCACAGTACCTGTTGTTAAAATTTTGTACCATATAAACATATGGGCTGAAATATGCTTATGAAAGTGATACATGTGATTTTAGGCAAACACAAAAGAACGTGTTGTATGAGATGATAGAAAATGATCAAGTTAAAAACTGATTTAATCAAAAACACATGTGGAGTAAGTAATAAGAAAAGTAAATGTGAAATAAGATGGCAAATGTTATAAAAAAAACGTATTGCTGTTAATGATTCAGAAGATGTTCTTAAGCTTAAAAAGCAATGAGGGTGCCCAATAGGTGGCATGGAAATTGAGACACTGGATCCCACATAGCCAATAGCACAGTTCAAGTCCAGGACCTGGCAGCTTGAAAATTACACCAGGCAGAGACCAGCAGTTAGTGTAATGGCTTTGTCAATGGACTCCCACGTAGTCGACTGCGGTTCACGTCCCGGACCCGGTGGCTCAAACTCACGCCGGACATGTGTGCGTGCGTGCCCAAGATCCTGAGAGGAGAATAGAGGAGAAGGGATTGAGGCGTGGCCATCCCCCCTGGGGG
>NW_006208669.1:284349-287615 GCF_000334495.1 Tupaia belangeri chinensis | reverse complement strand
CACACACACACACACACACACACACACACATATCTGTGGCAAGCACATGTGCCCTAGAGCAAAAACTAAAAATACACAAATAAATAAAGCAATGAGAGATGCAGTTATGTGATATGACTGACTGATAGCTATGACGATGCCAAATTTAAAATTATTGTACCCCTCAGGAGAATTACTATCTTTCATAACTAAAGAGAAAATAGGAAACTTATTGAAAAATCCCTAGTTCTTAGAAAGAATAAAATCAAAAGACTTCTGGTATGAAAAAGCAAAGAACTTGAAAGACAATTCCCACTAAAGGAAAAGGCTAACAAATTCAAAACTATTTTTAGTCTCAGCAGTAGTGAAGTAATCGATACATAAAGCTCTTTATTTTTCCCTAGTGTCCTATCAAATAAAATGGATCTTTTTTCTTGGGACTACCCAATTTGAGCGAAGATACCGCAAAATGTATATCTCATGAGCTCTGTTGTGAGGTGACATTTGTAAGCCATCCATTGGACTGAGCTTTGCAATGAATATAAAAACATTCCCAAATACATCCCACCCTAAAAAGTAAATAACATTTTTAATTTTAGCCATTCTGACTGGGATTAAGTGGTATCTCATTGTGGTTTTGATTTGCATTTCCCATATGATAAGGACTGCCCATTTTTTTCCATATGCTTTTTGGCTGTTGGTATGCTTTCATTAAAGGGTTGTCTGTTCAGCTCATATGCCCATCTTTTAATTGGGTTGATCATATGAATATGGAAGATTTAGTAGTAAGTGAAGCAAGACAGACTATGAAAGACAGGCACTGTATGTCCCCACTTAATCTATACCAAATGTCTGCACTTTATGGCAGAAGCTGAAATATTGGACTGCATAAAAGCATGGAGAGCAACTGTGGATACAGTGTAGGAGGAGGGAAGGAAATGGCAGAGGGTGAGAGGGAGGGAAACTAGGGGGGATAAAGAAGCAAAATAAATTTAAAAATCACAAAAAATTGTTAAAACCGCCAAAAAATTAATGAAATAAAAAAATTTAATCTACTCTTGAAAAAACCCAAGTAAATAAAATAGCCCACCCTTCAGTGCCCATCCCTCCAAACAAAATGTTAAATTTTCCTACCCACTTGTTGCAAATCACCATAGAAATGTCCTAACTTTACTGAAACCACTTTACCCCTCCTGTGCCTTCTTTGGTCTTTCCCAGCTGAATTTCCATTCCTCATGATTTAATTCTCACCTGCACTGCTGAGTCTAACAGACATTTCTCTTTTTAACGTATTAAGTAAATTAACTATAAATTAATTAGCCAAGCAAGCAAGCATGCTGATCTTGTGACTCTGAGCTATGCTGGTTTGGGCTCTCAGGTGACCTTAAGTAAACACTCTCAGCTTCCATTCTCTGGAATTCTTTCCTACAGTACATGCTGGGGTCTGAGACTCACCTGCCTGGGGTTGCGGAGAAGGTGGTGTTCATGTGGGAGTCTGAATTCCTTCCTGGATGGATGATCCTAGTGACTCAAGCTCTGTTCTCAGACAGGACAGCAGGAAGGAACGAAGCATCAGTTCTATAGCTAGGTTTAGAACTGCAAAAGAAAAGTCAACCATGTCCTGTTCCTGCATAAGGACAACAGCAGAGGAGATATTTACCGCTTCAGATATTACCTCATTTGGCATCTCTCTCTCCTTTGACTCCTAATCCTGGGCACTTGCTATCCCTGTGGGACAATGACCTGGGTAGAAAGAAATATTTTCTTGATCACTCTCTTTTCCCAAGAGATCCAGTTAGAATTCAGATGCATGCTCTAATTATTGTTCTCTTTCTTGAACTCACCTTCTTCCAAAGGTCCAACCTTCTTGGCACTTTTGTCCAACCCCAAGTTAAACTGTGCTCCAAAGTCTGATATACCTGAATAGGTCCCTTGGAACTGCAAAGTGTTGAATTGTAGTGAGGACACAGTACTTGATAGCTATAGAACATTACTGTTCTTTCTTCTTTGAGAACGGGAACTGTGTTAAGCTATGAAACCTTGGACAGCTACCACAATCCTTAGCTTCATGATGCTTTTGATGAGACACATAGAAATTTCATGTTTGGTCATATGGTAGTTCTATTAAAAGTGTTTTGAGGAACCTTCATATTAGAGGTTATATTAATTTACTTTCCCACCAATAGTGTAAGAGGTTTTCCTTTCCACTATAGCCTCACCAGCAATTGTCATTCTTTCATTGGTATTAACCTTTCCCATAGATTATGGACTCTTGTGTACTCATTATCATTTGTTTCCATAAATTTTTTGATTTCAGCCTTAATTTCTACAGTAGTGAAGAAGTCATTCGGAAGTAGGTTGTTCAGTTTCCATGTGTTTGTGTATTTTGGGGGTTGTTTCTTGAAATTAATCTTGAGTTTAATTCCAGCATGGTCAGAGATACTGGAAACAGTTTCTATGCCTTTGAATCTGTAAAGGCTTGATTTGTGTCCTAACATATGATCAATCTTTGAAAAGGTTCCATGCCGGGGTGAGAAAAATGTATATGTTGTGGATGTAGGATGGAAATAGATATCTGTCAAGCCCAATCAATTTATAGTACCATTTAGGTCCTGTATCTCTCTATTTATTTTATGTCTAGAAGATCTGTCTAAAGTAGATAATGGGATGTTGAGATCTCCCACAATTATAGTATTTCTCCCTATCTCTCCTTTTAGCTCCAGCAGTCTTTCCTTCACATATTTAGGTGCACCTGAATTGGGTGCATAGATATTTACAAGGGTTATGTCTTCTTGCTGAATTACCCCATTTATTATTATATAATGCCCTTCTTTGTCTCTTCTTACAGTCTTTGTCTTGAAATCTATTTTGTCTGAGATCAATATCGCAACTCCAGCCCTTTTTTTTTGGAGAGGTTTTTGCTATAGGGCACGTGTGCTCACCAGGCAACAGAGAGACAGAGAGATAGAAAGCGAGAAATCATCCCCCGGGGGGATGTCCACGCCACAATCCCTTCTCCTCCATTCTCCTTTTGGGATCCTGGGCATGCACACACAGGCACTCAGCGGTAGAGTTTTAAGCCGCCAGACCCAGGACACAAACTGCGGTCGACTACATGGCAGTCCAGCAACATAGCCGTTATGCTAATTGCTGGTCCCTCCAGCCTTTTTTTGATTTCCATTTGCATGAATTATCTTTTTCCAGCCCTTTACTTTTAGTCTATGTATGTCTTTATCCATAAGGTGAGTTTCTTGTAGGCAACAGATAGAGGGTTTCTGGTTTTTTTT
>NW_006208669.1:261131-284053 GCF_000334495.1 Tupaia belangeri chinensis | reverse complement strand
GGTTGATTCTATTCGGGGTCCTATGTATTTCTTGGGTCTGGATATTTGAATGTCTTTCTAGGTTTGGAAAGTTTTCTTCCAGGATTTCATGGAATAAATTATCTAGGCCCTTATTATTTTCTTCCTCTTCTGGGATAGCAATTATCCGGATGTTGGGGTGCTTGATGATATCCAGTATTCCTCATATATTATCCTCATTTTTCTTGGTTGTTTTCTCAATCTTCTTGATGCTTTTTTCTAGGTCAGATGTTTTGTCTTCTATGTTAGAAATTCTATCTTCTGCCTGATCTAACCTACTTTTAATACTTTCAAGGGAGGTTTTGATTTCCTGTATCACATTCTTCAACCCTAGAAGTTCCATCTGGTTCTTATTTAAAGTATCCATTTCTTCTCTCTTTTTTTTGGAGAGGTTTTCGCTATAGGGCATGTGTGCTCGCCAGACAGACAGAAAGAGACAGAGAGACAGAAAGCGAGAAATCAACCCCCTCCCCGAATGGTTACGCCACAATCCCTTCTCCTCCATTCTCCTCTCGGGATCTTGGGCACACATGCACATGCGCCCGGCGTGAGTTTTAAGCCACCAGGTCCGGGACGCAAACCACGGTCGACTATATGGGAGTCCAGCGACACAGGCATTACGCTAACTGCTGGTCCCAAGATTTTTAAATATACTAACAGATACATAGTGAGAGAAAATAATTTAATGGTTGCCTAAAGAATATGTAAGTGATGAAAAAATAAAACCTACATGACAGCTCATTTGTCATACAAGCATTAAAGTAATAATTGTTTGGGTAAAAATATCATGAAACTATAGCAACTATGATTTTTTTTAAGAAATTTGCCATAGGGTGTTTGTGCTTGCTAGAGACAGAGACGGAGAAAGAGGATGTGAGAAATCACCCCCCAGGAGAAATGGTCATGCTACAATCCCTTCTCCTTTATCCTCTTCTCGGGATTTTGAACACACATGTCAATGTTCCTGATATGATTTTCAAACCTCCAGGTCCTGAATATGATCCACAAGTCAGCCATGTGGGAGTCCAGTGCCTTAAACACTGTGTATTTGCTGGTCCTGCAACTGTGATTATTATTATTATTTTTTTATCAAAGGAACACTATTTTCTCTTGATGGAGAGAAGGACAGCAATTTCTTGGAGGTACCAGTGGGTACATCCCTATTACAACTCAATACTTTGGAAATTCAAGAAACCTAGTCAAGATGGGTTCCTCAGTCTTAGATTTGGAGAAAACTGTCTCAGGATTGAATAAAGTATTACAAATTTAGACTTCTGGAATGGAGAGCTAATGTCGAAGGAGTAATAAGGACTGAATTCACTTGATTTTTTTCTAAACTTGTCTCTTGAGAACAAAGAGCCGGAGAAAAAAGTTAACTTCCTGCTCAGAGCAATATCTCACAGGGAATGTACTCAAGGTTTGGAGTAAGAGGAAAATGTGCTTAATGAGCAGAGATACAGAGCTATAATTATCTCCTCCGAGGCTGTCCCTCAGCATTTGCAAATTTGGGCTGGACAGAACAGGGTTATTCCTTTCACCATCCTAAGTCTGTCTCAAGAACGAATACTTCACTCTTGCTGCTTTCTCCGGAGACAGAGCTTCAGTTTCCATTGACAACCTTCCAGGAAGGAAGCCATAATTTCACACAGAGACTTTCCTCCTAGAGATCCTGTTCAGGTGGAAGAGTCCAGTGAAATGACAGTAAAGAAAGATAAAAGGTAATGCATTTATAATAGAACTAAAAAGAGAATAACAGGTCAAGGGTTGACCAGAGAGTCTAATAGACATCTGAAAGACTGAAATCATGGAGTTATTTTGACAGATGAAATAGAGAAAGATAGCAAGTGAACAATAAAGAGGCAGGACGTTAGTGAGAAACAGATAGGGCTTATTAACTGTTGATGATGACATGTATAGTATTCTCAACTGGATTGGTCTGAGAAGTATTTCATGATGGGCAAAGTATTTTTACAAGCAAAATGAGAAATAGCAATTGACTGTTTTAAAAAATAATTAGAATAATAAAAATAATGATTGGGGAAAACATAGAAAAGATATTAAATGTTGAAGTGGGGAGATTAATGTCTCTGTACTGACGGACATGCATGGCATTCCCTTTTGAAAAAACAATGTAATACACTGTAAAGTTATATGTAATCCAATGTAATATAAAGAAGATTATGATGATGATAATAAAAAAAATAAAAGAAAAATAAAGAAAAAAAAATAGTGGGGAAATGCCACACAACCCACAACACAGAAGAAAACAGTAGGGGAAGATACATGTTTTAAAAATCAGGACTGGGAACCAGCAGTTAGTGTAATGGCTATGTCGCTGGACTCCCACGTAGTCGACCGCGGTTCGTGTCCCAGACCCGGTGGCTTAAAACTCACGCCGGGCGCGTGTGCGTGCATGTCCAAGATCCTGAGAGGAGAATGGAGGAGAAGGGATTGCGGCGTGACCATCCCCCCTGGGGGGTGATTTCTCGCTTTCTGTCTCTATGTCTCTCTCTGTCTGTCTGGCGAGCGCACGCACCCTACAGTGAAAATCTCTCCAAAAAAAAAAAAATCAGAACTATAACAAATAAATATGTATAATTACTGTATTTAAGTCATAAGTTATGAAAAAATTATTTTTAAATTCTGTAACTTTTGCTTTATAAAAAATTAAAATTAATAAAGAAAACTCCAATACAAATCAATTTGACAGCTTCTAAACTTCTCACCGGGCTGATGGTTGTGAATGGGAATTCATAGGGTTTTCTTAAACTGTAACTGAGTTTGAGTGTATATATATTTGATCAAGATATCAATTTTCCTGTGTTTATTTTATGCCAATTTTTTATACAGTTATCAGCATTTCAAATTATTTTTAACTGATTATTATTTTTGAAATTGACATTTGGTAGGTTTTTAATGGCCATAAAGTTTTACATTTTAGTTAAATTTATGTCTATCTTTTAAAAATTGCTATTATTTTAAGGTTTTTGTCAAAGGGCATGTGCACTCTCCAGAGAGAGACAAAGAGAGACAGAGTGGGGAAGTGAGAAATAACCCCCCAGGGAGGATGGCCACATTGTAATCTCTTCTCCTCCATCCTCCTCTTGGGATTTTGGGCACTCATACACACATGACCAGTGTGATTTTTAAGCCTCCAGGTCTGAGATTTGAACGATTTGACCTGCAGTTGACCATGTGGAAACCCAGCTGCCTTAACCATTATGCCACCTGTTAGCCCTCCACTGGCTAGCCATCCATTGGTCTTTCAGTATTGTTCACTTGTCTAGAAAGTGCCTAGAACATGGTCAACATTCAATGTACATATCTAAAATGCCTGAATTAATATCTTCTTATGATCCTAGAATACATGATCTTTTGAGGATAGCTTGAGTGTCAGGAAGGAATTCCTAATCAAAGATAGCACAAGAATTACCTGAAGGAAAGTAGATCTATACACAAAACTCAGAAACTAGTATCTTAACTTTGGAATGTAAGTGATAGCATCTGACTTATGAGTAATACATGCATATGTCATGTTCTCTGTTTTTTTTTTTAATAGTTACTTCAACCACATGGAACCAGGAAATGGTACACAAATTGCAGAATTTCTTCTTGGGGGATTTTCAGAAGAACCAGAATTGCAACCTCTCCTCTTTGGGTTCTTCCTGTCTATGTACCTGATCACCATGATTGGAAATGTGTTCGTCATCCTGGCCATCATCTCAGACTCCCACCTGCACACCCCCATGTACTTCTTCCTCTCCATCCTGTCCTTTTCTGACATATGTCTCGCCTCCACCACCGTCCCAAATTTGCTGGTGAACATCCAGACACAGAGCAAGGTCATCACCTATGCAGGCTGCATCACCCAGATCTTCTTTTTCCTATTCTTTGCAGGGCTGGATGACTTCCTCCTGTCTGTGATGGCCTATGACCGGTATGTGGCCATCTGTCACCCCCTGCACTACACGGTCATCATGCACCCAAGGCTGTGTGCATTGCTGGTTCTGTTGTCCTGGGTCATGAGTGTCCTGAATTCACTATCAAATACTTTAATGACATTGCGACTGTCCTTCTCTACACACGTGGAAATCCCCCACTTTTTCTGTGAACTTAATCAGCTGATCCACCTAGCCTGCTCTGACACTTTTATTAATGACTTAGTGATGTATTTTGCAGCTGGGGTGCTGGCTGGTGGTCCCTTTATTGGGATCATTTACTCTTACTCTAAGATAGTTTCTTCCATTTGTGCAATCTCATCAGCTCAGGGGAAGCACAAAGCATTTTCCACCTGTGCCTCTCACCTCTCAGTTGTCTCCTTATTTTATTGCACAGGCCTGGGTGTGTATTTTAATGCTAGTGGTACCCACAGCTCACACTCAAGTGCAGCAGCCTCCGTGATGTACACTGTGGTCACCCCCCATGCTGAACCCCTTCATCTACAGTCTGAGGAATAAAGACATAAAGAAGGTTTTGAAAAGATATTTGGGAGTGAAGCTATAAGGACTATTTTTCAAGGAGAGCCAGTGAATGCAGGATCTTAAACCTCAAAGCAAGATATAATGATTGTTTAATCATAGCATAATGATCATGTTCTCAAACATTTTCTTCTTTTTCAAATATTCTATTTTTTTTGCATTTAATCACTGTATATCATTAGAGCATACCAAATGAATTTACCCATAATTAATACACTGTATATTAGCCCAATCAAAGATACTACCATACTTGTTATCAACAGATAAATTTCGACTTTTATGTTCCTTAAAAGTTTTGTTTCCTTCCCTTTCCTCTTGATTTCCTCCTTCTCATTCTCCACCTTTTCTCACCCTCCACCTTTTCTTACCCTCCACCTTTTCTCACCCTCCACCTTTTCTCACCCTCCTCTCACACTGTCTCTAGTATCCAGAATTGTTCTTCATGTTTTTGTATTTTCAATCTTTTAGTTTCTTCCATAGAGTGCAGACATTGGGTATATATTAAGTGTGGACATAGAATGTCTCTCTTTCATAGTCTGGCTTGCTTTGTTTAGCTTTAAACCTTCCATATTTGTCCACTTTCTGTCAAATGCTAATGTCTCATGGTTTTTTATGGCTGTGTAGTATTCCAAGATTCCATCCTTTTTCAACTCATGCATCTGTTCGTGGACATTTGGATTGGTTGGATGTCTTATCAATTGTGAATAATGTCACAATAATGCATGTTTTCAAGCTTTTAAAGGAGGTTTTTGAGTTCTATCAAGGTTTCTGATAAACCTTTCACAAAGAATTTTGCTGAAGGTTGTTTTCTTCCTCTGTAGTTTCCTTTTCTCTTGCTCCTTGGTCAGCTATGTGTTCCTTTTCCAACTCCTTGTCAGTCAATTCCTCAAGAATCACATCTAGAATCTACTCAATATTATCTCCATCTACAGCCAGAATAAAGTCATTTATCATCTCAACCAAAGCCTTGTTTATTTTTTTAATTGTTCTTTTCTTTTTCTTTTTTTCTTTTTTTGAGAGATTGTTGCTATACTACACATGAGCATGTCAGAGAGAAACATAGAGACAAAAAGTGAGAAATCACCCTCTAGGGAGATGGCCATACCACAATCCCTTCTCTCTGCAGTCTCCTTGCATGACCTTAACCATATGCTACTTGGTGGTCCCTACTTTATTTATTTATTTATTCATTTATCTATTAATATTGTTTTTGTCATAGGGTGCATGCAATCACCAGAGAAAGACAGAGAGAGAGAAAAAAAGATAAATCATTCCTTCCCCTCCCCACCAAGAGGAATGGTCATGCTGCAATCCCTTCTCCTCCATTCTCCTCTTGGGATTTTGGCATGCCTGCATATGCCTGGTGTCTTTTTACAAGCTACCAAATTTGAGACTCAAACCATGTATGTTATTTTGGAGTCCAACACCTTAACCACCTGCTGCCCCTCCTAGTCATAGGGTTTTCAACCTGGTACTTACATTTATTGGAAGCTGTTGGGGGTACTTCTATGAGGTAGAAGAGGTGATATTTCACACACAAAAAATGTAGAGACAAAGCAATTTGAAAATGGAGGGAAAACTAAGGCAGAGCATCTATTGTGAATGTCCTAAACTTGGGGCTTGAGGAGACATGGGAGCCACTGAAGACTCCAAGGTAATCAAGAGGAACAGTGTGTTGTGGTATACAAGGATCCATGCCAGTTTGCTTTTCCTTTCCAGTGCTCACACCTGGAAGCCACACATGCCCATGAGTCTGGTTGTTGTGACCAGGGGTGAATTACTATATGAAGATCCTGATGGGTTGAACTAGTTTGTGGCATGGTGGTTAATGTGATTGGATCCCAGATGGCCAACTGCACAGTTCAATTCCTGGACTGGGCAGCTTGAGGAACATGCTAGGAGTGTGTACATGCATTCCCCAAGTCCTAAGAAGAGGGAGAAATAGAGAAGAAGAGATTGTGTCATGATCATTTTCCATGTGGTTTGGAGGGATTTTCTCTTTTTTCTGTCTTTCTGTATCTTTCTGTCAAGGGCACTCACTCTTCTAGCAGGCAGGTTTCCATATTTATACATAATAATTTAAAAAAAATATGAAATGTGTTTTTAATTTTTTTTTTACAATTTATCACTGTGTATCATTACAGCACACCAAATTAATTTTCCCATCATGAATACATTATATATTAGTTCAGTCAAAGATACAATCATACACATTATAATCAGATTTCCTTCCACTTGGGGTCTGTTAAATGTTTTGCTTCTTTCTTTACCCTTGATTCCCTCCCTCTCACTCTCCACCATCCCACCTTCTTCCCAAACTATCTCCAGCATCACCATTGCTCTCTATGCTTTTGTACCTTCCAACCTTTCAAATTCTGCCATAGAGTGCAGACATTTGGTATATATTGAATGGACATCCAATGTCTCTCTTTCATAGTCTGTCTTGCTTTGCTTACCATTATTAGTAACTGGTCACCATGGGGTGAAATAGATCACTAGCATGTATTTCTCTAGCCCAAGAGAAACTTTGTACCTTTTCTTTTTTTTTTAATTAGATTTTTTGTCATAAGGCACCAATTTTTGCCAGAGAAAGACAGATGCAGAGAGAGAGGGAAAGCAAGAAACCATACCCAAGGAGGGATGGCCATGCCACACTCCATTCTCCATTCTCCTCTCAAGACTCTAGGTGTGCACACACATGTGCCTGGTGTGTCTCTCAAGAAGCCAGGTCCAGGACTCGAATCACAGAGTTGGCCATGTGATATTCAACACCTCAATCACCATGCAAACTGCTGGGCCAAAACTTTGTACCTTTTAGTCAACATCTTTCCCTCTCTCATTTTTTTCCCAGTATTCCCCAGCCTCTGGTAACCAACTGACTACTCTGTTTATATGAGATTGCCTTATTTAGGTTCCACTTTTGTGTCTAGCTTATTTCACTCAGCATGATATAATGCAATTGAACTCACAGGGGAAAGATCCTGGGTTCAAGCCCCTGGATTTCCCTGTGTACACTGGCCATCCACATATTCCCATTAACCAAGCCAGTGGAGATTGTGGATGTATCATATTTGGAATCCTGTTGGAATATTTCTCTCTCTCTCTCTCTTTCCTCTCTCTCTCTCTCTCTCTCTCTCCTTTATCTCATGAAATAAAAGCTTTGAAGATAAGGGAGTCTCAAAGATTTTCACAAACTGAATTCTCTAAGTATCCAGAACTCAGACTGACTTCCCTGAGGGACACTGGTATAGATAAAAATGACGTCTTTCCTGTTGAATCCCTGTCCCCAAGACTAGGTTATATATCAAGTAATTCAGTTTTTATTACTCCTCCATGAATTCTTCTACCAATCTCAAAGTCACTTATCCTCCCTTTGAGTTCAAGTTTTATGCAAAGCCTATGACTGCAGTTTGTGTCTGGGATGTTGGTGACCTGAAAAACATGTCAGACAAGTGTGCATGTGTGTGCAAAATCCCAAGAGAAAAATGGAGAAAAAGGGATTTCAATGTGGCCATCCACCTTGGAGGTGTGTTCTCACATTTATCCCGACCTTTGACTCTCTCTGGCAAGTACACACACTCTCTAGATTAATTAATTAATTAATGTTTGTTTTATAAAAGGAATAATGATTTATTCAGATCATGGTTGGAGGCCCAAGGTCCAGGAACCATTTTCCAGTGAGGCTACAACATGGTGGTAGGCATAAGTGGTTGTCCATAAGTTTCTACTCATTCTGATCTCCATCCACATGGTCGTGGCCTGCCTCATTCCCTCTCCTTGTAGATACAACAAAAATCTGTCACAAGAGCTCCACCCTAGTGATTTTATCTCACCCAATGCACCACTTTGGGAAAGAAACCATGAAGGTGTTAAATTTTCACTTAACATCTTAACAATGCAACCAAGATCCAACACATGAACCTTTGAAAGATACCCACTTATCCTTCACCAAGACTAATTCCAAAATGTGAACCGTTAGGGGAAAAGCCATTATCTGGATGATACCGAGCAGTTAAGGTGGCAATACAGGAAATAAAATTGTGTGTTGAGGATAATGTGTGTAATAATATCTTTGACTAGACTAATGTGTGCTGCATTCATGCTGGGAAGTTTTCTTTTGTATGCTGCAAATATGCAGTAATGAGATGTAAATAAAACAAACAAAAAGTAAATTTAAAAAATTATTTAATATAGCGAAAAACCTCTCCAAAGCCTTATCCAAAGACTGCAGTCTGAGTCTGGGATATTGGTGACCTGGAAAACATGTCAGACAAGTGTGCATGTGTGTGCAAAATCCCAAGAGGAGAATGGAGGAAAAGGGATTTCATTGTGGCCATCCATCTTGGAGGTATGTTCTTGCATTTATCCCGACCCTTGGCTCTCTGGCAAGTATACATACTCTCTAGATAAATTAATCAATTAATTTTTGTTTTATAAAAGGAATAGAGGTTTATTCAGCTCATGGTTAGAAACCCAAGGTCCAGGAACCATTTTCTGGTGAGGCTACAACATGGTGGTAGGCATAAGTGATTGTCCATAAGTTTCTCCTTATTCTCTTTTCCATCCATATGGTCTTGGCCTGCCTCATCCCTTCTCATTGTAGACACAACAAAACTCTGTCACAAGAGCTCCACCCTAGTGACTTTATCTCACCCAATGCACCACTTTGGGAAAGAAAACATGAAGGTGTTAAATTTTCACTTAACATCTTAACAATGCAACCAAGATCCAACACATGAACCTTTGAAAGATACCCACTTATCCTTCACCAAGACTAATTCCAAAATGTGAACCGTTAGGGGAAAAGCCATTATCTGGATGATACCGAGCAGTTAAGGTGGCAGTACAGGAAATAAAATTGTGTGTTGAGGATAACGTGTGTGATAATATCTTTGACTAGACTAATGTGTGCTGCATTCATGCTGGGAAGGTTTCTTTTGTATGCTGCAAATATGCAGATGTAAATAAAGAGATGTAAATAAAGCAAACAAAAAGTAAATTAAAAAATGATTTAAAAAATAATTATGCAAGCATAAGTAAAAATTTATAGTCTTGGATATTCTCATACTAAGAAGTTATCTAAATGCCCTTATTTGCCAAGTGTAGTAGTATTTTCCATAAAAATAGTACAACTATTGGGGCTAGAAGGCAGTTGGGTGATTAGGGTGCAGAATTCCCACACAGCCAACCATGGTTCAAGTCCTGGACCTGGAGGCCTGCTTTCTCACTTTCTCTCCCTGGTCAAACTAAAAATTAATTAATTATTTAATTCTTAAAAATAAATTTAAAAAGAGAATAGTACAACTGTCAAATATTTTTTTAGTAACATTTAATAAAAAAGAAAACAGTGCAATTGCACAAGTTACTTGAGAATAGAGATCCCTTTAAGAAAGAACAGTTTTATTGAGATATAATTCACATACCAGAAATTCATGTTCTTCTGTGACATGAATGGGAATTTGTAAATATTTCTGATCCAAGATGGGGAAAAACTGTGAGAATGTAGAAATATAACATTGGAAAAAAATGTTAGACAACAGAAAGGTAAAAAAGCATAATAAAGTGAGTTGTTAAATGGTATAGAGCTCATAGAAGGACCAAATTCTACTCCCAAAATTTCATTAAGAATAAAGAAAATACCTCTGAGGCATTGAGGCTTGCAGTCAGGGAGCATATTCTATTCTATAAAAATTGGGTTTATATACCTTTACTCCAAATAATTTTTTCAGGGCCCTCTTAATATCCTCATTCTTCAGACTGTAGATGAAGGGGTTCAGCATGGGGGTGACCACAGTGTACATCACTGAGGCTGTTACATGTGAGTGTGAGCTGTGAGTAGCACCAGAACTAAGGTACACACTCGGGCTTGTACAATAAAATAAGGAGACAACTGAGAGGTGGGAGGCACAGGTGGAAAATGCTTTATACTTCCCCTGAGCTAGTGAGGTTGCACGAATGGAGGAAACAAACTTAGATAGAGTAAGAGTAAAGGATCCCAATGATGGGACAACCAGCCAGCTACACTGCTAAAAAGTAAATCACCAGGTCATTAAGAAAGATGTCAGAGCAGGCAAGGTGGACCATCTGATTAAGTTCACAGAAGAAGTGGGGGATTCCCAAGTGTGGACAGAAGGAAAGCTGCAACACCATCACACTTTGTAATAAAGAATGCAGAGCACTGATAACGTCAGAGACCAGAACCAACTCTCCACGTAGCTGGGGGTTCATGATGACCGTAGTGCAAAGGGTGGCAGATGGCCATGAACCAGTCATAGGCCATCAGGAGACGGTCATCTACCTCTGCAAAAAACAATAAGAAGTACATCTTGGTGAAGCAGCCTGCATAAGTAATAACTTTGCTCTGTGTCTGGATATTCACCAACTTCTTTGGGATGCTCGTGGAGGTGTAACAGATGTCTATGAAGGAGAGAATGGAGAGGAAGAAGTACATGGGGGTGTGCAGGTGGGAGTCTGAGATTGTGAACAGGATGATGAGCAGCTTTCCTAACACGGTGATCAGGTACATGGAAAGGAAAAGCCCAAATACGATGGGCTGCATTTCCAGTTGTTCTGAAAATCCCTGATGAAGAAATGTTGAAATTTGTGTACCATTTCCTGCTTCCATGTGGTGGAGATGACTACAACAAAGAGAAAAATAACAAGACAAATTTTCACAGAGGTGGATATTACATCACTGAAATGCCACAATTCGTATTTTATAATCAATAAATTCATTTTTGCATTAGGATTATGAATGGTGTTGCCTTTCAAGGATTCCTTGGCCTATTTCATTATTTATTATCACCCGCCCTCAGCCTCTTCCCCACATGGTCTTTATTCTACATTTTTAAAGTTTTTGTTCTTTTTTTGTTGTTGCCTCTTTTCCTGTACAGTGTGTGCATGAGAGAGAGAGTGAGAGTGAGAGTGAGAGAGAGAGAAAGTGAGAATCACCTGCAAGGGGGTAAGGCCATCCCACAATTCCTTCTCCTCTATTATCCTCCATTCTCCCCAGTGTGAATTTAAGCCACCAGGTTTGGGAGTCAAACTACCATGTGAGAGTCCAGCACCTTAACCAACATACCACCTGCTAACCCCAGCAACAGGATTATTGCAAATGCTATTATCCTCACCTACATAGTGTAAATAATGGTATCCATCCTTCTAAACTGGTCAACATATATAATCTCAATACATCTGTAAATAAACTTTAGCAGTTCTTTTCTAAATAAATGGTTTTCCCTGGTGAGAAGACGAGGCTGATATTTTTCCTCTGCCTGTTAAACATCTTCATTACTTCCCCACCTCATGGTCCTCAGTCTCATACCATATATCAGTTTCCTGTTGTCTTCTTCAGCCATCCCAGATAGGTAGCTATCCAGCTCAATACTCACATTGACTCAGAGAGGGCTTTCTGTATTACAGAGATGATCACCCAAACTTCCTGTTTAATAAAATTCTATAGCTTCAAATACCAGACTATCACAATTCTAGTCTTGTTCAATAATAACAGGAAGTTCAACAATTTACTGTATATCTAAATTAAATTAAAAACAGAATCTGTTCCTCCATGTTGTACACTGTAAAGTTGTACAATGATTAGGTACTGGGCGAAATATAATGTTCATTCTTGATTAAAAACTCTTGGTCTGAGACCAGCAGGTGGCATTGGAGTCAAGGCACGGGACTCCCACATGGCCGACCATGGTTCGAGTCCCGGACCTGGCGGCTTGCTTTCTCACTTTCCCTCCCTGTCTCTCTGATGAGTGCATGTGCCCTATAACAAAATTACATAATAACAATAATTGTAAGTAAAATTAAGAAAATTATTTTTTAAATGGGAGTTTTTCCCTAATACAAAATAATTGCAAATACTTGAGATGACAAATATACTAATTACCCTCATTTAATCACTACACATTTATTTTTTAACTTGCTGTAGGGTGAGTGCACTCATCAGAGAGGGACAGAGAGAGAGAGAGAGAGAAAAAGAGAGAGGGAAAGGGAGAAATCACCCTCCAGCAGGAGTGGCCATGCTGAAATATCTTCTTAGGAATTTGGGCACACATGCCTGGTGTGTTTTTCAAGCCGCTGAACCCGGGACTTGAACCATGCAGTCAACCATATGTGATCTAGCCACCTTCACCACCATTCTACCAGTTGGCCTCACATATTCTTTTTTATTGCACATGATAGTCTTGAACTAAAAAATTACATTGTACGCCACATATATGTACAACTATTATACATTCATTTTTTAAAAGAGGCCAGATTTTTCCAGGACAAATTATTCTGTCTTACCCTTACACTGTCCCTAGCCAACCCACACAGATCTCTTAAACTTGAATTTGATTTTCAGCTTCAGCAAAAGTCAGAGCTAAAACCCAGCACTAGACAAGGATGCCCACTTTCTCCACTTTTTAATATAGTGCTGGAAATCTTAGCCAACATAATTAGAAAAGAGAATAACATAAAAGGTATTCAAATAGGCAAAGAAGAGTTGAAAATATCTTTATTTGCAGATGACATAATGGTATACTTAGAAGACCCAAATATTTCCATGAAAAAACTTCTTGAAGTAATAAATGAATGTAGTAAAGTGGCAGGTTACAAAATCAACATCCAAAAATCTATAGCATTTCTGTTTATGAACACCAGGTTAAATGTGATAGATCTGAAGAAAGGAATCCTTTCTACCATATCCACAAAATGTATAAGGTACCTAGAGAAAAACCTAAAGAAATCAAAGACGCTTACAAAGAAAACTATGAAAATCTTTTAAAAAAGATATTGAAGATGGCACAAATAAGTGGAAGGACATCACAAGTTCCTGGATTGGGAGAATGAATATAATAAAAATGGCAATTTCACTCAAATTAATCTACATATTTAACTCAATTTCAATCAAAATACCAGGGACATTTTTTATAGATCTAGAAAAAGATAATCATAGAATTTGTCTGGAATCATAAAAGATCTCATATTGCCAAAGCTATCCTGTGCAAGAAAGTGGAGTAGGTGGGTACCTCATGTCCTGACTCCAGAATATACTATAAAGCTGTGATAATCACAACAACATGATATTGGTACAAAAACATACAGATGGACCAATGGAATAGAAGAGAGACCCCAAAAATAAACCCCAAAGCTTACAACCAACTGATTTTTGACAAAGGAAACCAATCAATCCAGTGGGAAAAAGGAAACTTCTTTGGCAAATGGTGCTGGAAAAATGGGGTGTCCACCTGCAGAAAGATAAAACTGGATCCCCATCTTTCATCACAAACAAAAATCAACTCAAAGTGGATTAAAGATCTGAACCTAGGACCTTGAACTATAAAACTACTGATGGAAAACACTGGGAAAACTGGAAGAATTTGGGGTAGGCATAGACTTCTGAAAGACTCCCAAAGCACAGGTAATAATCCCTAAAATAGACAAGTGAGATCATTTCAGATTGAGAAGTTTCTGCACAGCAAAGGACATAGAAATTAGTGTGAATTGACAACATCTGGGGTGGGAGAATATTTTTGAAAAATATGCCTCAGATATAAGGGACTGATAACCAGAACACACAGGGAAAAGCTCAATATCCCTCATTATAACGAAGATGCAGATTAAATCCACAGTGAGATACCACCTAACCCCTGTCAGAATGGCAAAAATCAGGGACCAGTAGATGGCAGAGTGGTTACGTCTCTGAACTCCCATGTAGTTGACTATGGTTCAAGTCCTGGACCCAGTGACTTAACTCATGCCAGGCACGTGTGGGTGCGTGTGCATGCATGCGTGCCCAAGATCCCAAGAGGAGAATGGAGGAGAAGGGATTGCAGTGTGGCTATCTCCCTGGAGGGTGTTTCTCGCTTACTGTCTCTCTGTCTCTCTGTGTCTTTCTGGTGAGTGCATGTACCCTATAACAAAAACTTCTCCAAAAAAAGAAAACATATATATTTATAAATTTTTGTTTATTGCCTTTTGAGAAGATATTTTTAGTTTAAGAGTTTAAAAATTGTGTATAGTGAAGTATATATCATCTTTTTTTTTTTTCTTTTAAGAGATTTTTGCCTTAGGACATATGCACTCACCAGAGAGAGAGAGGGACAGAAACAGTAAGAGAGAAAGTGATAAATCACCTCCCAGGGGGATGGCTATGCTGCAGTTTCTATTCCTTCATTCTCCTTTTGGAATTTTGGGCATGTGCACTGTGCACCCAGTGTGAGTTTGAAGCTGCTGGTTCTGGGATTCAAACCATGATCAGGCATGTGAAAGTCCAGCACCTTAACCACTATATCACTTGCTGGCCCCATCACTTCTATATTCTATAGGGGAGCCATCCCTAATATGCCCACCACTGGGGACTAGCCTTACTGAAGACAATCCCTCCACAGATGGGGTTCAGGGGGCTGGGGGGAGGACTGGTCCCAGAATGACCCAAGTACACCTCACATCCACCATGCACATTTTCATCACCATGATCAAATTGCAATATACAATGAAACAATCACATAACAGTAAGGTTTACACTCCCATAAGAATCCAGTACAGTCACTGATCCAAAAGGAGGTGGAGCCCAGGCAACCATTCCAGCAATGGGGAGTGGCTGCAAACACAGATATGGCCTCATTCACTTGCCCACCAGGTATACCTCACTGCCCAGCTCAGCCAACAGGCACTGGTCTGCAGCCTAGCCCCCAACAGACCACAAACTAACACCAGAGCAAGGCCTAGGGGTCAGGGGAAAGATTGTATGATAATGACAGCTTGACTTGTAGCTACTCCTTCTGTGATAGTAAAATGTGTGATGTTAATCTCCCCCAGGGAGCCATCATGTGCTTCTCATGTATATGTGCTGGGTGTGTGTGCATGATTTTAGAGGTGAGAGCAAATTTCAGAATAAGAGGACCTGGGTTCAGTGTATTTCAAAAGTGACTCATAAAACAAAGGCTAGAACTCAAGGAAACAGAAGGAAATGAAGAAAGATCATATTTCAATTCATGGAATGCTTTGGCATCCAACTTGATACCCAAGTGCACATACAACATATGGATGGAGGGATGACTTATTCTGTGATGTCTCACCAATGAAGAAGAAACCTCATTCTTTTTTTTTTTTATTTTTTTTTTTAGGTACATGTGCTTGCCAAAGATAGACAGAGACAGAGAGAGGGAAAGTGAGAAATCACCCTTCCCAGGTAGATGACCATGCCATAATTTTTTCTCATTTTGGGCACTCATACCCATGTGCCTGGTGTGATTTTCAAGTCACTATGTCTGAGACTTGAACTGTGATTGGCCATGTGGGAGTCCTGCTGGTCCAAAAGCAACCTCATTGATTCCTCATTGTTTTATCCTCCTCCTCCTCCTCCTCCTCCTCCTCCTCCTCCTCCTCCTCTTCTCCTTCTCCTTCTCCTTCTCCTTCTCCTTCTTCTTCTTCTTTTGCCATAGGGCACATGCAATCACAGGGGACAAATAGAGAGAGTAAAAGTGAGAAATCAACCCCTGGGGGGATGGCCACACACCAATCACTTCTCCTCCATTCTTATTCTGGAATTTGGGGCATACAAGCACATGTGCCCAGTGTGATTTTCAAGCTGCCAGATCTGGATGTCAAGCCATGTTTAGCCATGTTGGAGTCCAGTGCCTTAACCACCACATCACCTGCTGGCCCCAAGGCAACCTCATTCTTAACATATGACACACCCATTATTCTCCCACTGGTTTATTTCCCTCTCCATGAGGGACATACCCATAACTCGAAGTCAGACTCTGGAATTTCAGTTGCTCACAGCAACTTGGAGGTTCACAAGGGCGGTCTTGAAGATTTTCCTTGCATGAGAGGTTATATCCATTAGGGAATGCTCACTCCAGGGAAGATGGGCATCATTAGTAGGGAGGGAGGGTGCCTCTGTCCCTAAAGGTAAATCCATGGAGAAAAACTTCCTTCTGCTTATGCCTCCTTGGCCACCCAGGATCTGAATTGTCTAGAGAATTGAGCAATGATAAAACAATGCATTGTTTAGTTTTGTTTTAATGAAGAGCTCTGAGAATTCAACTTCCGGATCTCCATAACTAACTTCTCCATCTGCAGAACTCACCTACAGCTCACCAGCTCTAGGCTACAAGCACTCTCTCTGCACCTCTCCAAAATGTTCATTCAGTCCAGAGAACCAGGGTCTGACATCCATTCCCTGACACCCATGGTCCTAAGAGGGAAGGACCAGGAAAGCCAAGTCTGTTAAATGATACTATCAGAAGAAACCAGAGTACTTGTTGTAAGTACCACGGGGAAAATGATATGGAAAGAAGGAAATTTATTTTTTTTGAAGGTTTTTGCCTTAGGGCACAAGAATTCTCTGGAGATAGACACACTGAGAGGGAAAATGAGAAATCACTCTCAAGGAGGGATGGCCAAGTTGTAATCTCTTCTCTTCCATTCTTCTCCCAGGATTTTGGGCAGGTATGTATGCACATGTGCCTAAAACATGAGTTTCAAGTCACCAGGTCCAGGACTCAAACCACAGTCATCCATGTGGGAGTCCAGTGAGGTAACTGCTAGGCCATCTGCTGCACCCCAGGAAAAACTTTTTATTAGTGATGTCTTCTGGGGTACAGTCTGGGGTAATGAAATAGTGAATAAAGATTAATTCAAAGTCATACATAATTTGTGCCTCTCGCTCTGAAGGAAACCTGTGCAGCTTACTCTCCCCTCATTTCTTGCTTTTATTTTGTTTGTTTGTAGAGCATGTGTGTTCGCTGGAGAGAGAAAGACACACATAGAGTGAGAAAGAAGGTGAGAAATCATTGTCTGGGAATTGGCCACACCACAATCCCATCTCCTCCATTCTCCTCTTGAGATTTTTGGGCACACATGTATATGCATCCAGGGTGACTTTTAATCTGCCAGGTCTAGGACTCAAACAAAGTAGCTGACCATATGGGGTCAACTGCTAGCCCTCTTCTTGCTTTTAATCTCAGAGCCCAATTCCAGAGCCACTCTCCTCCTGCAACAGAAACAAATCCTTTCTTATATATGTTCAAGTCTCAGGATCCAGCTCTATTTCTCCTTTATAATTTTCTCTTAATTGTAAGACACTGACTAAGGGAGGCAGCAGCAAGGAGTGAGAAAGGTTCTTACTTGGAGTCCAACAAGTGTGAGTTCTATTTTAGCCTTTTTCATCCAGGACCCAATGGACCCTGGAAATGTTTCATATGTTCTGTGGATCTATTTCTCATCAACATAGCAGTGAGTATAAAATATGTCAATAGAGGGGCCAGCAGGTGGCATGGTGATTAAGATGCTGGATTCCCACAGGGCTGACCATGGTCCGAGTCCTGGACCCAGCAGCTTGAAAATCACAGAGGGAACCTGTGCATGGTTGCCCAAATATGGAAAGGAGAATGGAGAAGGGATTGTGGTGTGGCTATCCCCCTGGGGTAAGGGGTTGTGACTTCTCACTTTACCACTGTCTGTCTCTCTCTGTTTAGTAGATGCACCCTATGGCAAAAACCTAAGAACAATAAGTAAATAATGTGTCAGTAGAAATAACCAAGACTCTAATATCTCTGACCTGACTTGAATTGCATTCACGCTGGGAAAAGCCATGCTGCATACTATAAAGATGTACAGTGATCATGTAAATTTTTAAAAAATGTAAAACAAACAAAAAAATGATGCTGAAGTTATTTATGAAAGAATGTGTAGGTTGTAGATATTAAAATATATTTTAAAAACAATTTTAAAAATTAAAGTAAAAAATGATCAAAAAAGAGAAATAACCAAGGTTCTGTAAATAATAATAATAATTTAAACACTATATTCTAAACATGAATATAAGTGATGAGGTCTGGAAAAACACAGGTGTTTTGGGGTGCTCAATTGCAGTGGGATTTTTTAATTCACTTTGTTTTATTTTTCAGTTCTGAAAGCAGGAGACACAAAATTGCTAGTCATCATATGAAATTTTTATATTGGCCTGCCCCCAAAAAGCTGGGATATCTGGAAGGCAGGCAGTTTTAGGTTATAGTTGGGTTTAGAACGTTTTAGGTTAGTTTCGGTAAAAACGCAAGTCTTTGTTTCCAAAAGAAAGTCAGAAAAATAATTCCTGTGTTTATCTTTAACAGAGATAAGAAGGCTTATGTATCTACTGTATCTAATTGTAGATTCTATATATCTAGTAACATTTTGCCAGGGACAAGATATATGGAGCATCCCACAATCACTGTAACAAAGGAGTCTGTGACATGGGGCCAGCAGGTGGTGAGGTGCTTAAGGTGCTAGACTCCCACATGGCCAACCATGGTTTGAGTCCTGGAACTAGCACCTTGCTTTCTCACTCTATCAAATTAAGTGAAATAGATAATTAACTCTGTTGAATTAAATTAAATAGATCATTTTTAAAGAATATCTTATTTTTTAAAGAATTGTTTAATTTTATTTATTATTACTGTTATTTTTTTTTTTAACTTGACCAGAGATGGAGGGAAAGTGAGAAAGCAAGCTGTCAGGTCCAGGACTTGAACCACAGTTAGTCATGTGGAAGTTCAGCCCCCAACCATGTCATCTACTGGCCCCAATGAATATTTTTTAAAAAAATTAGTCTGTTACAGCAAGATTAGTGTTTGTAGAGGTGACTCTCCTGGGACCCCTTAGAAATTACCTTAGAATCCCCACTTAATATATTTTTTTTTTTTTTTTTTAAAGCAGTCTGTTACAGCAAGATTAGTGTTTGTAGAGGTGACTCTCCTGGGACCCCTTAGAAATTACCTTAGAATCCCCACTTAATATATACCAAATGTCTGTACTCTATGGTTGAAACTGAAAGACTAGAAGGTACAAAATCATGGAGAGTAACTAAGGATACTAGAGTCAGTGTGGGAGGAGCTGGGTGGGAAATGGGGGTGTAGGAGGGAGAGAGTCAAGGGGGAAGAAAGAAACAAAACATTTAAAGGACATAAAAATGGAAAATGATGTGTTGATGATAATGTGTATGGTAATATCTTTGCCTGGACTAATAAAGAGTGTATTCATGCTGGGAAAATTCATTTTGTGTGGTGTAAAGATGTACAGTGATTGAATATAAAAATTTAAAAAAGATGAAGAAGAAGAAAAGAATAAAACAGTGTCTTACAATAGGAAAAGTAGTCAGAATTCTGTCCTCCAAAGATCTCAGATAAGACTATCGATACGATGAGCCAAGTTTAGAACCAAGGGTCAAGACCAACAGGTGGTGTTGTGATTATAACACTGGGCTCCTACATGGCAGATGGCAATTTGAGTCCCAGACCCAAAGGATTGAAAATCACACCAGGCTCCATGTGCATGTATGCCCAAATCCCAGGAGAAGAATGGAGTTGAAGAGTTTGTGGCAAGGCCATCCCCCCTACCCCGGGATGATTTATCACTTTCCTTTTCACTGTCTATCTCTCTTTGGCAACACACCTTAAGACAAAATTCTTTAAAAAAAAATGAAGTATTTCTCTAATAAGGCTAATACCTGAGTTTTTGCAGGGCCAGAATTTATTAATTATTATTTTTTTTCCTGTGTCATGCTTTCTTGTTTCATGGCAATCCTTGTAATATTTTGTTGAGAGCAGGGTATTTTGAATAATATAATGTGGTAACTCTAGAAATTTAATTCTCCCTCCACCTTGAGTTTTATTATGGATTGGGTTGTCTGTTTGCTTAATGACTCTTCAACTATTGGGTCATCAGAAAAGTCATGACATAGTTTTACACAGAAAAATATGTCATGACTTTTCCAATGGCTCAATAATTTTGGAAAGATTACATATTTTTGTCAGGTGTGGTTACCGAAGTCTCTATTCTGTTGATTCTGGCTGGTGATTGGGAAGCCAGGCTGTAGAGGGTTCCAGTATTATAGAATTGAGGTTATTTTTTATTGACTAGTGGTAGCAAAGGAAAAGGTGGGAGCATTTCCAATTCCCCAATGAAAGGCAACAAAGAAAAAGCAAGATTGTATGAATTCTTTTGCTTGAAATGAAATGGAACCAAATTTAAGGACTGTTATGTTAATTGCTTGCCATTCCTTCCTTTTTTCTGGTAGTTATTCCCATGGAAATAGGAAATCAAACATGTGTTCCAGAATTTGTCCTCCTGGGATTTTCAGCAAAATCAGAGATTCAGTTCATTCTCTTCGGGCTGTTCCTCTCTGTGTACCTGGTCACCATCATCGGGAACCTACTCATTATCCTGGCCATAAGCTCAGACTCCCACCTGCACACACCCATGTACTTCTTCCTCTCCAACCTGTCCTTCACTGACATCTGCTTCACCTCCACCACCGTCCCAAAGATGCTGGTGAACATCCAGACCCAAAGCAAGGTCATCACTTATGCAGGCTGTCTAACTCAGATATTCTTTTTCACTGTGTTTGGATGCCTGGATAATTTAATCCTGACTGTGATGGCCTATGACCGCTTCGTGGCCATCTGTCACCCCCTGCACTACACGGTCATTATGAATGCCCAGTTTTGTGGACTGCTGGTTCTCGGAGCTTGGTGCATTAGTATCATGGGCTCCCTTCTTGAGACTTTGACCATTTTGAGGCTGTCCTTCTGTGCAAACATAGAAATCCCACACTTCTTTTGTGATCTTCCCGAAGTCCTAAAGCTCGCCTGTTCTGACATCCTCATCAATAACATAGTGGTGTACTGTGCAACAGGCCTTTTGGCTGTGATTCCTTTCAGTGGGATACTTTTTTCTTACTATCAAATTGTCTCTTCCATCCTGAGAATTTCATCAGTTGAGGGCAAGTACAGAGCCTTCTCCACCTGTGGGTCTCACCTCTCAGTGGTGTCCCTGTTCTATGGCACAAGCCTGGGGGTCTACCTCAGTTCTGCAGCCACACCATCCTCTAGGATGAATATGATGACCTCAGTGATGTATACCATGGTCATTCCCATGCTGAACCCCTTCATCTACAGTTTGAGGAACAGGGACATGAAGGGTGTCCTAGGGAGACTCCTTGGTAGGTGGATGCTTCTCAATGATGAGGTCATTGCAGGGCTTTCCTGAGTAGCAAGGAGGCCTTTGTCCATGGATCTTGTTTATATCCAAACACCAATCTATCCTCTTTCAGTTCTAGAATTATTGTATCTTACTGTCTTTTTTTTTTTTAAGAGGTTTTTGCCATAGGGTGCATGCACTCACTGTAAAGAGAGAGAGAGAGACAGAAACAGTGAGAAGGACAGTGAGAAATCGCTCCCTGGGTGGATGGTCACTCTGCAATTCCTTCTTCTACATTCTTCTTCTGGGATCTCGGGCATGCATGCACATGTGCCCGGCATGATTTTCAAGCCACCGAGTCCAGGATTCAAACTGTGATTGGTCATGTGGGAATCCAGAAACTTAACCACTATACCATCTTCTGGCTCCTCTTATTGTGTCTTGATTTTGACAATTTTTGAAGCCAGTGTATTTATTAACTTACTTGAACAGTTTAACAGAGTATCAAAACACAGCATGCTTTCTCAGTCAGAATTTTAAATTTTATGGTCCAATTACTGATTTTTCCCCCCTCTTTTCTGCTAAAAATTCATGTTCAGAAGAACTTCTACCTTCCAAGTTTTTATGTGCCTATGTATAAATAGCTTCATTTAGGCATTCCATAATGTATACCTATAGATGTATGTATTGTACTCCATAGATGTATGTATAATGTTAATTCATTAATTAAAAGTCAAATTTGAGGTGCCAGCAAGTGGTGTGGTGGTTAAGTATTGGATCTCCACATGGGCAGTCATGGTTTGAATCCTGGACCTGGCTGCTTGGAAATCACATTGGGTGTGTGTGTGCATGCCTGAAATCCCAGAATGAGAATGATTGTGGAGTGGCAATCACCTCCCAGGCAGTGATTTCTCACTTTCTGTCTTTCACTTTCTCTCTCTCTCTCTGGTGATTGCAAATGCCCTATGGTAAAAACCTAAAATCAATCAATCAATCAATAAGTAAATTCTAAATGTATCAGATCTATGTATCTGTCTTTGTTTTCTTTTTATATTTCATAAGATCTGCTTTCACATTTTACACTTGAAATTTACTTAGAAATATGGAGATGGGATTGAGCATTCTTTTATTTTTCTAAACAATTAATCACTAAATAGTTAGCTGTACCTTTAAAGAAAAACTTATGATCACTAGAAATAAAAAGTATAAGATTACTTGATAGTAAAATATATCTCAAAGAATGTTAAGCATTTTATTAAATTATAAAACTCTAAGACTATTCTCTTGAAAGAAAGGGAGAAAAGTAGTTTCAACACTTACCATAAATTTGAACAGTGTTCTGAAATTTACAGCCAAGGTAATGTAAGCTAATAGTGAAATATACCTTGGGATGTGGTGAAAGGGGAACTCTCTTACACTGCTGGTGGGAATGTTAATTGGTGCAGCCACTGTGGAGAACAATTA
>NW_006208669.1:257683-260566 GCF_000334495.1 Tupaia belangeri chinensis | reverse complement strand
CCACAAACAGATGAATGGATTGAAAAACTGTGGTATATATACTCTATGGAATACTACTCAGCCATCAAAAAAACAAGAGCCTGGCTTTTGACAGAAAGTGGATGAATATGGAAGATTTACTGCTGAGGAAGCAAGCCAGAAGAAAGAAAGAAGAAAGAAAGAGAGAAAGAGACAAAGAGACAAAGAAAAAGAAGAGAAAAGAAAAGAAATGAAAGAGAGATATGAGTATGTCCCCTGTGGGGATGGACATAAGCAAGTGGGAGAATAATAGATGTGTCAGATGTTATCAGTGAGGTTGCTTTGGGGCACTAAACTCCCATATGGCTTACCATGGTTCAATATCCAGACCTGGCAGCTTGAAATTATGCTGGGTGCATGTGCACACATGCCCACAATCCCAGGAGGAAAATGGGGGAGAAAGGATTGGGGTATGGCCATCTCCCAGGAGGAGCAATTTCTCACTTTTGCACTCAGTGTCTCTGTCTCTCTCTGGAAAATGCATGTACCCTTTGACAAAACCAAATAATAATAATAATGAGAGTACCTTTGGGCCAGCAGGACTTCTACATGGCTGACCGTGGTTCAAAATTGTAATTTTTTTCAACACAGAACTTTATATTGTTTTGTCTGTGAGATGTTTCTTCCCTTTGCTCTTCCCATTTACCTATTGCCACCTACTCCCCTCCCTTATGGTCTCTGCTATCTACACTTATTCTCTCTACTATCATATCGTAAGAGTGAAATTAGACTATCTGGTCTTACAAAGATAAAGTCTAACCTTTGCCTCTTTCACTTCTGTACTAAAGCAGATGCTCCCCCTTGCAGGGGGAGCCCGAAGCCATTTGCAAGTTAGCATAACACCTTGCAGGGAGCCCGGAGCCATTTGCAAGCTAGTCTAGCAAGCTAGTTTAACACCTTGCTGGAAGCCTGAACCCTTGTATTGTAAAACTCCTCCCTTCTGCTAGCCCCAGAAACCTAGATCAAATGCTCCTGCAAGCCTGACCAAATTGCTACAACTGTAAAAAACGTTTTTTTCTTGCTTGAACAAGCAACTTCAGGGTCGCCATAAAATTACCCTTGAAACCCCTTATCTTGCTTCCTCACTCTCTCCTTCCCTCACCCCACGGACTCATGTCTGTATAACCTGAATACTCCTTTGTTTGGGACTTCACTCATTATCATGTCTTGTATGACTGTGAGTGGAGTCCTAGCATGCTAGCAATAAAGCCTCTTGTATTCTACATCAAGAACTGACTTTTGTGGTTGATTGGGGTTGCCGTTGCGATAGCACTCCCTGGACAAGGAGGTTCAGTGAGTTGCTGGCAAAAATCCTTTCAATATCTTCAGATCTTTCTTTAAATTAGAGTTTCTCAGACTCAGCATCACTGAAATTCTGGGCCAGATCATTCTACATGGTGGGGTTTATCCTGTGTATAGTAGGATATGTATATACTACCATACTAGTAACCCTGTCTTCTACCAAATCTTCTCCTGTGTGAAGAGGAATAGCAAAATTCTGGAGATATGCAAGCTATCCCCACCATAAGGCACTGCTTTCAAGGTCCAAAGGGGCCAGTGAAAATTAAAATTAAATTTATTTATTTACATTCATTCACTGTACATCATTACAACATACAAAGTGAGATTTTCCATCCAGAGTACACTGTATATTGGCTCAATCAAGCACATCAACATACATGTTATCATCAACAAATAATTTTCCATTTCTTGTTTCCTGTATGTTTTGCTTTTTTCCCCCATCCTTGATTCCCTGTCTCTTCCACTTGGTCATCTCCCACTCTGCTCCCACACTGTCTCTGGTGTCTATGTTTGCTTTCTATAATTCCCCCCCCCCACACACACACACATTTTATTGAGTCACTAAAGATCTTAATTAATCTAAATATTTTCATAGCAAGCACAGCTGATATATATATTTCCATGAACACAAGTCCAACTTTAGGCATAAGCCTCAGTGAGTAGAATGCACATCCTATAAAGTAACACCTACCTGGGGCTATACATCTTACTGTAGGCATCGAACTCAGTTAGTGTACTGGTTCCCAGACTTTGTAATTTCACAGACCAGTACATTTTTAAATATATTTTTAAAAATCAATTTATTTTACATTCTTTCACTGAACATCATCACAAAATGTGATTTCCCATCCAGAATATACTGCATACTGGCTTAATCGAGCATATTATTATCAAAAATTCTCCATTTCTAGTTTCTACAATTTTTTTGACCCCCTATTTCTGACCCTCTGTCCTTTTCAGGGGGAAATTTTAACTCAGGGTTGGTATAAGCTCTAAAAATGGGAGCCAGTTGGTGGTGTGCTGATTCAGGTGCTGGACTCCCATATGGTCAACTTGCTTTCTCACTTATTCTCTTTCTGTTTCTCTCTGGTGAGCATGCATGCCCTATAGCAAATTAAAAAATAATAATAAATAAAATGAAACAAAATTATAGAAACAAAAACAAAACAAAACAATCACCCAAGGGTGTACCTTGGAAGTCTGCAGAGTTCATGGAGAAAAAGTAATAGACTTGATTCATTTGATTTCTAACATGATCCCAAGGGGAACAGAAAATCAACAGGGAAAGTTTCCTTTCTGCCTTGACCAAGTACCCAACAGGGAAATCAGGTGCTCAGAGATGAACTGATAAGATGAAAATGTGCCAAATGAGAGGACAGAGGGAGTTGTAAAGGTCTCTTCTGTTATTTTCCATGACAGAGATCAGCCTTGGACTGGATGGGCATGATTGTTTCTTTTAGAGTCCTGAGACTGGCTTGAAACCAATACTTACCTCATTCCTACTCAGTCCTTTAGTCTCCATCATCAACCATTCAGGGCAGGGTTTAGACTTTTTCATTGTGC
>NW_006208669.1:240119-257332 GCF_000334495.1 Tupaia belangeri chinensis | reverse complement strand
CAGGGGGGATGGTCACGCCGCAATCCCGTCTCCTCCATTCTCCTCTCAGGATCTTGGGCACGCACGCACACACGCCCGGTGTGAGTTTTAAGCCACCGGGTCCAGGACGCGAACCGCGGTTGACTATGTGGGAGTCCAGCGACATAACCATTACACTAACTGCTGGTTCCCAGGCAGGAATAATTCTTGACAACTAAGTGGTGGAAATGAAAGTCCAATTGATGAGAAAGAATGGGAAGCATGAATGGTGCTAGTAAAATCAAATGATATACATGGAGTTTTGCAGTTAAAGAGACAGGGAAAATAGAGTATTAAGTTTGGAGGAATATGCAGTGCGGTTAAGGTTTTGATTATTTAAAAAAATATTCTTGGGTGTATTTATTTGAGTATGTTTCTGTAGTTATGGCCCAGACTGGGTTGGATCCATGGTCTGGTGGTAAAGGCAGCAGAATCCCACATGGCTGACTGCACAGTTCAAGTCCTGTTATGGGTGGCTTGAGAAACATGTTGGGTGTGTGTGTGTGCACCTAAAATCCTTAAAGAGAAAAGGGATGGAGGAGAAAGGGCTGTCATGAGACCATTACCTATGGGGCAAAATGCTTTCTCACTTTCCCTCTCTATTTCCATTTCTCTCTCTGGTGATCACACATGCCCTCTAGCCAAAGTGGGGAAAAAAGATCCAGACCAATGGATTGCTTGACAATACTATCTTGCAACAGCATCTCATGAGTCATATATTTTGCATTATCTTTCTCATATTGGGTATTCAGATAAGTAAATGTTTATTTAATAGGTGATAAGAGGTGTCATAACAAGCATTTGCTTTTATTAAAATTTTTTTCTTGTTTTTTTTTTTAATTTCATTTTCTCTTATACAATGAATCATATTATTTATCTTACAAAGTGACTATTCCGACATGTGAACATTTCTCCCTAGTTCAGTTGATAAAACTGTAGAATATCTTCAACAGATATAACCACATTTCTTTATAATTATATCCTGACTGTGAGTCTGAATATATTTGTGAGTGTGTTAGTCATTGCCCTTCTCTATAGCCAATTATTTGTGTGAGATCTTCACTTTTGTACAGTGAGTTTGAAACCTTTTTATTCCTACTCTTCATTGCATTCTTCCAAACATAAAAACTGAATTTTTTTCCTTTTTTTTAATCAACCCTACTGTTTGACATTTAGTTCTCATCCTCCTCCTTCTTCTTCCCTTCTCTTCTTTTCTCCTCTTTCTTCTCCTCCTCCTTCTCCTCCATTTTTAGATGTACTTGGAGGGAATGTTAAAGTTTATCATTTTGCGTGGCCTTATGTATCTGTTGGTCATATGAGGTACCCTTCCCCACTGTTGCTTAGATAATTAAAAAGGCTTGCTTTGCCCTTAAAGATAAAAATGAAAAGCCAAAAAATAACAACAATAATAATTAAAAAAAAAAAAAAACTGCTGCAAAAGAAAGTGAGAAAATGGCCTACCTCATCTGCTATTGGACCATATGAAAACAAATATGGTCAGATACATATGGAATTGTTACAAGAATAATGACTGCAGCAGGGGCTGGGCTGATATGGTGATGCCGTGAATGAGGGAAGTGGAGCGAAAGTTCTCAGATCGTGGAGACAGTGTGAGAAGAGGGTGGAAGGTGTGGGAAGGTATGAGGAAGGGAATCCAGGAGACAAATATAGAGACAAGATACTTAAGTAATACGGAAATGGACGATTGTGGATGAAAACATGTATGGTAATATCTTTAAATATACTAGTGTGCAGTATATTTATGCTAAGAAAATTCGTTTTCATGCTGTTGTGATGTACAGTGATTGAATGTATATGTAACCAAAGTAAATAAAGAAATAAATAAAGTCTTGGGACTAGCATCTGGTGTAATGGTTACATCACTGAACTCCCACATGGGTTACTGTGGTTTGAGTCCTATATCAGGCAGCTTTAAACTCATGCTGGGCACGTGTGCATGCGTGCTCCAAATCTGGAGAGGAGACTAGAGGAGAACAAACAAAAACAAACAAAAAACTTCTAAAATTTTTTTTTTCTCAGTGTGTGGCCCTGAGTCTGAGATCACCCCACACCCAGGCTGGATACTCATTCTCTCCACAACCTGCTTCCTCTCTTGGGCTCTTCATCCCTGCTGCTTCTCCCTCCTTCACAGGGACTGACCTTCTTTTTACATTTTAGCATATTTTTCATGACTGCTTTAGTGCCTTTCTCCTTCTTTTCTTTCACATCATTATGCATTTCTGTGAGATCACAGTCTCTCATTTGTTCAAACAAAATGTATTTATTCAGCTCCTCCCAGCTGATCTAAGTGGAGGCAGAGGGAGGATGTAGCTGTGCTAAGGCAATCCCAGCCTATCAGAGAAAAAAGATTTGGCATTGAGTAAAAGCAATAACATTAGAGTCTCTATGTTTAAATAAAGTGCATGCAAGAAGTGTCAAATTGTGGGAATGTTTAAAAAAAATGATTTATGAAGGAGCTGACCAGGGAGTCTTGAAAGAGTAAATGAAGTTATTTAGATGGATTACAGATAAAATATTTCAAATAGACTAGTGAGAGAAATTCTAAGCAGAGGGGAGTGGACACATAAAGGCAAACATTAAAGCTCTGACTTTTCCTGAAGCTGAAAATCAAATTCAAGTTTGGGAGATCTGTGTGGGCGGAGAAGGGGCAGTGTAAGGGTAAGAGAATAATTTGTCACAGAGAATTGAGACTTTTTTTTAAATTAATGTATTAGAATGGTACATATTTGTGGAGTGCGATGTAAATTTTTAGTGCAAGAATATCATGTGTAATAAAAAAAGAGACTATGTAAGGCCAACTGGTGGAATGGTGGTTAAGGCAGCTGGATCTCATATGGCTGACTGGATGGTTCAAGTCCTGGGTCCAGTGACTTGAAAAGCACATCAGGCAAAAGGGGATGGAGGAGGAAGTTGCAGATTAAAAAAGGTGTAGGAGATGTTGAATAAAAAGAAAAGGAGCAAAACTAGACTGTAGTTTCTGAAGAAGCACACTTAAGTGGTCCAAGACAAACAAATGCAAGAAAGAATTAAAACAGAGAATGGGAAGGAGCGAGGGGTTATCTCTGCCTCCGTGGAGCTGATGGTCTGATGGACAGTAGAAGGCAGGGTTGGGTGGGTGGGACTAAATAAAAAACAAACTTTCGAAGTAAAAAAAAACAAACTTTCAATGCAAAAAAAAAAAAAAAAGAAAAAAAAGAAAAGCACATCAGGCAGGAAATGGAGGGAAAGGTAAATGGGAAAATGGAGAGGTAAGACACTTGTGGGATATGGATAAGGTTTATTATCTGTTGACAAGGATGTGTACAGTGGTCTCAACTGGCCTGGACTGAGGTAAATATCATACTGCATAAAGTCTCTTCACAATCTAAATGATGTATAGTGATTTAATGTATGAATAATAAAAACATATATAAATTTTTAAAAAAGAAAAACATATCAGGTATGTGTACCCAAATTCCCATGGAGAAGAAATTGAAGCATGGCCATATCCCCATGAGGGGGTGATTTCTCACTTTCCTTCTCTCTCTCTCTTTCTGTCTCTCACTGGTGAGCACAGTTAAAAAAAAAACAAAAAAAGCAATGTGTACTGACTGAGGGTGATTAGTGTATTTATTGTCTCACATATTCATCATTACTTTGTATTAGGAATGAACTCCTCTTTTTAAATAATTACTTACTTAATTTTCATTATGATTATGTCATTTTGCTATAGGGCCCATATACTCACGAGAGAGAGAGACAGTGAGAGAGAGGGAAAGTGACACAACAAGCTGCCAAGACTAGGACTTGAATTGTGGTTGACCACATGAAAATACAACACCTTAACCACTACACCACCTGTTGGACCTTCTTTTTTTAAAAAAAAATTGAAGTCATGACTGCCATAGAGATTTAAAAATTTTTTTAGGGCGCGTGCGCTCGCCAGACAGACAGAGAGAGACAGAGAGAAAGCAGGAAATCACCCCCCAAGGGGGATGGCCATGCCGCAATCCCTTCTCCTCCATTCTCCTCTTGGGATCTTGGGCACGTACGCACACGTGCCCGGCGTAAGTTTAAGCCACTGGGTCCGGGACTCGAACCGCGGTCGACTACGTGGGAGTCCAGCGACATAGCCATTACGCTAACTGCTGGTCCCTAAAAATTTTTATTTATATTTAATCACTGTATATCCTTACAGTGTACAACATGGAGGAATAGACTTCTCTTAGGGGGTGGACGCTTGGGCTGATGGTCTGCAGGTGAGGTGAGGGAGCAGTGATGTCCCTGCCTCAGGATCACTGACTGGCCAGAAGTCTGCCTATTTTTCTTTTTAATTTAATTTTGATGAACAGTAAATTGTTGAACTTGTTGTTACTATTGAGGAGAATTGGGATAGTGATGGCCTGCTGTTTGAAGCTGTTGAATTTTACCTCATTCTCCAGCTGGGAGTCATGCAAGAATAAGGATGAATTAAGAAGGAAGTTTGGGTAATCATTTCAGAAAACCCTCTCTGAGTCAATGTGAGTATTGAGCTGAAGAGCTAACACTTTAGGATAGCTGGAGAAGACAAAGGACATTGATATAGGGCTATGGGGCTGAGAACTATGTGGTAGAGCAGTAATGAAGATGTTTGAGAGGCAGAAGAAAAATATCAGCTTCATCTTCTCACCAGGGGTAAACCTTTATTTAGAAAAGAACTACTAAAGTGTATTTAAATATGTATTGAGATGATATGTGTTGACCAATTTAGAAGGATGGGTACCATTATCCCCACTACATAGGTGAGGATATTAGAGTTTACAATAGTTCGGTTGCTGAGGTCAGCATGTGGCATGGCAATCAAGGTGCTGGACTCTCACATGGCAGTTTGAGTCCCTGATCTGGAGGCTTGAAATTCACAATGGGGAGGATGGAGGAGAATGGAGGAGCAAGGGTATGGTATGGCTAGCTATCATTCTGTGGCAGTGGTTTCTCTCTCTCTCTCTTTCCCCTTTTTCTCTGGTGAGTGCACAAACCCTATGGGAAAAAATAACAAAAAAGAACAAAAATTTTTAAAACTGTGGAATAATGACCATGTGGGGTGGATGAGGCTAAGGGTGGATGGGAATAAATAATGAGATAGAACAAAGAATCCTCAAAAGGCAACCCCATTCATACACCTAAAATAAAAATGAATGTATTGACTTTAAAATGCAAACTGTCGCATTTCAATGATGTAATATCCACCTCTGTGAAAATCTGTCTTGTTATTTTTCTCTTTGTTGTAGTCATCTCCACCACATGGAAGCAGGAAATGGTACACAAATTTCAACATTTCTTCTTCGGGGATTTTCAGAACAATTGGAAATGCAGCCCCTCATATTTGGGCTTTTCCTTTCCATGTACCTGATCACTGTGTTTGGAAACTTGCTAATCATCCTGCTCACAATATCAGACTCTCACCTGCACACACCCATGTACTTCTTCCTCTCAGTTCTCTCCTTCATAGACATCTGTTACACCTCCACGAGCATCCCAAAGATGTTGGTGAACATCCAGACACAGAGCAAAGTTATTACTTATGCAGGCTGCATAACCCAGATGTTCTTCACAGTGTGTTTTTCAGGGCTGGATGACTTTCTCCTGACAGTGATGGCCTATGACCGGTTCGTGGCCATCTGTCACCCCTTACATTACGTGGTTATCATGAACCCCCGGCTGTGTGGACAGTTGATTCTGGTCTCTGGCATTATCAGTGCCCTGCATTCTTTTTTAGGTATTGCGGCTGTCCTTCTGTACACACTCAGAAATCCCCCACTTTTTCTGTGAACTTAATCTGGTGGTCCACCTTGCCTGCTCTGACACCTTTCTTAATGACATGGTCATCTATTTTGCAACTGTGCTGTTGGCTGGTGGTCCCCTTGCTGGGATCCTTTACTCTTATTGTAAAATTGTTTCCTCCATACGTACAATCCCATCAGCTCAGGGGAAGTATAAAGCCTTTTCCACCTGTGCCTCTCACCTCTCCGTTGTCTCCTTATTTTACTGTACAATCATAGGAGTGTACCTTAGTTCTGCTGCCCACAGCTCACACTCAAGTGCAGCAGCCTCAGTGATGTACACTGTGGTCACCCCCATGCTGAACCCCTTCATCTACAGTCTGAGGAATAAAGACATAAAGAGGGCTCTGAAAGACACTCTGGAAGGGAAACTGTGGAAGAGTCAGTTATACTGAGATAGAAGAAATAAGGTTTAAAGCCTTGGAGCCAGAAATTGTGATTGTTGGGTCAGATTGTGGCCTTCTATTTACTTTCTGTAGTTTCCATTTCTTTGATTTTCACTTCTCTCTACTATTTAAGCAGCTCACTTGACTAGACTTTTGTCTTTTTATTTTGTCTAACAATTTCCTCCATTGTTATTTTCCTCCTTTCTCAAGGTTATTTCCAGCGTTGGATTAGAAATGTTCGGAAATTCTCACTTGTTTCACAGAAAAACATGAATTTCTGGTGTGTGAAATCTCAACTCTTCTTTTTAAAGAAATATTTCTTCACAGGCAGTTTGTTTCATTAAACTGTTTTCCTTTTTCTTAAATTTTACTGAAGAAATATTTGACAGTTGGACTATTCTTATTTTTAAATTGGTTTTTAAGATTTATTTATTCACTTATAATTTGACCTGAGAGAGAGACAGACAGAGAGAGAGAGAGAGAGAGAGAGAGAGCGAGCAAGTCTCTAGGTCCAGGACTTGAATTGTTGTCAGCCATATGGAAATCCATCACCATAACCACCACCAAACCTGCTTACCCCAACTGTTATACCCTTCTTCTTCTTCTCTTTCTCTTTCTCCTTCTCCTTCTTCTTCTTCTTCCTCTTCTTTATACATTGGATCGTTATACATCATTTAGATTGTAAAGAAATACACCTCAGACCATTCCAGTTGAGAATATTATACATGTCATTGTCAACAGATAATTAACCATTTGTGTCCCACAAATGTCTTACCTTTCTACTTTTTCCTTCCAAATTTCCTTCTCTACCCTCTCCCCCTCTCTCACTCTCCTTCCACTTCATCCTTAGTATCCATAACAATTTTCAATGCTTTTATACCCTCCAGTCTTTCAGTCTCTACCATAGAGTGTGGACAGTCAGTATATGTTAAGTGGAGACATACAATGTCTCTCTCTCATAGCCAGACTTGCTTCACTCAGCAATAAATCTTCCATATTTGTCCACTTTCTATCAAATGCCAGAGTCTTTTTTTTTATGGCTGAATAGTATTTCACAGAGCATATGTGCTATGCTCTTTTATTCCATTCATCTATATGTGGACATTTGGGTTGGTTACATGTATTATTCTTATGGAAAAAAGTACACTTGGCAACTAAGAACATTTAAATTATTTTACAGTATGTTCGGAGACTACAGATTTTTACTTATTCTTTCATAATTACTTTCTTTTAAAATAATTTTAATTAATTTTTATTAACATCTTATTACTGCATGTTTTGCACCATACAAAAGTAATGTTCCCAGCATAAATACACTACATATTAGTCCAGTCAATCCAGTCAATAAGTCATCACACATATCATCCTTAACACATAGTTTTATTTTCTATATCGCCACCTTAACTGGTTGATATACTCTAGGTATGGTTTGTCCCCTAACAGTTCACATTTTGGAATTTAGTCTTAGTGATCAGTGAGTGGGTCTTCCCCAAAAGTTCATGTTGGGACTTGGTTGTATTATTAAAGTGTTAAGTGAAAACTTAATCCCCTCATGGTGTCTCAAAGTGGTGCATTTGGGTGGGAAAAAGATCATTAAATTGGAGGCCTTGTGAATGAGTTCCATTGGAGGAAGGATGAAGCAGGTCAAGGCCATCTGAAAGCAGACCAGAACAAGGACAAACCTATGAACAGCCACTGCTTAACAGTCTGCTCACCACCACGTTGTAGCCTCACTGGAAGATGACTCCTGAACCTTGGGTGTCCATTCATGAGCTAAATTATCTTGATTCTATTAATTAATTAATTAATTTAGCTAGAGGGTGTGTAAGCTCAACAGAGAGAGACAGAGGGGGGGAGAATTTGAAAAATCACGACCCAGTGAAAATGACCATGCCACAATCCCTTTTCTTCCATTCTCCTTGCAGAATTTTGGGCATGTTTTTCAGGCCGCCATGTCCAGGAATCCAACTACAGAGTTGGACATGTGGGATCCAGTGCCTTAACCACCACACCACCTGCCAGCCCTTCAGACCCAATCTGAGGTTTTGCAATTACAGAAACTTAACCAAGACAAGTCCTTTAGTTTTAGGCTTTGAATAAAACTAACTTGATGGAAGGATAAGTGGCTGGGAGGATGGTAGAAGAATTCAAGAAGGAAGAATAAAAACTGGGTTCATCAAATTTATAACCTAGTCTTGAGGACAGAATCAGTAGGAAGACTATCCTTTTTGTATATACCAGTGTCCCTCAAGAAAGTCAATATGAGTTCTGGCTACTTGGAGAATATTCAGTTTGTGAAAATGCTAGAGTCTCCCTTGTTTCTAAAGCTTATTTATTTCATCAATGAGAGAGAGAAAGAAAGATATAGAGAGACATTCCAACAGAGTTCTCAAGTGTGATCCATTCCCAATTTCCACTGGCTTGGTTAATGGGAACATGTACATGGCCAGTGTACTCAGGGAAATCTAAGGACATGAACCCAGGATCTTTCTGATGTCGGTCCAATTGCATTACATCACGCTAAGTGAAGTAAGCTAGACACAGAAAAATAAATGCCATGTGATCTCACAGGTGGAATCTAAAAAAGATGATCTTATCTAAACAGAGAGTGGCAAGGTGATTATCAGAGGCTGGGGGATAATGGAGAGATGAGGAAGGGAAAGATATGGATCAAAAGGTACAAAGTTCTTGGGCCAGCAGGTGATGTGATGGTCGAGGTGGTGAATCTTGCATGGCAAACTTTGTGATTTGAGTCTTGGACGTGACTTCTTCAAAGACATACCAGGCAGGGACCGGCAGTTAGCGTAATGGCTATGTTGCTGGACTCCCATGTAGTCGACTGCGGTTCCAGTTCTGGACCCGGTGGCTTAAACTCAAGCCGGGCATGTGTGCGTGCGTGCCCAAGATCCCAAAAGGAGAATGAAGAAGGGATTGCGGCATGGCCATGCCCCCTGGGGGGGGGGTGATTTCTCACTTTCTATCTCTCTGTCTCTCTCTGTCTTTCTGGTGAGCTCATGCGCCCTATAACAAATACCTCTTAAAAAAAAAAAAAAAGACATACCAGGCATATGTGTGTGCATACTGAGGGTCCTGACAGAAGAATGGGAGAGAAGGGAGTGTTGTGTGGCCATCCCTCCTGGAGTGTTGTTTCTTGCTTTGCCTCTCACTCTCTGCCTCTGTCTCCCTGAGGAAAACATAGGTACCCTGTGGCAAAAAAATTTTTTAAAAAAAGTAGATATTTGTGATCTATTTCACTGAATGGTGACCACAGTTGTTAATAATGCTAAGTGAAGCAAGCCAGGCTATGAAAGAGAGACACTGTATGTTCCCACTCAATATAAACCAAGTGTCTACACACTGTGGAAGAAACTGAAATGTTGGATGGTATAAAACCATGGAGAGCAGTTTGGGAGGAAGGTGGAAAATGGCAGAGAGTGAGAGGGAAGAATCAAGGAAAGAACTAAGAAGCAAAACATTTAAGGAATCCCAAATGGAAAGAAATTTTATTATAATGTGTATGATAGTATCTTTGACTGAACCAATACACAGTGTATTCATGATGGGAAAATTAATTTGGTGTGCTGTAATGATACAGTGATTGTGAAAAAAAATTTCAATGCATTTTATATTTGGAAAAAAATTTGTTATGTATAAATAAGGACTTAGCAATCAGGAAACCTGACTGGTAGGAGAGTGTGTGCACTTGCCAGAGAGATATAGAGAGACAGAAAAATGAGAAAGCTTCTCCTTCTCCCCACTACATGGATAATCATGCCACAATTTTTCTCCTCCATTTCTCCCTCCTCTTGGGACCTGGGACATGCATGTATACACGTCTAGCATGTTCCTCAAGCCATCTGGTCCAGGAATTGAACTGTGCAGTTGGCCATGGGGGACACAGTCAGCTTAACCACCATGCCACAAACCAGGCCAACCTCAAAGGGTCTTCATACAGTAATTCACCCCTGGCCACAGCAACCAGACTCATGGGCATGTGTATGTACCAGGTGTGTGTGCAGAAAAGGAAAAGCAAACTGGCATGGATCCTTGTACATCACAACACACTGTCCCTCCTGAATACCTGGGAGTCTCCAGTGGCTCCCATGTCACCTCAGCCCCCATGTGTAGGACATTCACAATGGACATTTAGCCTCAGTTTTCCTTCCCTTTTCAAATGTCTGTGTCTCTGGGTTTTTTGTTTGTTTGTTTTTCAAATGTCACTTCTTTGTAGAAGTACCCCGAACAATTTCCAATAAATATGAGTACAAGGTTGAAAACTCTATGACTAGGAAAGGCAGCAGGTGGTGTAGTGGTTAAAGTGCTATTCTCACATAGCCTGACAATGGTTTGAGTCTCAGACCTGGCAGCTTTAAAAAACATAGTATGCATTTACATGCATGCCCAAAATCCCAAGAGAAGAATTGAGGAGAAGGAATTGCAGCGTGGTCATCGACCTTGGGGGAGGTGTGATTTTTCATAGGGATTGTGGTATAGCCATCCCCCGAGAGGTGATTTCTCACTTTCTGTCTCTATGTCTCCCTCTGACAAGCACATGTACCCTATAGCAAAAATCCCTTTCTCTCTCTCTCAAAAGCTATGGTTGAGATGACAAATGACTTCAAATTGGGTGTGGATGAGGGGTAATATTGAGGGACTTCTAGATGTGGTTCCTGAGAAATTGACTGACAAGGAGGTGTTGGAATTTGAAAAGGAATGCATAGCTGACCAAGGAGCAAGAGAAAAGGAAACTACATGAGAAAAAGAGAACCTTTAAGAAAATTATCTGTGAAGGGTTTAGCAGAAACTTTGACAGAACTCAAAAACCTCCACCAAATTTTGAAAGCATGCATTACTGACATTATTCACAATTGATAAGACATGCGACCAACGCAAATGTCCATGAACAGATATATGGGTTGAAAAAATGTGGCACATATACATCCTGGAATATTCCTCAGCCATAAAAAAACCACGAGACCTTAGCATTTGACAGAAAATGAATGAATATGGAAGATATAATGCTAAGAGAAGCAAGCTAGACCATGAAAGAGAGACATTCTATGTCCCCACTCAATGTATACCCAATGTCTGCATTCTATGGCAGAAACGGAAAGATTGGAAGTATAAAGACATGGAAAACAATTGTGAATACTAGAGACAGTGTAGGAGGAAGGTGAGAAGGTGGAGGATGAGAAAGAGGGAATCAAGGGGGAAGAGAAGGAAGCAGAACATTAAAAGAACACAAAAACAGAAAATTATCTGTTGATAAGATGCATGGTAGTATCTTTGATTGGGCTAATATATGGCGTATTAATTATGAGTAAATTTATTTGATATGTTCTAATGATGTACCACTGTATTGAATATAAAAAAATAAAATAAGAAAAAAAATGAAAACACCATTACCATGCTCTGATTAAACAATCATGATATCCAACTTTGAGGTAAGGTCCTACAATCACTGGCTCTCCTTGAAAGACCGTCCTCATAGCTTCCCTCCTAAATATCTTTTCAGAGCCCTCTTTATGTCTTTATTTCTCAGACTGTAGATGAAGGGATTCAGCATGGGGGTGACCATAGTGTACATCACCGAGGCTGTTGCACTTGAGTGTGAGTTGTGGGCAGGATCAGCACTAAAGTACACACCTAGGATTGTACAATAAAATAAGAAGACAACTAAGAGGTGAGAGGCGCAGGTGGAAAATGCTTTGTGCTTCCCCTGAGCGGATGAGATTGCACAAATGGAGGAACCTATCTTACAGTAAGAGTAAAGGATTCCAATAAAGGGACCACCAGTCAGCACTCCAGCTGCAAAATCTAGCACTATGTCATTAATTAAAGTGTTGGAACAGGCTAGGTGGATCAGCCGATTAAGTTCACAGAAAAAGTGAGGGATTTCCACGTGTGTACAGAAGGACAGCTGCAATGCCATTAAACTATTCAATAGTGAATTCAGGACACTCACGATCCAGGATAACAGAACCAGCAACACGCAGAGCCTGGGATTCATAATGACTGTGTAGTGCAGGGGTTGACAGATGGCTACATACCGGTCATAGGCCATCACAGCCAAGAGGAAGTTTTCCAACCCAGCAAAAAGTATAAAAATAGATGTCTGGGTGATGCAGCCTGCATAGGTGATGACCTTGCTCTGTGTCTGGATGTTCACCAGCAACTTTGGGATTGTGGTAGAGGTGAGACCGATGTCAGAAAGGGACAGGTTGGAGAGGAAGAAGTACATGGGGGTGTGCAGATGGGAGTCTGAGACGATGGCCAGGATGATGAGCAGGTTTCCGATCATGATAGCCAGGTACATAGACAAGAACAACCCAAAGAGGAAGGGTTGCAATTCTGGTTCTTCAGAAAATCCCCAAAGAAGAAATTCTGCAATTTGTGTGTCATTTCCTGGTTCCATGTGGTTGAAGTAACTATTAAAAAAAAAAAAAAGACAGAGAACATGACACAAGCAGGTATTACTCACATGCTAGAATGTGATCACTTACATTCTACAGTCAAAACACTAGTTTCTAAGTTTTACACATGGATCTACTTCCATTTAGATGATTCTTGGGCCATCTTTATTAGGAGTTCCTTTTCAACACTCAAGCTATCCTCAAGAAGTCATGTATTCCACAATCATAATGAAAAGAAAAAGAGAAATTATTTCATGCTTTTGAGAAATACAAGTTGTATATTAACTATATTCTAGGCACTCTGTTGAGCACAAATAAGCAATACTGAATATCAAATGGATGGCTAGTGATGGAGTACTAGCAGGGGGCATGGTGGTCAAGGTGGCTGGATTCCCACCTGGTCGACTGCAGTTCAAGTTTCACACTGGGCTTGTGTACGAGTGTGCCCAAAATCCCAAGAGGAGGGTGAAGGAGAAGACATTACTATGTGGCCATCCTCCCTGGGGGGTGATTTTTCACTTTCTCTCTCTGCCTCTCTTTATCTCTCTCTCTCTGGTAAGTGCACATGCCCTATTGCAAAAACCTTAAAATAAAATAAAATAAAAAGATGGGGAGAAACAATAGAGAAATAAGGCATTTGTAGGAAACAGAAATGGTTTATGACCTGTTACTGATGATGTGTATAGTATTTTCAACTAGACTGGTCTGAGGTGTATTTCATATTGGGTAAATTCTCTTTACAAGCTAAATGATGTATTCAACTGAATATATAAAAAAAGTGAATAAATAAGTAAAACTTAATCCACAATCATAATGAAAAGAAAAAGAGAAATGATTTCATGCATTTGAGAAATACAAATCAAATGTTGATTATGTTCTAGGCACTCTGTAGAGCACAAGTAAGCAATACTGAATAACAAATGGATGGCTAGCGATGGAGGGCTAGCAGGGGGCATGGTGGTCAAGGTGGCTGGATTCCCACCTGGTCGACTGCAGTTCAAGTTTCACACTGGGCTTGTGTACGAGTGTGCCCAAAATCCCAAGAGGAGGGTGAAGGAGAAGACATTACTATGTGGCCATCCTCCCTGGGGGGTGATTTTTCACTTTCTCTCTCTGCCTCTCTTTATCTCTCTCTCTGGTAAGTGCACATGCCCTATTGCAAAAACCTTAAAATAAAATAAAATAAAAAGATGGGGAGAAACAATAGAGAAATAAGGCATTTGTAGGAAACAGAAATGGTTTATGACCTGTTACTGATGATGTGTATAGTATTTTCAACTAGACTGGTCTGAGGAATATTTCATGTTGGGTAAATTCTCTTTACAAGCTAAATGATGTATTCAATTGAATATATAAAAAAATAAGTGAATAAATAAGTAAAACTAAAAGAAGATAGACATATATTTAACTAAAATTTAAAAATTTTTATGGCCAAAAAATCTCCCCAGACTTGTTTCCAAAATCACTTGAAATGCTGATAACAGTATAAAAATTGGCATAAAGTAAACATAGGTAAATTGATATCCTGATCAAATATATGTATATGCTCAAACTCAGTTAAAATTTAAGAAAACAATATGAAATCCCATTCCCAATCACCAGCCCGGTAAAAAGTTTAGAAGCTGTCATATTGATTTCTGTTGGAGTTTTTTTTAATCTAAAATTTTTATAAAGCAAAAGTTACAGAATTTAAAAATAATTTTATTGTCATTCATAACTTACATATAACAGTTGTGCATAGTTATGAGTTATAATGTTGTTTTTAAAAACATGTGTCTTCTCCTTCTGCTTTCTTCTGTGTTTTGAGCTGTGGAATTTCCTCACTATTAAATCAGTCAAAGTAATTTCTCATGGTTTCAGCCTTTCAAATCTTCGTCAAAACCTCTGGTTAATCTCTGGCCCTTTTTTTTTTTTTTGGAGAGATTTTCACTTTCACTACAGGGCGCGTGCGCTCGCCAGACAGACAGGGACATAGAGACAGAAAGCGAGAAATCACCCCCCAGGGGGGATGGTCACGCCACAATCCCTTCTCCTCCATTCTCCTCTCGGGATCTTGGGCACGCACGCACACGCACCCGGCGTGAGTTTTAAGCCACCGGGTCCGGGACACGAACTGCGGTCGACTATGTGGGAGTCCAGCAACATAGCCATTACGCTAACTGCTGGTTCCCACCTCTGGCCCTTTTTTAGTTCTATTATAAATGTATTACCTTTTATATGTCATTTCACTGGGCTCTCTCACCTGAATAGGATCTCTGAAAAGAAAGTCTCTGTGAAATTGTGGCTTCCTTCCTGGAAGGTTGTCAATGGAAAACTGAAACTCTGTCTCCGGAGAAATCAACAGGAGTGAAGCGTGGGTTCTTGAGACAGATTTAGGACAATAAAAGGAATAACCAAGTTCTGTCCAGCCCAAGATTGCAACTACTGAGGGACATCCTTGGAGGAGATAATTATAGCTCTTTATCTCTGCTCATTAAGCATATTTTCCTCTTATTATTCTAAACCCTGAGTACATTTCCTGTGAGACATTGCTCTGAGCAGAAAGTTAAGTTTTTCCTCCAGATCTTTGTTCTCAAGAGACAAGGTTAAAAAATCAAGCGAATTCAGTACTTAGTACTCCTTAACCATTAACTCTCCCTTCCAGAAGTTTAACTTCGTAATATCTTATCTCAACCCTGAGACCGTTTTCTCCAAATCTAAGACTGAGGAATCCATCTTGACTAAATCCCTTGACTCTCTAAAGCATTGAGTTGTAATAGGAACATAACCTCCAGGAAATTGCTGTCCTTCTCTCAAACAAGAGAGAACTATGTCCCCTTGATAAAAGTCACAGTTATATGAACATCAGGTGGAATGGTGTTTAATGCGCTGAACTTCCACGTGGCTGACTATGGTTCAAGTTCCAGACCTGGGCACTTGAAAATCACACTCAGTATTTGTGCATATGTGTCCGAAATCTTGAGAGGAAAATGGAGAAGAGAGGCTTGAGGAGTGGCCATCCCCTTGGGGTGATTTCTTGATTTATCACTTTCCTTCTCTGTCCCTGTCTTTCTCTCTCTAGTGAATGTACATGCCTTATGGCAATTTTTTTTTAAATAATCACTGTTGTTGTACTCCTTAGGTTCATGAAGCTTTTGTCAAAAAATAGTTTGATGTTCATATGACAGATGATCTGTCATTTAGTTATTCTTTTTTTATCCCCTGACATGTTCATTAAGCAGTCATTAAATTGATTTCTCTCACTATGTATTGATTTTTGTTTTCAAAATTTTTACTTTATTTTACAAATGTAATGAAATGTAAGTTTATAGTTTGACAACTTCTGGGAGACATTAGAGATCAATACTGCTATTTAAAATAATTAATATATAATAAAAATGTAATAGTCTCTCAGTTCTATCAGATCTCAACATGTAAATGGAATCATGAAATATGTATTCTTTTTTATTTTTTGGTCTAGCTTCCATTACTCAATACAGTTATTTATCTATTTAAATTTTTTTCCATAGGGTATGTGCACTGTCTGGAGAGAGATGAGAGAGAGAGAGAAGGAAAGTGAGAAATCACCCCAGAATGGCCACAGTCTCTCCTTTTCCATTCTTCTCTCAGGATTTGGGGCATCCATGCACATGAGCCCCATATCCGGGTCTGGGATTTGAACTGTGGTCAGCCATGTGGGAATCCAGTACCTTAACCAGCACACCATCTGCTCGTCCTCCACCCAGTTATTTTGAGAGCCACCCACACTGTTTTGTGTATTAAATTTGCTTTGTCCTTTGCATCATTGAGTAGTATTTCATTACATGGGTATACTGCTATTTTATATTCTTTTCTCTGTTGCTCACGCTTGAGTTTTTTCCTCTTTTTAAATTTAATTTTATTTTTTATAAAAATACAAAGGGATGTCAAAAAGTTTGTGGAGGAACTGGCAGGTGGTGGTTAAGGCATTGGATCCCACATGACTGACCACAATTCGAGTCCTGGAGCTGGTGGCTTGAAAGTCACACAGGGACGTGTGTGTGCATGTGACCAAAATCCCAAGAGAAGAATGGAGGAGAAAGAATTGTAGTGCGGTCATTCTCCCTGAGGTGGGAGGTGATTTCTTTCTTTCTCTCTCTCTCTCTCTCTCTCTCTCTCCCTTGTGAGTGCATGTGCCCTAACATTAAAAAAAAAAAAGAAAGAAAAGAAAAGAAGAAAAGAAAAGAAAAAAGTTTGTGGAAAATGGGAGTAAAGTATGAGTTCAATTTGGTGCAAAAAGTATTGAAACCCAGGTATATTTTTTTTCATACTGCACGTTTCCTTTTGTTTGTTTGTTTTGTTTTGTTTTGTTTTTGCCATAGGGTGTGTGTGCTTGCCAGACAGACAGAGACAGAGAGACAGAAAGCGAGAAATCACCCCCCAGGGGAGATGGCCACACTGCAATCCCTTCTCCTCTCTTCTCCTCTATTCTCCTCTAGGGATCTTGGGCACGCACGCACACGCGCCCGGTGTGAGTTTTTTTTTTTTTTTTTGGAGAGATTTTCACTGTAGGGCGCGTGCGCTCACCAGACAGACAGAGAGAGACATAGAGACAGAAA
>NW_006208669.1:218443-240059 GCF_000334495.1 Tupaia belangeri chinensis | reverse complement strand
GCACACGTGCCCGGCGTGAGTTTAAGCCACCAGGTCCAGGACATGAATCACGGTCGACCACGTGGGCATCCAGCGACATAGCCATTACGCTAACTGCTGGTCCCCTGCACATTTTCCATAAACTCTTGAAGACACCCTTGTACAGAGCCATAATTTAATCCTATCACAATTCCAAAAACGTTCTTTACAGAATTAGAAATAAAACAAATCTGGTTTTTACAAAATATATTTTTCTTTGTCATAGCACATGTTAGTGTATTAGAGAAAGAGAATCACCCTCTGCAGATCTTCTTACATCATGATCTCCTTTCCAAAGCCTTCGAGCTCATTGGAATCTTGGGCATGTACACATGCACCTAGTGTGTTTGCAGGCTGATCCAGGGCTCCAAACCTGTAGTCAGTCATGTCGCTTCCAGCACCAAAGTTTGCTACCGATTGTGCCACTAGGTGGAGCCAAAAGTAGTTTTGCAATCTGTTGTGAGATACAGTATTTGAATACATATATGTATGTATATATATATAGCACATATTATCTAGGAAGGTTAAGAAAATCCTAATAAAACCACACATATACAAGAAAAACCCTTGAATATCCAAAGCAATATATATCAAGAAATAAAAATCAGGGCCAGCTGATGGTGTGGTGGGTAAGGGTGCTGGAATCCCAAATGGTCAATTGAGGTTTGAGTCACGGACCTGACAGCTTTCTTTCTTTTTCTTTGGAAAGGTTTTCGCTATAGGGTGTGTGCGCTCACCAGACAGACAGAGAGAGACATAGAGACAGAAAGAGAGAAATCATCCCCCAGGGGGGATGGTCACGCCACAATCCCTTCTCCTCCATTCTCCTCTCAGGATCTTGGGCATGCACGCACACGCGCCCAGCGTGAGTTTTAAGCCACCGGGTCCAGAACGCAAACCGCGGTCGACTACATGGGAGTCCAGCAACATAGCCATTACACTAACTGCTGGTTTCCATGACAGCTTGCTTTCTCACTTTCTCTCTTACTCTCACTCTGTTCCTCTCTGGTCAAATTAAAATAAAGAAATAAGTGGATAAAGTTAAATAAAATAATTCTTTTAAAAAAGAAGTAAAAATCAGAATTATAAATACTATGTCTCCCGATTCAAAATTATATATAGTAACAAAAGCAAGATGATCTTTGTATAAAAGCAAAGATGTATTAATACTGTTCTTGGGTATTTACCCAAAGAATAGGAAAACACTTAATCAGAAAGACACTAGCATATCCATGTTTATTGCAGCACTATTTGCAATTGTTAGGACATGGAATCAACCTAAATGCCCAAGAATGGATTCCTGGATTTATAAACAATGTGGCAAGGGGCCAGCAGATGGTGTAATGGTTAAAGGCACTGGATTCCTACATAGCTGACAGCGATTTGAGTCCTGGACCTGATGGCTTGATTTCTCACTTTCCTTTTCTCTCTCTCTCTCTCTCTCTGTCTCTCTCTGGTTAAATTTTAAAAAAATGACAAATGGAATTCAATAAAGAAATAATTCTTTGAAAATTGTGTGGCATATATACACTATGGGATACTACTCAGCCTCGTACTCTCTGTACAATGGATCTTCAAGAGTTCATAGAAAATGTGTACTATGAAAAAACTATACCTGGGTTTCAATATTTTGGGCACCAAATTGAACTTGAACTTTACTCCCATTTTCCACAAACTTTTTTTTTTTTTTTGCATTAGATTGTGTGCACTCACCAGAGAGAGAGAAAGAGAGTGAAAGTGAGAAATCACCTTCCAGGGAGGATGGTCAAGCCACAATCCCTTCTCCTCCATTCTCTTTGGATTTTTGGCACTCTCACACACACACACAACCAGTGTGAGTTACAAGTTGCTGGATCTGGGGCTTGATCCATGGTTGGCCACGTGGGAGTCCAGTGATGTAACCATTATCTATCTGCTGATCCCTAAACAAAGTTTAAAAACAAACCAGCCAACAGCAAAAAATAAAAAATGTAGATAAATGAAACATAACAGATAACCCAGAATTTGCTCTTATAACTCTGACAGGAGAATAAGTCTAGACTAGCCTCCTGCAAGATAAGATGCCATGTGGAGCACAGCCCAGTTGGTCTAACAACGGACACCCACCCTGCAGACAGAAACTCTCCAAATGTGGAAGAACTCAGCAAAGCACCTTCAGCTGACTCATAGTTGACTAAAGATATAAGGGGAGACCAGAAGACTTCCCCCAATAGATGACTATGTGATAGAAAAGAAAAACATTGTCATAAACCACTTATTTTAAAATGACTTGTTATGCAGCAGTAGCTTACTGATACAATAATTCATATGAACAGAATTGAGAACATTCAAAATTGACTGCTCCTTCTTTTATTTGGTATTTGTTATGATATCTAAAGGCAGACTTCATGATTACATGGTTGTTTATATTTATTTCAGACAGTATATTAAAAAGTAATTACTAGTGAGATTCCACTTTAGGTAACTAAGAGAGGTTGGAAGGACATACATGTTTATATAGGAATAATTTGTGACCCTGAATCAAAATTCGTACTTTGAGAGGTATTACTGAGCAGGATTCTCATGCTTGTGTGTGTCATGCTTTAGTCACCAACACTGAAGATAGTTTACAACATAAAAGATAAAATTAAATTTATCATAGCATAAATACACTTAGGAGGGGACTTTGAAAAGTTCATAGGAAATGAGTGTTATAAAAAACTATGCATAGATTTCAAAATATCTTTTTGCATCAAAATAAACTTTTACATGAATTTCATCCTCCCCACAAACTTTTTGAAGTCCTCCAATTTTTCAGTCCCCTGCACGTTAAAGTTTATGACAAAAAATTTTTAGAGAGATTTTTTGCTCTAGGGTGCATGTGCTCTCCAGAGAGACAGAGAGACAGAAAGTGAGAAATCACCTTCTGGGGGTATGGCCACTCTGTGATTCCTTCTTTTCCATGTTCCTCTCGGGATGTTGGGAACTCATGCTCACACACCTGGTGTGAGTTTTAAGTTGCCAGGTTTGGGACTTGAATCATGGTTGACTGCATGGAAGTCCAGCAGTGTAACCATTATGCCATCTGCTGGTTCTAAGTTAATGACACATTTTTAAAAAAGGAGAGATATTTCGTTTAGGGCAATGACATGAGCTATATTTGCAGGCATCATTGGAAATGTTCAAGCAGAAAACAAAACACTGTAGTCTCAGAATTTCTTCTATAATAAAATTTTAAAAAGGATAGTTTATTCCATAGAACTAGTATTACTCATTATTACGTGAGTGAGACTACTGAGAATCTCAAAATTGTTTCTGATGCAAATTTGAGAATAACTTTGGGAAAGTAGACAAACAACCAAGGAAAATAATATTGGCTGTCAGAGAGAAGAAATGTACTGAAAGGGGCTATGGTTGAAAATAAAGGAACTGAGGCTTTAGGGTATAAATAAGGCAGAAGGGGTAGGATCCTTTTCTGTGATCTGATTAAAGAATATTTTTTATTTTTACTATAATTTTCATTTACATTTAATCACTATACATTTTTACAGTATACAACCTTGCTTTTGCCAATATGAATACAATACGTATTAGTCAAGACAAAGACATTACTGTTACATTATCATCAGCAGATAATTATTCATTTCTGTGTCAATTAATATCTGGCTCCAAGCTTAAAGTCTCACGATGGTAGCTACTTCTTTTAAAAAATGACCATTTTGGGGATGACTGGCTGTGTGGTGGTTAAGGTGCTGGACTCCCCCATGGCCAAAAATGGCCCCGGGGCACAACCCTGATGGCTCACTTTCCCTCTTTCTCTGTCTCTGTCTCTCTCTGATCAAGTTAAAATAATAAATAATAACCAAGATAAAATAATTCTTTTAAAAAGAACATTTAAAAGTGGTTCTTTAATGATTTTCTTGTGAAGAATCTTCTCAGAGCTCTCTTTATGCTTTTATTCCTCAGACTGTAGATGAAGGGGTTCAGCATGCGTGTGATCACGCTATACATCACTGAGGTTGTTGCACTTGAGTGTGTGTCATGGGTCGCAGCACAATTAAGGTACACACCTAGACTTGTACAATAAAATAAGGAAACAATGGGCGGGTGAGAGGCACAGGTGGATAAGGCTTTATACTTCCCCTGAGCTGACGACATTGCTCGTAAGGAGGAAACAATCTTACAGTAAGAGTAAGCAATACCAACGAGGAGAACACCAACCAGCAACACAGATGTGAAATACACCATCATATCATTAAGAAGTGTCAGAACCAGGCAGACCACTTGTATAAGTTAGCAGAAAAAGTGAAGGATTTCTGGGAGTGTACAGAAGGACAGCTGCAACACTTAAGCTTCATAACAGGGAATGTAGAGCACTCAGGATTCAAGACGCCAGAACCAGCAGTCCACAGAGCCAGGGGTTCATGATGACCATGTAGTTCAGGGGGTTACAGATGGCCATGTACCTGTCATAGGCCATCACGGTCAGGAGAAAGTCATCCAACACTATAAAGAGTATGAAAAAGAACATCTGGGTGATGCAGCCTGCATAGGTGATAACCTGGCTCTGTGTCTGGATGTTCACCAGCATCTTTGGGACGGTGGTGGAGGTGAGACAGATGTCAGCAAAGGACAGGTTGGAGAGGAAGAAGTACATGGGGGTGTGCAGGTGGGAATCTGAGGTGGTGGCCAGGATGATGAGCAGGTTTCCAAGCAAGTTCACCAAGTACATGGACAGGAATAATCCAAAGAGGAAGGCTTGCGGTCCAGAATAAAGAAATTCCGAAATTTGTGTGTCGTTTCCTGGCTCCATGTGGTCAATGTGCCTTCCAAAAGAAGAGAAAGAGAACACAATACAAACACACATCCCTTGCCTGGCAGAGATTCTGTTATTTACATTCTATAGTCAAGACACTCATTTCTGCATTTCGTAGAGGGATCTGTAGCCGTTAGAGGATTTCTCTTGCCATCTTGGATTCAAAAGCCATGTTCTGTTTTCCACATTTCACAAGAGGTCATACATTCAAAAATTTGAAAGATAAATCCTTTCACGCATTTGAGGAATTTAACTTGAGTCATGATCATGGTCCAGGCACTGTCTAGGTAATGAATGAGCAGTGCTAAAAGTAAAATGTCCCCAAATTCTAATCATGGAGAAATTAAACACAAGTCAAGAAAAGCAAACATAAATAAATAGTCATATATATATATATATACACACACACACACACTAATTGCCCTGATTTAATCATCACACATTATATTCTTGTACTGAAAAATTACACTGTATCCTATAAATGTGTATAATATTATGTCAATAAAAATATTTTAAATGTAAGAAAAAAGAAATAGTCATGGTGAATGGTTCCAGGTACTATAAAGAAAAACAGGGGCCAACAGTTGGAGTGGTAGTTAAGGTGCTTGCTGGGGAGAGACAGAGAGAGACAGAGAGAGAGAAATTGAAAAGCCACCTCCAGGAGAGATGGCCACATCACAATCTCTTCTCCTTCATTCTCCTCTTGGGATTTTTGGCAAACATGCACATGCACCCAGCATGTTTTTCAAGCCGTTGTGTCTGGGACTCACATTGCAGTCAGCCATTTGGGAGTCCAGTGCCTTTTTATGCCACCTGCTGGCTTTCACTGTGCTTTATTTAATTGGCTGAAAAGGTGCCCTGTGAATTGAAATTCAACTGTCTCCTTTTTTTTTCTTTTGAAAAAGATCATTTTATTATTTTATTATTTACAAAAATATGTTTATCATTTTAAAAAATGCTCATTATATAGAGAGAATTATTGTTAGCATTTTGGTATATTTCCTTTCAGGTCTTGTGGTGTTTTTGTGTGTATACAATATACACACAGAGACACAAACTTCAGCCTTGTTTGTAAGAGTGAAAACTGAATATAACCTAGTGATTCAACCATGAGAATAGTAAATTATAACACCTTGATAAAGCTGTGAAAGTAGTTATCTTATGAAAGATCTTTAATGCCATTAATGAAGAAAACAAATGACAGAATAGCATTATTAAAACAAAACCAAAATGCATCTTCTTTTTATTTCCATGTGTTTCCTTGAATGCTGACCTCTATGAGAGGATTTTGAAAGGTTATTGAAAAACAGAGTTAACTAGGGTTTATTTTGGTACAAAAAATTGAAATCTATGCATAGTTTTTTCATAATGTTCATTATGAAAATGATGAAAGCTTGAAGACCCTTTCTCTATGAAAAGTCATCTTTCAAACATATTGAGTTCAAGTCTCCTTTCACTGAAATCTGATCTCACTCCTAAAGGCATGCATGTGTTCCTTCTCACACATACATGCACACACAGAGCATGTGTACATGTGTGGTACAATGTGGTGTCCAGAGGGACATGTGAATACCATGTTTTTCTCAGCTCCAGCCACATGATTAGAAAGAGAGAAATACAAGCCATGCTGTTAATATCAAAGTATCTTTCTTCAACAGACTATAGAAATGATACCCAGAAATTCCAGTTCATAAGTCTCTCATATACATGTAAATTCGGGACATCACTTTTATAGATATGTATAGACATTTCCATTCCTGTGTTTAAAAAATATATTAAAAACTAGCCAAAAAATAGGATGAGAGAAGAATTAATTGGACCTGAGGGGGAAAAAAGAAGATCTAACAAGCCCAGGAGGTCCCTGAGAGAATCTAGGGAAGAAAAAGTTTATTACTTTTGAAGACATTTCAACCTCTATTATATACTCGTGAGGCCAATCAAACACAATAAGAGATCAAAAGCTAATTTCTCCAAGGACAAAAGGAATGACATCTTTTTGGTACCAAGACACTTAGAGATTTAAATCCATATAGAAAAAGAAAAAAAAGAGGAGGAGAAATAAAGCAAAAATTCATAAGAGGAAATATACACAGAATAACACAATATAAACATTTTTAATGTCAACTATTAGGAGAGATGATTTTCTTGTGCCTACTTAATGTTGATTTAACTAGTTAATTCTTTTTTTTTTGGTCTGCACTAAGATTTTTTTCCTCCATTATCTGTAACTATATTTAGAGGACTAACATTATTATAGAGGACCTGATGGTACCTTCAAAAATAACAGCTCAAGGACTGGCTTTATGGGCACCTGGTGATGCACTGTTCAGGAGAAGCCAGATTTTATCTGACTAACCATGATTTAAGAACCCACACAGAGCCAGCAGGTGGCATAGTTGTTATGTCACTGAACTTCCATGTGGCTGATTACACTCAGGTCCTGGATCTGGTGGCTTGAAAATTACAACAGGCACATTTGTCTGGATGCCCTAGATCCCAGGAGGAGAATGTAGAAAGAATTGCGGCATGGCCATCTTCCCTGGGGGCGGTGATTTCTCACTTTCTCTCTCATTGTCTTTGTCTCTCTCTCTCTCTCTCTCTCTCTGGCAAGCCCACGGGCTCTCAGGTGATTCCAAGCACAGCTTACATCCTTTTTCTCTGAATGTGTCTTAAGTACTGACCAGATTTTCTAACTCACCTATATGGGTTTTCTCAAAAAAAGGGCTCCATGTGTAAGCGTGAATTCCTCTGTGAATGGTTGATGATGGAGACTAAAATTCTGTGACCAGACAGGACAGCAGAAAGAGGTCAAGCATGAATACCCTAGCCGGATTTAGAACTCCCAAAGAAACAATATTCCACTCTGCCCAAGATTGCACAGGAGAGCTGATCTTAACCGTTCCTTTTATCTACTCATTAGACACACGTCTCCCTTGTCATTCCAATCCTGAGCACAAAATTGCCCTTTGGGACATTACTCTACACAAAATGATTTTTTTTTCAGATTCTCTGTTCCCAAGACACCAGGTTAAAAATAATGGGAATCCAGTTTTTGTTTTGCCTTCTCCATACATTCGCCTGTCTTCCAAAGGGTTAACCTCCTACCACCTAGTCAAACCTTGAGTTAAAGCTCTCTCCAAACTCTAAGGCTAAGGAAACTGTGGTGGGAAATGACCCCTGATATCTCTAATAAGTTATTTATGCCTTCTCATCAACAAGAGAGAAAATAGTGTCCGTTTGATATAAAGTCATTGGTACCATACTCTGGCTTTCTAATGCTTTTACCAAAACACTAACAAATATAATCTTTTTAATTTTTTTATTTTATACATTTAATAACTATGTATTATTTTAGCATACATATTAAACAGTGGAATGGAATAGGAACCTCAGAAATAAACCCCAAAATGTACAGTCAACTGATTTTTGACAAAGGGCACCAGTCAAAATGAATATCATATTTGTAACACAAGTTAAGAGCTGTCATTAAGTAGTGGATTTATAAAATATCTGGTAATTATAAGAAATACGTTTGGCTCTTTTTATACATATTCCCCAACAACTAGCAACTTCTAAGAATTCCCTTATTGAGTTTTTATAAAAGCCCAGTCTTATTTAACGCAGCATTATTCACAATTGCTATGATGGAATCAGCCAAAATGCCCAAGAAGAGGTGAGTGAATTGAAAAAATGTGGCACATGTACATTGTGGAATACTACTCAACCATAAAAAACAATGAAACCCTGCCATTTGCTAGAAAGTGGATAGATATGGAAGATTTAATACTAAGTGAAGCAATCCAGACTATGAAAGACAGACATAGCATGTCCCCACTTAATATAATTTCGAGTCTCCTAAACATGGGGAAACTGCATCTAAAAAAATTTGTGGTCTGTACTAATATCAACCTCACTCTACATTTGTATTAATGGTGCTCAGAAGGTTTAAGCGATTGGCCTTAAGTTACAGAATAAGTAAAAGATGGGCTTTGATTGGAACTCTGTCAATATATTTCCAGTTCTTTTATTGAGAGTTTTTATGCTATATGGAATATGCTCTTGTTAAAGGGACAGAGAGTGACAGAAAGTGAGAAATCACTCCCCAAGAGTGATGGCCATGAAATCCCTTCTCCTCCATTTTTCTCTTGGGTGTTTCGGCATGCATGCACATGTACCTGGCGTGAGTTTTGAGCTGTTGGGTCTGGGACTTGAACTGTGGTCAGGCACATGGGAGTCCAATGCCTTAACCACTACACCACCTGCTGGCCCCTATTTCTAGTTCTTGTGCTCAAGCCATTGGTCCTCCTTCAAGTGCCTCTCATGTACACTTAGAAATATCTCCGGCCAACTGGTGGTGTGGAGGTTAAAGTGACTGGAGCCCACATGGCAGAAACTGTGGTTTGAGTTCTGGACCTCGAGAGGTCCAGGAAATCACACCAGGCATGCCCAAAGTCCAAGAGAATGGTGGAGAAGGGATTGCATATGGAATCCAGCCACCTTAGCCACCATATCATCTGGCTGCCTTTCAAATAAAATCTTTTAAAATTTTTTGTTTATTTTTTATACATTCAACCTCTGTATAGCATTAAGCTACTGTGAAATACATATTGAATTGCTGTTAACTACAGGAAGTGTACTATACTTTGTTCCCCTATAGCAACCTGTAATTTTGTTTCTGTGAACCAACATCTCTCTCTCTCCCCTTTTCCTCACATCCTTCCCAGCCTCTAGTAATCATTCTACTCTCTACTTTTATGAATTCATCTTTTTTAGTTTCCACATAAGAGTGAGTGGGTCGGCAGGTGGCATGTTTATTAAGGCACTGGATCCCACATGACTGACAGCACAGTTCAAGCTCTGAACCCAGCAGCCTGAAAAAATATGTTGGGCATGTGCACATGAGTGCCCCAAATCCTGAAAGTACACTGGAGGAGAAAGGACTGCAGTGTAACAATCCCCCCAAGAGGGCGATTTCTCACCTTTCCTCGCTCTCTGTCTGTCTTTTCACTCTACAACAGAATATCTAAAAGAGAGAGATAGAGAGTGAAAGAGAGAGAGAGAGAGAGAAAAAGAGACGAAAGAAAAAGAGAGAGAGAGAGAAAGAGAGAGAAAAAAAGAGACGAAAGAAAAAGAAAAAAGAAAAAGAGTGAGAATGTGAGGTTATTTATTTTTATGTGTTTGGCATATGTCACTTAAATAATGTCCTCTAAGCTCATCCATGTTGCCTTGAATAAAATAATTTTATTGCTTTTGATGACTGCATAATATTTAAATTTTCTTATCCATTCACCTGTTGATGAACACTTAGATTGATTTCACATCTTGACTACTGGGCATAGCTCTACAATAGACATTGGAGTGCAAATGTCTTTACATACTGCTTTCCTGTCCTTTGTTATATGCCTTGTAGTGGATTTGCTGGATCATACACCAGTTCTGTTTTGAGTTCATAATAAATAAGAGTTTAATGACCCCAGTGGGAAGGGACTCCATCTTCTAACATCAGAAATATCTCCAAGAGGACAAGATCTACAGGAAATTTATATTTTTACTAGACACTTTCTCCTTATATTTCCTAAAGATAATGAAATCAGATACTTTTTATTTAATGAGAAGTGATCAGAATTCAGGCTCTGGATGTCAATAAACACTGTATGTCCTCCCTCACATCAGTTTACCAATTCAAGGGAAGCAAGAAACTCTCCCATGTCTTACAGACATCACTGTGGTCCAAGGATCCATGCTGGACACCATCTCCCAGATGTTTATGACACAGCCACTGCCTTTACTATTCATCCTCCTGGGAAGACAAGGTTCTTCTAGGGGAATACATCTGTATGTGCAAGCAGAACCCAGTAAGTTCTTGAGATAATTCCTCTAGGAGTATAGCCTTGGAGTAAGGAAATGAAGGAAGTCTACAGATTCATAAAGGAGAAAAATAGGTAGACAAGACATTAAGAGACACAGAAATGAAGGATTGTCTGTTGATGATAATGTATACAGTATCTTTGACTGGACTGTTATGCAGTGTATTCATGCTGCGAAAATTCACTTTACGAGATGATGAACACTGATCGAATGTATAAAATACATTTTAAAAAAGAAATAACATTTGATAGAAAGTGGATGAGTCTGAAAGATTTAGTACTAAATGAAACAAGACAGACTATGGAAGAGAGGGGTCGTATGTCCCTACTCGATATATACCAAATGGCTGCACTCCATGGCAGAAACTGAAAGATTGGAAGGTATAAAGACACGGAGAGCAACTGTGGATACTAGAAACAGTGTGGAAGGAGGGTGAGTGTGAGAGAGAGGGAGGGAATACAATGGAAAAAGAAAGAAAGAAAACATTTAAGGTACACAAAAATGGAAAATTATGTTAATGTTAAAAAAAGTAAAAAAAAAAAAGAAATTTGAGAGTGGACAGTGGGACAGCAGTAACACTTGATGCAATGAGAAGCAGCCCCACATGGTAGATTCCTGGCTCACATCCAGATACCTCCCTGAGTGTGATAGGCACACATGCCCAAAGTCTGGAGTTGACTGAGATCAGGACTATTCCCTCTCCTGCCAGGATCCTATAGGGGGCACCATTTCCTTTTCTCTCTCTCTTGCTCTCTTTGTCTCTCTCTCACTCAAGAAAAATAAATAAATACATAAATAAACTTTATTGATTGATAAAACCATATTGCACCCTAGAAAGATATAAAATCATTAAATGTAAATAAGAAATCATACCATAAATAAATATAATCAACCAATCAATAAAGTTTATGATATTGGGTTGTCTCCCCAAAGAGTGACTTCTTGTTTTCTGTATCTCTGTCTCTCCAGTGAGTGCATGTGTCCTATAGCAGAAAGCTCTCTCTCAGAAAAAAAAAAAAAAGTAGGAAATGGAACTGAGTATTCAGTAGTGTGGACAATGAAGCTTTGCTTATGATACTTATAGACAATTATCAAATACCATTTTATAAAGGACATCTTTATATTTTTTGATTAAACATATTAATTTACTATCATGCGTACCAGAAGGTCTATGCACTAATTGACTCTTTCTGTCACCTTTTTGACTACCTGTGCCAGCCTCACTTTGTCTAGCTGATTGTCCTTTCTAACTTGTTAACAGACATCTGATATGTTCATATTGGCTATTAGGTTCTCATTTCGTCCAATGTGCTCATCCCATACCAATGTATTCATCCCACACCAATAAACTCACATCTCCCCAATATGCTTATCTCACATCAATGTGCTGATCCCACACCATTATATTCAAAGGTTATAGGCACTCGACTGCGATCTCAGAGTACAAACCACCTGATTTGTATCTCTATTAGATACTGTTTGTGTTCCACCCATATTTCTCCTTAAGATACTGTTTGTGTTCCACCCATATTTCTCAATATTATTTTGCTTCTCCTCCTCCTCCTCCTCCTTCTTTTTCTTCTTCTTCTCCTCCTTCTTTTTCTCCTTCTTATCTTAGGGAGATTTTTTAGAGAAAGTGAGAAATCACCCCACAGGGGGATGGCCAAACTGTAATCCCTTCTCCTCCATTCTCCTTTTTGGATTTTGGGCATGTGCACACATGCACCCGACATAAGTTTTAAGCACTGAATCTGGAACTTGAACCCTAGCTGACTACATGGGATTCCAGTGATGTAACCATCATGCCATCTGCTGGTCCTCTACCCATATTTCTTAACTCCTATGACTTCAAAACTTTTACAGATCAATATACAATGGCCAGTTTCTGGTTCCCTTTGAAAGCTTTAACAAACAGAGGCTCCTTGCATGCTTATCTGTAAGTCGTGGTGAAATACTACTCCACAGGACTTCTATGAATTCATAGCAATCTACACTTGACCTTTAGTATCACAGTTGAAATATTGTCTGCTTGGATGCTTGCTCTGCAGCCCTGCCATGCTCTGACAAAGAAAAGCTATTTCTCACAAATCCAGCCCCTTTTGGATGACATCTGACACCCTTCCATTGACATTTATGCTAGATAGTTCTCTGTGGTGGATGTTGTCCTGTTCATTCTGGGATGTTAAGCAGCATTTTGACTTTAACCCACTAGCTACCAGGGACACCTCCTCAGTTGTAACAACCAAAAGACATCACCATACATTACTGAGTGTCTTCTGGAGGCACACTTATCCTGTTTGATAATGACTGGCCCAGAGCATGAGATCCAAAAACATCTTGATGAAATATGAATCAAAGCTAACCCTTACTTGGTTCATACCTTGGGCAGGTCACTTAGCCCTTCTGAACCCCATTTCTGCAAATGCAGAATAAGTTTCTAATAGTATGATCTCATGTAATGTTCATGTGTAGAAAATTAATTGATACAATCCATACAATATTCAAATGTCAGACCATAGTGAATAAGAGGTCCAAAGAAAAATGTCCTCTGAGAATATTATTATACCCAGCAAGACTATCCTTCATATGTGAAGGAGAAGAAAAAAAGAAAGAAAAAACATTTCCAGATAAGCACATGCTAAAAGAATTCTCTAAAAGTAGGTCAGTTCTTCAGAAAATAGTTAAGGGAACACTATACCTGGAAAACTAAAATAGATAAATAGAAGCAAGAGAACACAAAACCAAGAATAAAAAGAGAAGAGAACTAAATGGCATATTTAATTCCCCAAATAAAAGACAGAGATTAGCTCAATGGAAGAAAAAAAATAAGAACCCTCTATATGTTGATTATTAGATCTAATTACTTTTTTTATGATTATCAAAGTTTTTAAAATTAAGGTGTAAATGGAAGCACTTTTCCTCCAGGTTTTTGTCATAGACATGTACATTCAACAGAGAGAGAGACAGTAAAAGTGAAAGTGAGAAATAAACCCCCTCGAGTGGGAGGTGGTCATGTCACAATCCCTTCTCCTCCATTCTCCTCTTGACATTTTGGACATGCATGCACACACACCTGATGTGATTTTCAAGAAACCGGGTCAAGTACTCGAACCGTGGTTGGACGTGTGGGAGTTTCAGTGCCTTAACTGTTATGGCAACTGCTGGTCCTATAAATGGCAGCTCAATTTGTGTTGCAAGTTTGAAATAATTTTCCTTTTTTTTTTTTTTAAGATTTTTCCTATAAAGTATTTACAGTTACCAGAGAGAGAACTCACCCCACAGGGGATGGGCCACACCACAATGTCTTTTCCTCTGTTCTACTCTCAGGACCCTGGGCGCACACACACATTTGACCAGCATGAGTTTTAAGCTGCCAAGACCAGGACTCAAACCACAGTAGACCATATAAAAGTCCAGCAATGTAACCATTACACCATCTGCTGGTCCCAACAAGTTTGAAATTTTTATGTGTCTTATCAAAAGCATCTGAAGCTAAGGATTGTGGTAGTTTTCCAAGATTTCATAGCATAACACAGTTCCCTCCCTTGATGAGGAAAGAACAACAACTTTCTAGAGACATCAAGTACTGCATTCTCACTACAAATCTCTGCTTTGAAGTTCCAAGAGACCTAGTCAGATATCTCAGACTTTGGAAACAGTTTAACCTGGAATGTGTTGCAAATTTGAAATAATTTTTCTTTTTTTTTTTTTTTAGATTTTTCCTATAAAGTATTTACAGTTACCAGAGAGAGATAGAAAGTGAGAACTCACCCCACAGGGGATGGGCCACACCACAATGTCTTTTCCTCTGTTCTACTCTCAGGACCCTGGGCGCACACACACATTTGACCAGCATGAGTTTTAAGCTGCCAAGACCAGGACTCAAACCACAGTAGACCATATAAAAGTCCAGCAATGTAACCATTACACCATCTGCTGGTCCCAACAAGTTTGAAATTTTTATGTGTCTTATCAAAAGCATCTGAAGCTAAGGATTGTGGTAGCTGTCCAAGATTTCATAGCATAACACAGTTCCCTCCATGGATGAAGAAAGAACAACAACTTTCTAGAGAGATCAAGTACTGCATTCTCAATACAAATCTATGCTTTGCAGTTCCAAGAGACCTAGTTGGATATCTCAGACTTTGGAATCAGTTTAACCTGGAATTGTGCTAAAGTGCTAAGGAGGAGAAAGGTGAGGTCAAGGAGAAATAATAATAACATCGTTCACTTGACTTTTTATTTTCTTTTTTTAGAGAGGTTTTTTCTATAGGGCACATGTGCTCACCAGACAGACAGAGAGAGACAGAGAGACAGAAAGCAGGAAATTACCCCACAAGAGGGATGGCCACACTGCAGTCCCTTCTCCATTCTCCTCTCGGGATCCTGGGCATGCATGCACATGCACCCGGCATGAGTTTAAGCCACTGGGTCCGGGACTCGAACCGCAGTTGACTACTTGGGAGTCCGCCGACATAGTCATTATGCTAACTGCTGGTCCCACGTTCACTTGACTTCTAACTTGATCTCTTGGGAAAAGAGAGTGATCAGGGAAATATTTCTTCCTGCCCAGCCCAGTGTTGCATAGGGGTAACAGGTGTCCAAGAGCTGCAGTTGCAGAGAAAAAGGTGCCAAATGAACTAGTATTGGGAGCTATAAATATCTCCTCTGCTATTGTCCTTGAGCAGGTCAGTATAGGGCTGACTTTTCTTTTGTAGTCCTAAATCTAGCCATAAAAACAATGCTTCACTCCTTTCTGCTTCCTTATCTGAGGACAGAATTTTAGTCTTTATGATGATCCATCCAGAGAGGAATTCAGACTCCCACATGAGCACCGTCTTTCAGAAACCCCAGCCAGGTGAGTCTGAGAGCCCAGCAGGTGTGGCAGAAAAGGTTCACAGAAAATGGAATTTAAGAATGTTCACCTGAGGTCACTGCGAGCCCTAACCACCATGGTCCAGAGCCACAAGATCACTGTGCTTTCTTGCTTACTTGGCTAATTAATTTGTAGTTAATTTATTTAATGTGTTTAAAAGTAAGTCTGTTAGACCCAGCAATGCAAGGGAGAATTAAATTATGGGAATGGAAATCCAGCTAAAGAAGACCAAAGAAGGAACACAAGGGGTAAAGGGTTTTAATAAACTTAGGATATTTCCATGGAAAATTGCCATAAATGAACAGGAAAATCAAGTATTTACTTTGGAGAGATGTGCACTGAAGCATGGACTACTTTATATACTTTTTAAGATGGGGTGTATTGGGGCACGTTTCTATATTCATCACAAAGATCAAAGCAATGTATGGTTTACAAATATTACCTTGCAACAACAGTTCATGTGACATATATTTTGCAGTATCTTCTCTCAAGTTGGGTAGTCACAAGAAAAAAAATCAGTTATTTTTGCTAAGACACTGGGGAAAACTAAAGAGCTTTATATATAAATTATTTTATCACTGTGGATATGAAACATTTTGGAGTTTGTTAGCCTTTTTCTTTACTGGGAGTTGTCTTTGCAAATTCTTTGCCATTGCATATTGGAGGTCTTTTGGTTTTATTCTTTCTAAGATCTTTTTGCAGTAAATTTGCTACTTTTTATTTAATTATGATAGATAGATGATAGATAAATATCATGAGGGAAACTGTGATAAAATTTGATTTTTTTATGGTCACATCTATCAGTCACTCATATTGCGTACCAATATCTCTCATTGTTTTTTTTTTTCTTTAGGTTTGCTCTAGGGCATATGAGCTTTTCAGAGGAAGAGAGAGAGAGAGAAAGTGAGAAATAATCCCCCAGGATAGATGACCATGCTGCAATCCCCTCTTCTCCATTGCCTTCTCGGGATTTGGGGCACAACACACATGTACCTGGTGTGGTTTACAGGCCACCAGGTCTGGGACTTGAACCATGTGGTGGGTCATGTGCGATCCAGTGCCTTAACCTCCAGACTACCTGCTGGGCACCCTTATTGCTTTTTAAACTTAAGAACGTATTCTGAATCATTAGTAGTAATAAATTTTTGTAACATTCATCATCTCATTTCATATTTGTTTTCCTCATTACTACCACATGTGTTTTTTGATTAAATCTAATTTTAACTTTATGATCATTTTCTACCATCTTATGTAATACATTCTTTTGTGTTCATTTAAAATCAAGTATATGTTTTCATAAACATATTTGAATCCATTTGGTCATAAAGTACAAGATTTTAACAGCAGATACTATTGATAATTTTTCTCCCACCTCTTCTTTAAAAATATATCTTTTATTATTTTTACATGCAGCTCTTTTCCAATTAGCCTGAAAGTAGAGACTGACATAGTGTGATTAAATTAATATTTTAAAATTAAAAATATTATTTTATATTCTCATTTTATTTTATTGAATACAGTTGTTTTGAATCTGCTCTATTTACTTGGTTATAATGTCCCCATTATGCTCTCCTTTCAAATGTTACTATAAATGCACAGCACAAAATGGTCATACCACAATGTGGCCCCAAGTTTACATGCCCATGCAAAGCTTGCCAACTGGAATCTGGGTGCTGTGTCTATATTCTTAGAGTGCTACATTCATAGTGGGCTAGTACAGCATGTGACTGAAGAACCCTTGGTGTCTTCAACTTTCAGCACCAGCAGGCCCCTCATTCCTCACTATCTCCTGACACCATCTTATTATTCTCCCTCTTCCTCATTTCCTCTTCAAGATGTCATTTCCCCATATGTCCTTGCAGCTCTTGCCCTCTTACACCTGAGGTCTCTGTTCAAATGTCATCTTATCTGCCAGTTGATAGTACCCCATCCACTCTGTCATATCTACATAATTTCATTGTCTTCAACGCATTTATCGATATGTGATATGTCACATGATTGTTTATCAATTCATGCTATACACCAATAAGTGCTAAGCATTTTAATTTCATAGCCCCTTATATTCATTACCAAGACAGCACATAAAATTTGATGGGCTTTCAGTTTCTATTATTCATATGCATGTGAGAATTTGTAGAAAGATTAAGGATGGAATAGAAATTCTCAATCAGACATAGCCTATAAGGGTGGGGTGGGCTAAAGGGAAGAGGAAGCTCACACAAAATAAAGAGAATGGGTCAGCCCTGCAGTCTAGTGGTGCAAGAAGCTGGATCGCATGTGGTTGACTATGGTTCAAGTCCTGATCATGTCTACTTGAAAAACTATCTATGTGTGCAAGCATGCTGAAAATCATGGCAGAATGGAGAGGTGGAGGAGAAGAGATTGTTTCATATTCATGAATATGGGGGCATGATTACTGCCTATCCCCTGGTTTCACTGTCTCTCTAGCAAGTATTTGCACCCCAGAAATGAAAATACAAATATTAATTTCTTTACTATAAAACATAAATGGTAACATTTCAATAATATGAGTAAATTTTTTTGAGAGATTTTTGCTTTAGGACACATGCACTTGCTGGAGAGACAGAGAGACAGAGTGAAACAGAAAGCGAGAAGTCTTCTTTTGGGTGGATGGCCATGCAACAATCACTTCTCCATTCTCCTCTCAGGATTTTAGGAATACATGCACATGCATCCAATGTGATTTCTAAGTCACTGGGTCCAGGACTCAAACTGCAGTGAACTATGTGGGAGATCAGTGATGTAATCATTATGGCATCTGCTGGTTCCAAGTAATTTTAGTGAACTCTGTGAGCTAACCTAAGAAGCAGTTTTGAGTGAAAAATTAGTCCTGTTCATTTCTTTTTACTATTAGTCACTCCCATCACATGGAACCAGAGAATGATACAGAAATTTCAGATGTTCTTCTTCTGGGGCTTTCAGAGGAACTCAAATTATAGCCCCTCATATTTGGAGTTTTCCTGTCCATGTATCTGATAACCATGATTGGAAACCTGCTCATACCCATGTACCTGCACATACCCATGTACCTCTTCCTTTCCAACCTGTCCTTTGTGGACATCTGTTTCACCTCCACCACTGTCCCAAAGATGCTGGTGAGCATCCAAACACAGAGCAAGGTCATTACCTATGCAGGCTGCATCACCCAGATGTTCTTTCACATAATTTTTGCAGGGATAGATGACTTTCTCCTAACAGTGATGGTCCATGACTGATATGTGGCCATCTGTCACCCATTGCATTACTCAGTCATCATGGACTCCCAGCTCTGTGTGTTGCTGATTTTATTGTCCTGGATCATGAGTGTCCTGAATTCACTGTCACATAGTTTAATGGTGTTGCAGGTGTCCTTCTGTACACATCAAGTGGTCCACCTTTCCTGCTCTGACACTTTTATCAATGACTTGATAATGTATTTTGCAGTTGTGGCACTGATTGGTGGTCCTCTCATTGGGATCATTTACTCTTACACTAAGATAGTTTCTTCCATTCGTGCAATCTCATCAGCGTAGGGGAAGTATAAAGCCTTTTCCACCTGTGCCTCTCGCCTCTCCATTGTCTCTTTATTTTATTGTACAAGCCTAAGAGTGTATCTTAGTTCTGCTGTTATCCAAGATTCTCACTCCAGTGCAACAGCCTTGGTGATGTACACTGTGGTCACCCCAATGCTGAACCCCTTTATCTACAGTCTGAGGAATGAAGATATAAAGAGGGCTCTGAGAAGTTTCCTTGGAGAAAACTATCAAAGAATCAACTGTCCTGCTATTGAAGAAGTGAGGTTGTTCACAGAGGTCTAAGCATGAGGCAGAAATGGTGAAAATCTGACCAGAATCTGGAAGTAGAACTTGTTCCATTTAATTATCTCCTAGATCTTCCATGACTTAAGTTTCAGCTTCTCTATACAACATAAGTACCCCACTTTTCCACTCTGTCTGATAATCTAATTTTTTAAAATGCTTTTTGTCATAGGGTGCATGCACTCTCAAAAAAAAAAAAAATGGAGAGAGACAGTGTGAGGGAAAGTAAAAATCACTCCCTAGGCAGATGGCCTTGCCAAAATCCCTTCTCTTCTTGTGATTTATGTGATATATGTGTTCAGCATAATTTTCAAGACACTGGATCTGGGACTTGAACTGTGATCAGTCATTTGGGAGTTAGCACTGTAAATACTGCATCATCAGCTGGTCTCTGCATCCGATGCATAAAGAGGTTTTTAATTTGTCCTTTTGTATTTTCACAAGTTTATCCCAACCATAGATCAGAAATACATGGAAATCCCCATTAATTTCATGGAGCAACATGGATTTATTAAAAATGATTTTAACTGATCTGTATTAAAAAAGTTTTCTTCTCTTTTAAAAATCATATGCTGTATTTTTCTTATGGGAATAAAATCACTATACTTGGTGGCTAAGTTCATTTAAATAACTCAATATTAGAGGACATCTGAGACCACAACTGTACAATTTTCCGTTTATCATTCAACAATACATGACCCCCTCAATTGTTCTTCATGAAAGTTTGACATAAAGAGGGCTCTGAAGGCGCCGCGGTCCCAGAGGCGCGGCAACGCGAGGCGCGGCGGTGGCGGCTGTGGGACGGGACGTGGAGCCTCGTCTGGCCACCAGGTGTTTGTTTTGTCTTGCTGTTTTTAAATGAAAATGCCAATAAGACCAGATCTCCAGTTGGAAAAATGCATTGATCATAAGACCAGATCTCCAGTTGGAAAAATGCATTGATCATGCTTTAAGAAAACATGATTTTAAACCTTTGAAAACACTTTTACAAATTGATATTTGTGAAGATGTGAAGATTAAATGCAGCAAACAGTTTTTCCAGAAGCTGGATGACCTTTTATGCAGGGAACTTAATAAAAAGGATATAAAAAATGTTTCAGTCATTTTGGTTTCTATTGGAAGATGTGCCAAAAATATCAATATATTGGGGCAAGCTGGACTTCTAACTATGAAAAAAACAAGGACTAGTCCAAAAGATGGTTTCCTGGTTTGAAAAATCTAAGGAGTTGTTCTAATTCAAGGAAATTCAAAAGATTAAGCTGTTACAAATATGGTAGAAGACTTATTTGATCTTTTGATGGTCATATATGACGTTGATGATGAAGGTATAGCCAGCATATTCTGTTGGCACATTAATCTGAAATTAGAGGTAAAAAGCAAGTAGTGGAAAGTTTCATACCTCGAATTTGTGCCCTGGTTGTTGACTCAAGAGTGAATATTATGAAATTTTTTTATTCAGCAGGAGACTCTAAAAAAAATGAATGCTATGCTTGACAAAATGTCTCAAGATGCCAAGAAAATACTTTCTAACCAAGAAATGTTAATTCTCATGAGTAGTATGGGAGAAAGGATTTTAGATGCTGGAGATTATGATTTACAGGTAGGCATCATAGAAGCTTTATGTAGAATGACCACAGAAAAACAAAGACAAGAACTGGCATGTCAGTGGTTTTCAATGGACCTTATTGCTAATGCATTCAAAGGAATTAAAGATTCTGAATTTGAAACAGATTGCAGGATATTTCTTAACCTGGTAAATGGCATGCTTGGAGACAAGAGGAGAGTCTTTACATTTCCTTGTTTATCAGCATTTCTTGGTAAATATGAGCTGCAAATACCATCAGATGAAAAACTTGAGGAATTTTGGATTGATTTTAATCTTGGAAGCCAGACCTTATCATTCTACATTGCTGGAGATAATGATGATCATCAGTGGGAAGCAGTCACTGTACCTGAGGAAAAAGTACAGATATATAGCATCGAAATGAGAGAATCAAAGAAGTTACTGACTCTAATTCTGAAAAATATAGTAAAAATTAATAAAAGAGAAGGGAAAGAATTGCTTTTGTATTTTGATGGATCGTAGGAAATTACTAGTGTAACTCAAAAGATTTTTGGTGCAAGTAAATATAGGGAATTTACCAAAAAGCAAAGTATTTTCATTGCCAAAACATCTGTACATATACTTTTTTTTTTCTTGGGGAGATTTTCACTGTAGGGCGCATGCGCTCGCCAGACAGA
>NW_006208669.1:212986-218419 GCF_000334495.1 Tupaia belangeri chinensis | reverse complement strand
GGCGTGAGTTTTAAGCCACCGGGTCCTGGACATGAACCGCGGTCGACCACGTGGGAGTCCAGCGACATAGCCATTACGCTAACTGCTGGTTCCCTATACTTTTTGATGCAAGTGGATCACAGATTCTAGTGTCAGAAAGTCAGATTTCACCAGTTGAAGAAGAACTTCCTAGTTTAAAAGAAAAACCTAACTCCCAAAAGGAATTTGCTAAACCTCCTGAATATATCAAAAACAGTAATGAAGGGGACAAAAAAATAATCAACTTGAGATTATTACTCCTAGCAAAAGAAAAATGTCTGAAGCATCAATGATTGTTCCTGGTGCAGATAGATACACTGTGTGAAGTCCAGTACTCTTCGTTAACACATCAACACCAGGAAGAGGAAGAATTAAACTACCTCTGCAAATGATGGGTTCTGCAGAAAAATGTGGTATTTCTAACACATAGGAAAATGGAGTGGATAATGCTGTGCTGTTTAAACCGTCTAAAGGAGGGCATAGAGGAGATAATACAGACAAACTTAACAAAACTGCTAAAGTTGTAGAAAAGACAGAAAATAAGAACATTGAATTCCCAAACCAAAATTTTAGTGAACGTCAGGATGTTCTTCCTGATTCAAAGGCAGTGGGAAAAATAGATAAACCTGTGTCACCTTGTGTTTTAGACAACATCTGTGAAAATAAGATGCACTCCATGTGGGCATGTTGGACACCTGTAACAAATATTAAACTATGTAATAACCAAAGAGCAGGTACATCATCAGGAGACACATTCAATCCAGCCAGATACCATTACCAACAAAAAACTTACTAATCAAAAATCATCCTCTTCAATGTCTGATGATAATTCTAAAGAAACAGGAAAAGTGAAATATAAGAAAGAAATAGTGGAAAATAACAAAATAGATAAAGCAGAAGTAGAAGTTTCCAAAAGAAATAACCAACAAGAAAAGCATTCTAAATACTCAGAGCAAAAAAGTACTGAAAATACCAAGCAGAATGATTGGCGTATTGAATCTGAAACTACTTTTAAATCAGTTCTCCTGAATAAGACAATTGAAGAATCTCTGATCTATAGGAAGAAATATATACTGTCAAAAGATGTGAATACTGCTCTTTGTGATAAAAGCCCTTCTCCTAGGAAAATGTGAAAAGTCATAGAAAATCAGGGAGCAAATTGACTTCTGAGCTTAATGCAAGGGATTTGAAACAAACAAAAATGAGAGAAAAGTCAAAAGGGAAAGGATTTAATGATGCAGCAGAATCCTTGATAAGCCAAATTAATAAGTGATACAAACCAAAAGATGATATAAAGCCTACAAGGAAATTAAAGGAAGCTTTGATTGACAGTGGTATTTCAAACAAATCTGATCTACAGTAAGGAAAGGAAAAAGTTCAGAAAAAAAGTTACAGAAAACTGAAGACAACTTCTGTTAATATTACTTCTGAATGCCCATTGAATGATGTTTACGATTTTAATTTGAATGGAGCTGATGAACCTATCATAAAACTTGGAATTCAAGAATTTCAAGCCACGGCTAGAGAAGTGTGTATGGATAATTCAATAAAATTGGTAGGTTTAAAGAATCATGATGAACTTGAACCTTCTCTCAAATCAAAAGATAAACAAATTGTAACAAATCATAAAAAGAAAAATCTCTTTAGTGATACGGAAACAGAATATAGATGTGACGACAGCAAGACCGATATTAGCTGGCTCCGAGAACCCAAGTCAAAGCCACAGCTAATAGACTATAGCAGAAATAAAAATTCAAAGAAACATAAAAGTGGGAGACCAAGACCATACTTGGAAAAGGGACAATCAAGATCTAAAATGACACCCAATAAAAACATCACCAAAACGTTACATGAGACAGTTCCAGAGAGAAGAACCAGACTTCCACGAAGAGCAACAAAAACTAAAAAAAATTATAAAGACCTCTCAAATTCAGAATCAGAGAGTGAGCAAGAATTTTCACATTCATTTAAAGAGAAATTACTAGTAAAGGTAAATAGCTACAATTTAGATTAATGATTTCTAAAAGATTCTTAAAATATTAAATGTTTACTTTTAAAAAAATGTTAAATTTATCTTGTGACTTCTTTTTAACCGTTAATCTTCTATATGAGAAATATTTATATAATAATTCTAAAATTAGTCCTTAGGAAATGTAGTGCTAAATTTTATAAATTAGCATTAATATTATAAAGCTGTTGTCTGACTAGTAAATTAGAAGATTAAGATAGTATCTTTCAAATAAAGTACTTGATATTTTCAAAATTATGCTTCAGTAAAGTACAGCCTGTTTGGAAAGGGATCTTTCTCTTCGGTGAAAATGAAAATATTGATATGTGAGGTTCTTCTACACCCACTACCTGTCTTCGTCCTTGACATCTTCCTTATGTCTCATAATTTAACAGGTAGATTCCCAGCAGTCTGTACTTGAAAGCTTTTTCTAACTAAAAAATCATATATTATTTGTACGTTATATATATATATACATAACCCAGTTAGCATCTCCATTATCCATGTGTAGTGAAGAAAGAGAGAAAACATGGTTCGACCTGCCCTGTGACACTACCCATGTATCAGGTCCAACTCAACAGCTTGGTCATAAACGAATGTACATGGAAGATAGCCTAAGTAATCCTGATGAAGTAGAATTGGAGGAAGAAGGAGCACACGTGCTTCCCAGAAAACTGTGTAAAACTGAAACTGCAGACCCTCACTTCTACAGAATATCTGAAAGTGTATCTCCATTATCAACAAACAACTTTTTTATTACTGAGAACTTGGACAGTGAATGCTCAGGTGTGAGGATATTTTGTGAGCAGCTGAATTCAGAATTTATGAGGAAGACTCACATCCGACATAAAATGATGGATTATTTCACTAAGCAGTCTTGGAAGATGGCTCAACAACATCTGAAAACAATGCATCATCAAATTCAGGAGCAGAGGAATAAAATACTTGATAAATTCCAACTCATAATGGTAGAGGAGCTGAAGAATTTTGAAAAAGATTCACAGTCATTAAAAGATTTAGAGGAGGAATTTGAGGACTTTTGGGAAAGGATATTTGAAAAGTTCAGTGCATATAAAAAAAATGAACAGCACAGACTCCATCATTTGAAAACTTCATTGGATAAAAATGTCTTCTATAATACTGATCAGGAAGAAACTATTTGTACATATGAGATGTGTTTGATGAGAGAAAGCATGAAAATGCTGCAAGACAGGCTTCTAAAGGAAATGCAAGAAAAGGAGCTCCTTTATGTACGCAGAGGACTGCTGTCACTGTTTATGGCTCACGAAAGAAATGTTACTGTGTGAAATCTAGTTATGAGCAACACATTTTATCTAACTATCCCCCCCCGTTGTGTATAATTAAGGAAATTGTTAATAGAGTAGCCTATAAACAAAAATACACACATCACCCAGTCATACACTTTTGCAGGAACTCCCAAATTAAAAAATGCTCTTTATGGATGAGAAAGAACTATTGTAACATGCTCCAAGCCCATACTGTGTGAAATCTAGTTATGAGCAACACATTTTATCTAACTATCCCCCCCCGTTGTGTATAATTAAGGAAATTGTTAATAGAGTAGCCTATAAACAAAAATACACACATCACCCAGTCATACACTTTTGCAGGAACTCCCAAATTAAAAAATGCTCTTTATGGATGAGAAAGAACTATTGTAACATGCTCCAAGCCCAAAAGGACTGCTGTGCATGATGCTACTGTTTTTTCAGGAAAAGTTTTGGGAAATCGAACAGTAAAAAGAATTAGTGTATTTTTGTAATAATATTTGCATTAAACGAATATTACCAACTTCACTACAGGAAAAGTTTTGGGAAATCGAACAGTAAAAAGAATTAGTGTATTTTTGTAATAATATTTGCATTAAACAAATATTACCAACTTCACTATCCTTATAAAGCTAGCTTCTTTAATAAATTAAACTTTATTATAAATATACAAAGTATATTTTTAAATGAAAACAATTTTGGCCTGAAGTATAACATTAAAATGTAATATTCCAGAATATACTACGAGTAATAGAGATTCAGCCACACTTAGATGAAGTCCCTTACAAAAAAATGTTTACCTGAGTGGTAGCTTGGTACTTCCTGTTGGATATAATTTATTCAGTTTTTGCTCCAGTGTATTAGAACACACTAAATGGCTAAAATAGTTGCTATATGGCTTAAATATTTTATTTCAGAGTTGAAGTCTTATTAATTCATAATCAGGATGTTTGATGGGTACTTTTTAAGCTCCTTGTATTCCTTATAATATTTTGCTGGATTAATTTATAAAACTGAGCACATATTTGATTTGATTTGATATATTAAAGTTGCAATAAATGCTTATGTTACTTGGATTAAAAAATAAAAAGAGAGAGAGAGAGCTCTGAGAAGTTTCCTTGGAGAAAACTATCAAAGGGACAACTATCCTGCTATTGAAGAAGTGAGTTTGTTCACAGAGGTCTATCACATGAAACTCAGTTTATAACTTGTGATTGAGTTTTTTTTTTTTTTTTTGAAAGGTTTTTTACTATAGGGCACATGCGCTCGCCAGACAGACAGAGAGAGACAGAAAGCGAGAAATCACCCCCCAGAGGGGATGGCCACGCCACAATCCCTTCTCCTCCATTCTCCTCTCGGGATCTTGGGCATGCACGCACATGCGCCCAGCGTGAGTTTTAAGCCACTAGGTCCGGGACGCGAACCGCGGTCGACTACGTGGGAGTCCAGCGACATAGCCATTACGCCAACTGCTGGTTCCCATAACTTGTGATTGAGTTTTAGTTTCATCTTTAAGTTTCTGTTTCCTACCTACCCTGGTGTCCTCAGTGCCTTCTCTAGTGACTGTAAAAGAACCATTACTATCCACAGGATTCCAAGTGGAATGTGCTTGGAAAGACACCTATAATAAATGATTTGTCTTTTTATGACCTTAAAGTGAGAGATGAATTTAAATATGATGCACTAAATTTTAAGCTAGGAATCGTTATACTATGCAAAACATTTTGTTTGAATTCTCTACCAACTCTGTGTGTATAGAAGATTTCTGTTTGTGTATAAAGGATATTATTCATTTTGGAGAAGCCTGGTTTAATTTGATTAATGTTTTATTACTTAAACATCTTCCTATTTCTTATTGAAAATGTCCTGTAGTTCCTAAATATATAAATCTTTTAATTTCTCTAAATAAAATATATCATCCTTTGTGATGATATATTTAAAGGGCAGTGAATAACTATTGTCAGTGTCATCTGTATTATATCTCCTTTACTCACAGATATCTTTTTAATCTTCACTATCAAAGCATCTCTCATAAGTAACCTTGAATTTCTGTGCAGTCATGGGACTGGATCACAAGCATTTCTGCACAAAAATGCATGTCTTGTTAACCTCTCCTGG
>NW_006208669.1:206976-212720 GCF_000334495.1 Tupaia belangeri chinensis | reverse complement strand
GAGTAATCATGAATACAGTCTTCAAATATCAGAAGAAAAGACCAAAAATAAAAAGCAGACAATTATTATAATTGCTGTTTATTCTGTTGTTTGGTTATTGTATCAGTTAGTTACTGCTGCATAACAAGACATTCTAAAAGAAAATAGTTTGCTATAATACTTCTGTTAACTAGAGCGACTACATGAGGGTTAATCTGCTGAGTGAAGCAAGCCAGGCTATGAAGGAGAGACATTGTATGTCCCCACATAAGGTTGTACAAACACAAGAGATGGGGGTTAGTGCCAGAAGTGGAATGTGTGAAGAAGAGGGACCTAAGGAAGGACATTTAGAGGAGGGATACGGAGACAGAGCATTGACGGGATGGGGAGGTGTGGTATTTTTGGTGGAAGATATTTTGATTAACTGGACTGGGGAGAAATGTTCACATATTGAAATGTTCAGTTTGTAAGCTAAATAATATGACTGAATGTATATAAAAAATTTAAAATTAAATTTTTTTAAAAAAATAGCTCAGAGTTTCACATATTCGCAGAACAAAGTAATAAATGTTTGAGCTAGTGCGTATGTTTGTTGTCATGCTTTGATCCTTCCACAGAGTTCATGTATTAAAAAAATCACACTACACCCATAAACATGTACAGCTATTTTATGTCAGTTAAAAGTTTTAATTTAGGTCTGGTTTAATGGTTGAATGTCTTATAAATATTTGACTACTTAAAGTTGTATCAGTTTTAATTTAAGACTTGCAGCTGTTGATGTGACAGAGAATCAAATTTCAAAAGAGCAAAAAAATGTTACCATGGCAAAACTGGAAGAGTCTACAATGTTACCCAGCATGCTGTTGGCATTGTTGTGAACAAACAAGTTAAGGGCAAGATTCTTGCCAAGAGAATTAATGTGCCTATTGAGCATATGAAGCATTCTAAGAGCAGAGACAGTGTCCTAAGACGTGTGAAGGAAAATGACCAGAAAAAGAACGAAGCCAAAGAGAGAGGTACCTGGGTTCAACTAAAGCACCAGCCTGCTCCACCCAGAGAAGCACACTTTGTAAGAACCAATGAGCTTCTGGAACCTATTCCCTATGAATTCATGGCATGATGGGTGTTAAAAATAAACTAATCTGTGTTCTATTGAAAAAAGAGAGAGAGAGAAAAAAAAAACACATGGGAGACCTCAGCTCAGTGTTGGGCACAATCTGAATATTCCAGTTTGGGTTATGTGTGCTTGTCATCCTAGCTAATTGGGATGCTGAAGCAAGAGGTTTACAACACCATCAGATCCTGTCAAAAATACCTAATTCTGGGGACAGCAGGTGGTTTGGTGATGACACTAGATCTGACATGGCCAACTGCATGGTTCGAGAGGCTTTGGACACAGAGACGTAAAAATCATACCGGGTGCATGTGTGTGCATGCCCATAAGCCCAAGAGGAGAATGGAGAAGGGATTGCAGTGTGGCCATTCCCCTTACGGGGTGGGAGTGATTTCTCTCTTTCCTTATTTCTCTCTCACTCTCTTTCTCTCTCTCCAAAGAACTCATGTGCCCTATAGCAAATTAAAAATAAATAAATAAATAATAAATACCTACCTCTGTCTTTCTCACTTTTCTTCTCTCCCTCTGCCCCAAAAAGGAAAAGAAAGAAAATAAAGAGAAAGAAGAAAAGAACAAAGAAAGAAAAAAAAATAGCAACACCTTCTCCAGCATTCCAGATCTTTCTTGCCCTGCTCTATTTTTTTTTTACCATAGTTATCTTAAAAAACGTATCACTTCTATCATGCTGTGCCCTTTATTTATGTACCATTGTTTGTTGTTTATTGTCTGTGTCTCCTTAGAATATAAACTCTAGGCTCGGAGGAATTTTTACTTCCTTCATTCCCTGATAGATGACCCAAAAAAAGTGCCAAGTGAATAGGAGCTCAGTAAATATTTGTCAAATAAATAAGTGAAATAAAAAAGTGTCAACAAAAAAAAATTTCAAAAGAAGTTAGAGTATGAATAAGCAGAATAGAGAGAAAATGTCTCTTAAAATGAGAATAAAATAAAAATTAAACATATGTGTTATTTTCTAGCTTCTTGTATTCCAGGCTTAGTATTAAAATACAAATTTTAAATATAATTTGATCAGTTTTAATTCATAATGTAAACCAAGCTACGTAAAAGTAATACAAAACTAAATGTTATAAAAACTGAATGATTATTTTAAAATAACAATAAAGACAATGTATAATCACACACACAAAAAAAAGCTAACCTGTACTGGGTTCATACCTTGGGCAGATCAGTTAAGCCTTCTGAGTTTCAAATGTAGAAAAAGCTCCCAATAGTATGATCTCATGGCATGTTAACATGTAAAAATTAAATGATACAATCCATGTAGTACTCAAATCTCAGCCCATGGTGTATAAAGAGATCTAAATACACTTCTTATAATGTTTCAGAAAGGAAAGTGTAAGTGACAGCTCTTTTTTTTTTAGAGATATTTTTGCATAGGGCATATGCACTCAGTGTAGAAACAGAGAGAGACAGAGAGACAGAAAATAAGAAATCACCACTCTGAAGGGAATAGCAAAGGGGTAATCCCTTCTCCTCCATTTTTCCTCAGAATTTTGTGTATGCAAACACATGTGCACAGAGTGAAAGTGAGTTTTTTTTTGAAAGAATTATTTTATTTAACTTTATTATTATTGTCATCATTATTATTATAATTATTTTAATTTATTTTTACTATCATCAAAATCTTGTTTATATTACATTGGATTGCATGTAACTTTACAGTGTATTAACTCTGGAACTCAAAACACAGTCCACTACATGCAAGTCCAGCAACATAACCATTACGCCATCAGCTAGTCCTCTGACAGCTCTTTGAAAAAAATATGTTTTTTTTCTTTTTATAAAGCAAAAATTACAGAACCCCCTTTTTTTTTTAAACAGAGAACTTTACATTGTTTTGTCTGTTAGATGTTTCTTCCCTTTTCCCCTCCCAATCACTATCTACCACTCACTTCCCTCCCTTACAGTCTCTGGTAACTACATTTATCTTCTCTACTATCATATCTTTGGAACTATTGTTTGATGCAAAGTGACAATTAGAGAGGACTTAATGGCAAATGAAAATATCTGAAGATGTGACAAATCTTAACTTGTGCTACAAGATTTAATTTTTTTTAAATAAACTTTTTCATTTTCTTTTTTATAAAGCAAAAATTACAGGACTTTTTTCTCCACAGAGAAATTTATGTTCTTTTGTTAGTTAAATGTTTCTTCCCTTTGCACCTCCACCCACACTTCCTAATCCACTACCTACCACTCATTCTCCAGTATGAGTATCTACAGTTATCCTTTCTACTCTTAAATCTTTGGATCTTTCAATTTCTGACATAGAGTGCAAACTCTCAGTATATATTGAGTGGGGATATACAGTGTGTATCTTTCAATTTCTGGCTCATTATTCTTCACATTAAGTCATCTCTTTTCATCCACTTTGTAAATGAAATAAAGAGAAGACTGTCCCTGCAAGACTTAGGAATGGTCAAAAGGCATATGAAAACATGTTTAAAGTCTCTCTTCATAAAGGAAATGCAAATTGAAATACAAAGAGATACCATGTAACCCAAGTTAGAATGATTAAGTTCAAAAAAAGAATGGCAATTGCCTGTGAGGCTGTGGTGAAAAGGAAACTCTCTTACACTGTTGGTGGAAAAGTAAATTAGTACAACCTCTAACACTGAGCTTCCTCAAAAATCTATAAATAGAACTACCATAAGACCAAGTATGAAATTATTACGTGTCTCATGAAAAGCATTGCTAATCTAAGGATCGTGGTAGCTGTCTAAGATTTCATAGTATAATGCAATTCTCTCCCTTGATGAGGAAAGGATAGCAACTTTCTGTAGATATCAGGTACTCAGTCCACATCACAATTCAACATTTGCAGTTCCAAGGAACCTAGTCAGGTATCTCAGACTTTGGTGAACTGTTTAAATTGGGATTGGTCAAAGTGCTAAGGAGGTTAGACCTCAGAAGGAAGTGAGTTCAAGGAGTGATAATGACAGTATTCACCTGACTTCTAACTTGATTTCTTGGGAAAAAAGAGTGATCAGGAAAGTATTTCTTTCTGCCCTTACTAGTGTCCCACTGGGATATCCAGTGTCTGGAAGTTGTATTTAAAAGAGAGAGGTGCCAAATGAACAGATATTGGGAGCTGTAAATATCTCCTCTGCTGTTATCTTTGACAGGACATGGTTGACTTTTCACATAGTCCTATATCAAGCTATGAAACTGATGCTTTATTCCTTCCTGCTGCCTTATCTGAGAACAGAACTTTAGTCTTTATGATCATCTATCCAGGGAGGAATTCAGACTTCCGCATGGACACTGTCTTCTCAACAACGCCAACCAGGTGAGTCTGAGAGTTCAACAGATATTGCAGGAAAGGGTAACAGAAAATAGAAGCTGAGAATGTTCATCTGAGGTCACCTGAGAGCCTAGCATAGCCCAGAATCACAAAATCACTGTGGTTGCTTGCTTGACTAATTCATTTGTACTTTATTTAATATGTTTTAAAAAAAGTGTCTCATATGGTTAACTTGATGCTGATCCCCCTTGATTGCCTCCTTCTCACCCTCCATCATTTCCCAACTTTCTCTCACACTGTCTCTGGTGTCCATAGTTGCTCTCCAAGTCTTTATACCATCCAGTATTTCAGTTTCTGCCATAGAGTGCAGACATTCATTATATATAAATGAAGCTTAATAACTCTTTCATAGTCTGGCTTGCTTCACTTAGACAATATGTATTGACATCTTCGATTGAGCCGATATACAGTGTATTGTGGTTGTGAAAATTCATTTTCTATGTTGCAATGATAAGTAATGAATGAATGTAAAGCAAATAAAAATTTTAAATAACACACAAAGAAAACAAACAAATATAACCAAAATCAAAAGAGAAGTGTGTTACACTCAGCAATACTGGTGAGTATGTAAATCCAATTGGAGAAGATCAAAGAAATGAGAAATAAAGGAGCTTCAATAAATATAGTACATTTCTATGGATACTTTCAATAAATGAATAGGAAAATTTTATATTATTTTTTAAGGAATGTGCACTGAAGGGTAGGCTATTTTGTCTAATTTTTAAAATGGAATGTATTTGGACATGTTACTGTATTTATCATAAAAATCAGACCAATGAATGACTTACAAATATTACTTTTCAACAGCAGCTCATAAGACATACATTTTACAGTAACTTCTCTCACGTTGAATAGTCACAAGGAAAAAAAATCAGTTTTATTTGACAGGATACTGGGGAAACGAAAGAGGCTTACATATCTGTTATTTTATTACTGCTTAGACTGAAAGCATTTTGTAATTTGCTAGCCTTTTCTTTAGTAGAATTTGTCTTTGCAGATCTTTGCTTTTTCGTATCAAGGGTTATTTGATTTTATCCTTTCTAAGAATTGGGAGTTTTGCACTATTTGCTATTTTCTTTTTTAGCTATGACAAATAGATAAATCTTTTGAGGGGTTCTATGTGCAAAGTTTAACATTTGGTGTGGTCACATTTACTAGCAAGTTATAACATATACCCACACCCCTCATTGCTTTATACATTTTAGTGTATTATCTGGGACTCATGTGCTCACTACAGAAAAACAGAGAGACACATTTAGTATGTTGTGATGATTCTCAGAGAATGAACGTAAATTAATTTTTAAAAGTTTCAGGAGAAAAAAAAAA
>NW_006208669.1:201124-204514 GCF_000334495.1 Tupaia belangeri chinensis | reverse complement strand
CCGGTGGCTTAAACTCACGCTGGGCACATGTGTGTGCATGCCCAAGATCCCAAGAGGAGAATGGAGGAGAGGGATTGTGGCATGGCCATCCCTCCCCAGGGGGTGATTTCTCACTTTCTGTCTCTCCACCTCTCTCTTTCTGGAGAGCACATGCACCCTATAGCAAAAACCTCTCAAAAAAAAAAAAAGAGAAATTACTGAAATTTGAGTATGAACCTTGAACAAACAGTAAGAATATATTTATAATATTTTGTTGAGACAGAAAATCTAGTTGCAGGAAAGATTGTCTAAATTTTTTTTGAAAGAATTATTTTATTTAACTTTATTATTATTGTCATCATTATTATTATAATTATTTTAATTTATTTTTACTATCATCAAAATCTTGTTTATATTACATTGGATTGCATGTAACTTTACAGTGTATTAACTCTGGAACTCAAAACACAGTCCACTACATGCAAGTCCAGCAACATAACCATTACGCCATCAGCTAGTCCTCTGACAGCTCTTTGAAAAAAATATGTTTTTTTTCTTTTTATAAAGCAAAAATTACAGAACCCCCTTTTTTTTTTAAACAGAGAACTTTACATTGTTTTGTCTGTTAGATGTTCCTTCCCTTTTCCCCTCCCAATCACTATCTACCACTCACTTCCCTCCCTTACAGTCTCTGGTAACTACATTTATCTTCTCTACTATCATATCTTTGGAACTATTGTTTGATGCAAAGTGACAATTAGAGAGGACTTAATGGCAAATGAAAATATCTGAAGATGTGACAAATCTTAACTTGTGCTACAAGATTTAATTTTTTTTTAAATAAACTTTTTCATTTTCTTTTTTATAAAGCAAAAATTACAGGACTTTTTTCTCCACAGAGAAATTTATGTTCTTTTGTTAGTTAAATGTTTCTTCCCTTTGCACCTCCACCCACACTTCCTAATCCACTACCTACCACTCATTCTCCAGTATGAGTATCTACAGTTATCCTTTCTACTCTTAAATCTTTGGATCTTTCAATTTCTGACATAGAGTGCAAACTCTCAGTATATATTGAGTGGGGATATACAGTGTGTATCTTTCAATTTCTGGCTCATTATTCTTCACATTAAGTCATCTCTTTTCATCCACTTTGTAAATGAAATAAAGAGAAGACTGTCCCTGCAAGACTTAGGAATGGTCAAAAGGCATATGAAAACATGTTTAAAGTCTCTCTTCATAAAGGAAATGCAAATTGAAATACAAAGAGATACCATGTAACCCAAGTTAGAATGATTAAGTTCAAAAAAAGAATGGCAATTGCCTGTGAGGCTGTGGTGAAAAGGAAACTCTCTTACACTGTTGGTGGAAAAGTAAATTAGTACAACCTCTAACACTGAGCTTCCTCAAAAATCTATAAATAGAACTACCATAAGACCAAGTATGAAATTATTACGTGTCTCATGAAAAGCATTGCTAATCTAAGGATCGTGGTAGCTGTCTAAGATTTCATAGTATAATGCAATTCTCTCCCTTGATGAGGAAAGGATAGCAACTTTCTGTAGATATCAGGTACTCAGTCCACATCACAATTCAACATTTGCAGTTCCAAGGAACCTAGTCAGGTATCTCAGACTTTGGTGAACTGTTTAAATTGGGATTGGTCAAAGTGCTAAGGAGGTTAGACCTCAGAAGGAAGTGAGTTCAAGGAGTGATAATGACAGTATTCACCTGACTTCTAACTTGATTTCTTGGGAAAAAAGAGTGATCAGGAAAGTATTTCTTTCTGCCCTTACTAGTGTCCCACTGGGATATCCAGTGTCTGGAAGTTGTATTTAAAAGAGAGAGGTGCCAAATGAACAGATATTGGGAGCTGTAAATATCTCCTCTGCTGTTATCTTTGACAGGACATGGTTGACTTTTCACATAGTCCTATATCAAGCTATGAAACTGATGCTTTATTCCTTCCTGCTGCCTTATCTGAGAACAGAACTTTAGTCTTTATGATCATCTATCCAGGGAGGAATTCAGACTTCCGCATGGACACTGTCTTCTCAACAACGCCAACCAGATGAGTCTGAGAGTTCAACAGATATTGCAGGAAAGGGTAACAGAAAATAGAAGCTGAGAATGTTCATCTGAGGTCACCTGAGAGCCTAGCATAGCCCAGAATCACAAAATCACTGTGGTTGCTTGCTTGACTAATTCATTTATACTTTATTTAATATGTTTAAAAAGAAGTGTCTCATATGGTTAACTTGATGCTGAACCCCCTTGATTGCCTCCTTCTCACCCTCCATCATTTCCCAACTTTCTCTCACACTGTCTCTGGTGTCCATAGTTGCTCTCCAAGTCTTTATACCATCCAATATTTCAGTTTCTGCCATAGAGTGCAGACATTCATTATATATAAATGAAGCTTAATAACTCTTTCATAGTCTGGCTTGCTTCACTTAGACAATATGTATTGACATCTTCGATTGAGCCGATATACAGTGTATTGTGGTTGTGAAAATTCATTTTCTATGTTGCAATGATAAGTAATGAATGAATGTAAAGCAAATAAAAATTTTAAATAACACACAAAGAAAACAAACAAATATAACCAAAATCAAAAGAGAAGTGTGTTACACTCAGCAATACTGGTGAGTATGTAAATCCAATTGGAGAAGATCAAAGAAATGAGAAATAAAGGAGCTTCAATAAATATAGTACATTTCTATGGATACTTTCAATAAATGAATAGGAAAATTTTATATTATTTTTTAAGGGATGTGCACTGAAGGGTAGGCTATTTTGTCTAATTTTTAAAATGGAATGTATTTGGACATGTTACTGTATTTATCATAAAAATCAGACCAATGAATGACTTACAAATATTACTTTTCAACAGCAGCTCATAAGACATACATTTTACAGTAACTTCTCTCACGTTGAATAGTCACAAGAAAAAAAATCAGTTTTATTTGACAGGATACTGGGGAAACGAAAGAGGCTTACATATCTGTTATTTTATTACTGCTTAGACTGAAAGCATTTTGTAATTTGCTAGCCTTTTCTTTAGTAGAATTTGTCTTTGCAGATCTTTGCTTTTTCGTATCAAGGGTTATTTGATTTTATCCTTTCTAAGAATTGGGAGTTTTGCACTATTTGCTATTTTCTTTTTTAGCTATGACAAATAGATAAATCTTTTGAGGGGTTCTATGTGCAAAGTTTAACATTTGATGTGGTCACATTTATTAGCAAGTTATATCATATACCCACACCCCTCATTGCTTTATACATTTTAGTGTATTATCTGGGACTCATGTGCTCACTACAGAAAAACAGAGAGACACATTTAGTATGTTGTGATGATTCTCAGAGAATGAACGTAAATTAATTTTTAAAAGTTTCAGGAGAAAAAAAAAA
>NW_006208669.1:198714-201023 GCF_000334495.1 Tupaia belangeri chinensis | reverse complement strand
CGTCCTGGATCCGGTGGCTTAAAACTCATGCCGGGTGCGTGTGCGTGCGTGCCCAAGATCCCGAGAGGAGAATGGAGGAGAAGGGATTGCGACGTGACCATCCCCCCTGGGGGGTGATTTCTCGCTTTCTGTCTCTATGTCTCTCTCTGTCTGTCTGGCGAGCGCACGCGCCCTATAGCGAAAATCTCTCCAAAAAAAAAAAAAAAGTCAGACTTGGGTTCATGTGTATGTATATATCAGCTGTGTTTGCTATTGGAAATATTTAGACTAATTAAGTTCATTGGCAAATCAATTAAATGAGGGGGGGAATGGCATAGAAAGCAACCATGTGATACCAGAGACAATGTGGGAGGAGGGTGGGACATTGCAGAGGGCGAGGGATAGGGAATCAAGGATGGCAAAAAAAAAAAGAGCAAAATATACAGGACATAAGAAATGGAAAATTATTTGTTGATAACACATATGTTGATGTGCTTGATTGAGCCAATATACAGTGTATTCTGGATGGAAAATTCATTTTGCATGCTGTAATGATGTATAGTGAATTAATGTAAAAAATAAATATAAAGAAAAGAAAAAAAAGAAAAACAGAGAGACTCAGAGAGAGAGAAAGAGAGAGAGAGAATGAAAAATCATCCCCTAGGAGGCATGACCTCACCAGAATCCCCTCGCCTCCACTTTCTTGTCAAGATTTTTGGCATGGATGCACATGTGCCCAGTGTCATTTTCAAGGTGCCAGGTTCGGGACTGGAACCACACTATTACCCATGTGAGATCCAGTGCCTCAATCTCCATGTCACCTGTTGGGCATCCTCTTTAATTTTATGTTGTTTTTAGTTTACATTTATTCAGTATATATTTTTACAGTGTACAACATTGCTTTCTATTTCCAACACAACACTGTGCATATCAGTCAAGACAAACACATTAGCACACATGTTTTCAGCAAATAACTTTTCATTTCTGTGTCAGTTAAACATGTTTCTCCCCTGTTTCCCTCCCTGCCTCCCTCTCTCTATTATTCACTGCCATAGTATCCCTATCCTTACCATCTCTAGTATCTACAGTTGCCCTCCCTACTTCTATACTTTCCAAACACTCCGTTTTTGTGATAGAGCACAGGAATATGGTATATATGGAGTGGGGACATACAAAGTGTGTCTTTTATGATCTGGTTTACTTTTCTTAGCATGAGTCTTCCATATTCATCCACTTTGTATCAAATGTTAGGGTCTCATTATTTTTATGGTTAAGTACTATTTCATAGAATACATGTGCCACATTTTCAATCCACTCATCTATTTTTGGACATTTGGACTGATTCCATTTCTTAGCAATTATAAATAATGTTGCAATAAACATGGATATCCGAGAGTTTTTCAGACTGAGGATTTGTCCTTCCTTTGGGTAAATATCTGAAGGTGGAATGACTGGGTCATATGGTAGCTTAATTTGTAAGTTTCTGAGGAATCTCCACATTATTATCCACAATGGTTCTGCTCATTTGCATTCATACCCACATAGGAGAGTTCCCTTTTCACCATCATCTTGCCCGCATTTATCATCCTGTATTTTTTTTTAATTTTAGCCATTCTGACTGGAGTTAAGTGGTATCTCCCTGTGGTGTTGATTTGCATTTCCCTTATGATAAGAGATGTCGAGTATGTTTTCATTAGCTTTTTGGCCATTCATATGTCTTCTTTGGAGAGCTGTCTGTTCAACTCATTTTCCCATGTTTTAATTGGATTGACTTTTTTGCAGGTAAACTGCTCAAGTTCCCTGTATATTCTGGTTATCAGTCCCATATCTGAGGTATGGTTTGGAAAAATATTCTCCCACTCTGAGGGTTGTCTTGTATCTCTTTGCTTTTTAAATTTAAGAATGTCTTCTGGGGCCCGGCAGGTGGCGTGGTGGTTAAGAGCACTGGATTCCCATATGGCCGACCAGGGTTCGAATTCCGGACCTGGAATTCCGGACCTGGAGGCTTTCTTTCTCGCTTCCCCTTTCTCTCTCTCCTTGCCTCTCTCTGGTCAAAATTTTAAAATGATTAGCAACAAATGGAATTAAATAAATAAATATATATTAAAAAAAAGAATGTCTTCTGAATCTTTAGTAAATTTTCTTTTGCAGCATTCATCATCTTATGTCACATTTGTTTTTATTATTAGTTATTTTATTATTATTATTTGTGACTAAATCATCTCTTTATTACATTTTTTTTTGGGGGGGAGAGGGTTTTGCTATAGGGCGCATGTGCTCACCAGACAGAGAGAGACAGAAAGTGAGAAATCACCCCCCAGCGGGGATGA
>NW_006208669.1:190795-198450 GCF_000334495.1 Tupaia belangeri chinensis | reverse complement strand
ATAAGCATTTTGAATCCACTTGTTTCTATGGTACAAAATTTTAATAATAAATACTGTTGATACTTTTTTCCACTGTTTCTTTTAAAAGATATATTTTAATATTATATATGTAAGTCTTTTCATTTTAACCTGAAACTAGAGACCTAAGTTGATGAGGTTAAATTATCCTTTTAAAGTGCTTCTTTAATAATTTATTTTGTATTCTCAGTCCATCTTATTGGATGTAGTTGTTTTTAATTTGTTCTATTCACTTGGCTATACATTCCTTATAGTTCTCTCTTTTAAACATTTCTCTAAATTTACAGCACAAAGTGGTCAGATTACAATGTGCCAAGTTCCCATGTCCATAGGAAGTTTACCAACTGGAATCTTGCTGTTGTGTCTCCACTCTTACAGGGCTACATTCATAGGGGACTAGGACAGCATGTGACTGAAGAACCCTCAGTGTCTTCACGTTTCAGCATCATCATTCCTCAACACCCCCTGACACCATCTAATTATTCTCCCTCTTGTTGATTTTCCTATAAGATGTCCACTTCCCCAGATACCCTAGCAACTCCCACCCTCTCTTCCTTGAAGTCTCTGCTCACATGTCATCTTATCTGACAGTTAATGGTACACATGCCCACTCTCTCATTTCTACATAATTTCATTGTCTTCAAAGCATCTGTTAATATGTGATGTGTCACACGATTATTGGTCATACTATCCATCAATAATTGCTAAGTATTTTAGTTTCTTAGCAATTTGAATATTCATTATCCAGATAGTACATGGAAATTGGTGGTCTTTCAGTTTAGATTGTGCAAATGATAAAAAAGTTTGGGGAAAGGTTTAGAATGGGAAAGAAATTCCCAGGGAGACATAACCTTAGAGAGTGGGGGTATACTAAAGGGGAGAGGAACCATATACAATATAAAGAGAATATGACAACCCTACAACCTAGCAATTTGTGAAGCTGGACTTAACATGCTTTGCCATGTTTCAAAGCCCAGCCCTTGCTGCTTGAAAAACACTCTGTGTATGTGTGCATACATGTTAAAAATTATGGCTGGATGGTGGGACCAGCAGTTGACATAATGGCTATGTCACTGGACTCCCATGTAGTTGACCACAGTTTGAGTCCTGAACCCTGTTGCTTAAGCTCATGCCAGGTGTGTGTGCATGCGTGCCCACGATCCTGAGAGGAGAATGGAAGAGAAGGGATTGCAGTGTGGCCATCCTCCCAGGCTTTCTATCTCTCTATCTTTCTGATGAGCACATGCACCCTATAGCAAAAACCTCTCCAAATAATAATAATAATAATAATTCTGGATAAATGGAGAGATGGAGGAGAAGGTAATGTGGCATGGCCATGCCTCATTGGTATGTGCTTTCTCCCTCCTACCCTATTTTTCTCTCTCTCTAGCGAGTATATACACTCTCTGGCAGTTATAAAAATATAGAGAGATCAACTTATTCACTGAAAACCATGAGTTGTAGCATTTCAAGTATGGGAGTAATTTAAAACATTATCATTTAATTATTTATCCCAGGATTAATGCATTGTAAGTCGGTACAAAGTTATTAACATATACATTATCATTGTCAGGAAAAGTGAGTACTGTTTGTGAACTCTGAGCTCACTGTGAACTATTCTGAGTGACAAATGAGTCACATTAATTTCTATTTTCTGGTAGGGGCCTCCACCACATGGAACCATAGAATGATACAAGGACTTCAGATTTTCTTCTTCTGGGACTTTCAGAGGAACCAGAATTACATCCCCTCCTCTTTGGGATTTTCCTCTCCAGGTACCTGCTCACCATGATTGGAAATTTGATTATCATCCTGGTCATCATCTCAGATTCTCACCTGCACACTCCCATGTACTTCTTCCTTTCTAACCTGTCTTTCATAGGCATCTGTTTCACCACCACCACCATCTCAAAGATGCTGGTGAACATCCAGACACCGAGCAAGGTCATCACTTATGTTGACTGCATTATCCAGATGTACTTCTTCATGATCTTTGTAACATTAGATGACTTTCTCCTAGCAATGATGGCCTATGACTGGTATGTGGCCATCTGTCACCCTCTACACTACTCAGTTATCATGTCACCCTCTACACTACTCAGTTATCAGATTTGTGTGTTGTTAGTTCTTTTGTCCTGGGTCATGAGTTTCCTGACTTCATTACTACATACCTTAATGACATTGCAGCTGTCCTTCTGTCCACCAGTGGAAATTCCCCACTTTTTCTGTGAACTTAATCAGGTGGTGCACCTCACCTGCTCTGACACCTTTCTTAATGACATGGTGATGAATTTTGGATCTATGTTGCTGGTTGGTGGTCCCTTGTCTGGGATCCTTTACTCTTAGTGTAAGATAGTTTCCTCCATTCGTGTGATCTCATCAGCTCAGGGAAAGTATAAAGCATTTTCCACCTGTGCTTCTCACCTCTCAGTTGTCTCCTTATGTTATGGTACACTTATACGTGTGTACCTTAGTTCTTCTGTTATCCAAAATTCTCACTCAAGTGCAGCAGCCTCAGTGATGTACACCTTGGTCATACTCATGCTGAACCTCTTTATCTACAGTCTGAGGAATAAAGATGTAAAGATGGTTCTGAGAACTTTCCTGTGGAGGAAAACTAACAAAGGATGAACTGTCTTTATATTGAAGAAACGTGATTGTTAGCAGGGCTCAAGACATCAGGTAATAATGATGAAAATATGTCTAGATTCTGGAAGTAGATTTTTTTCCATTTGATTATATCTTGGATTGTCCATGACTTTGTTTTCAACCTCTCTATTCAATATAAATACCTCACTTTTCCACTGTAATATCTAGACAGTTTTTTCCTCTGTTCATTTTTGTATTTTCACATGGTTATCCCAACCATTGATCAGAAATACTTGGAAATCCCCATTAGTATTACGGAGCAACATGGATTTATTAAAGCTGTTTTTCTCCAATGACATATACTGAATAAGTTTGTCTTTCTTCTATGAAAATATCATATGCTGTACTTTATTTATGGAAACAAAATAACTACACTTGGTTGCCAAGGTCAATAATATAATTCAGGGGCCAGTAGGTGGCATAATGCTTAAAGTACTGACTCCCACAGGGCAGACTGTGGCTCAAGTCCTGGAAGTGGCAGCTTGAAAATCACACCTGGCATGTTGGCGTACGTGCCCAGGATACTGGCAAAAAAATTTGAGGAAAAGGGATTGCAGCATGGCCACCCTACCTTTAGAGTAATTTCTCTCTTTTTTTTAATCCACTGTATCTTTCTTTCTTTCTTTCTTTCTTTCTTTCTTTCTTTCTTTCTTTCTTTCTTTCTTCTTTCTTTCTTTCTTTCTTTCCAGTGAGCATACACACCCTATTGCAGAAACCTTCAACAACAAAATTCAACAGTAGAAAAAATATCTGATACTACAATTTAAAATTTTTCTGTTCATCATTCCATAACACTTGACCACCTCAACTGTTCTTCATGAAAATGTGCAATTTAACACTGAAACTTTAGTCTATAACTTGTCATTGGGTTTTATTCCCATCTTTAAGATCCTTTGTCTTACATATTCTGGTGACCGCATTTCCTTCATAATTCCTAAAATAAGTCATTACTATCTACATGTCTCTAAGTGGAATTTGGTTGGAAATACACCTTTCAATAAATGTTTGTGTTTTTATGGACTTAATGTCAGAGATTGATTTAAATATGATTCCCCAAATTCCAAGCTATGAATTATACTACTATGCAAAATATTTTTGTTTAATTATCTATATCTATTTTGTTATGTGTAAAAGGTTGGTGTTAATTTATAAAGGGGATTATTTATTTTGGTGAAGACTGGTTTGTTTTAATTTATATTTTATTATTAAAATATCATCCTACAACTTATTGACAATTTCTTGTGCTTCCTAAATATAAAAACCAATGAGACCCTGGCATTTGATAGGAAGTAGACATATATGGAATATTTACTGCTAAATGAAGCAGCTAGACTAATCTGTTTCTCTAAATGAAACATAGCCACCTTTTCTAAACTTTGTCACAATCCTCAAAGGGGCAGTGAATGGCTATTGTCAGTTTCATATATATTATATCTCCTTTAAGCATAGATATCTTTTCAATCTTCATAATCAAAGCATCACTGACAAGTAACCTTGAATATCTGTGCACTCATATGTTTCTGGGTCACAAGCATTTCTATACAAAATGAAATCTTGTTCTACTTAGCTTCTAACACAATTTTCTCAAACTTCTGAATAGAAAAATTATTATGAATACAGTCTTCAAAGATAAGGAAAAAAAGAGTCACAATACAAAGCAGAAGATTATTGTAATTATCCTTCATTCTGTTCACTTTGTTATTGCATTAGTTAGTTACTGCTTCAAAACATCCTAAAAGAAAATGGTTTAGTGTAATACATTTGTTACCTAATGTGACTACATAAGGGGCAATATTTCTGAAGCTTTCTGATCATCTCATGAATCTGTAGTTATCTAGTTATCTGTGATTCAAATAGGTACAGCTTATGTTGGCTGAGGTTTCTCATCTATTGAGGACTTGGCTGGCTGTTGTCTAATCTGCAGGGTCCTTGAGTAAGACAGCTAGCTCCTTCCACATTTTCTCTCCTTCTCAAGCTGGGTAGCCTGGATTTGTTCATGTGGTTGAGGCAAGGTTCCATAGAACCCAGAAAGACCATTAAGAATCAATAAACATCAACATACTCTCATGGTCAAAGTAAATTAAAACTACATCTGGTTTAAGCCTTAAAGGATGAGGCTTCACCCTCAGTGGCTAAATACTGTTAGAGAAATAAATGTGAATGAAGCCCCTATGGAAATTCTCTCTCAGGGCTTCAAGCCCCCCTCAGAGGTAAATATTTCTTGTTTGTCCATCACTTCCAACTGCCAATCCCTATTTAAGAAAGAAATCATCTTTTTTCCTTCAGACAATGGGTCCAGTGTTGGAATCTCATATGTAAATCTTGGATTAAGAGACTAGCTACAAGCTGCTTTAGAAAAATTGTTCATTTTTTCCCCATCCTTGCCATATATCACTTGTCTTGTGACAGCACTGCTCTTTTCATAAGACCCCCACATTTGTACAGGCTTAAGAACCTTTATTAGAAGAGGTGTAAAGTAAAGTGCAAATAAACAACAGAGATACAAGAAATTGAATGAAGATGGAGAATTAAGGTGTAAGTCCATTGTGGATGCCCTGAACGTAAGGCTTGAGAAGAGATGGGAGTCACTAGAGACGTCAAGTTACTTTGGGGTATCTGGTCTCCTCCCTTACTACCATACACATTATCATCAACAGATAATTTTCCATTTCTGTGTTCCTTAATGTTTTGTTCCTTTTTTTCCCACTTGATTCCATCCCTTTCACTAGCATCCCATTTCCCATCCTCCTCCCTCCCTGTCTCTAGTATCCATAGTTGCTCTCTATGGTTTTATAATTGCCAATCTTTCAGTTTTTTCAAGTGCAGATATTCAGTATATATTAAGTGAGGACATATTATGCCTCTCTTTCAGATTCTGGGATATTCTTTGTGGGTAGTTTTTTGTTTACCTAGTTAATTCTTTTAACAATTGTACGATAATTCAGAATTCTATTCTTTTTTAATTTTAAGAGAGACTTTTGCTATAGGGAACATTCAGTTTTTGTAGAGAAAGAAAAACACAGCTGGAAAGTGAGATCACTCCCCCTGAGGGGGAGGGGGAGATGACCACACAGCAATCCCTTCTCCTCTTAGGATCTTGGGTACACATGCATCATGAAATTTAAGCCAGTGGGTCCAGGACTCGAAATGAGGTTGATTATGTGGGAGTTCAGTGATGTAACCTTTATGCCATCTGCTGGTCCTGAAATTTCAATTCTTATTGCCTGTCGTTTTATAGGTACAGTGATAAATTTTTTTTTCAGAATAAATTTAGCCTTTTCATCTAAATTTTCCAATATTGATGAAAAATTATCTGTGATCTTCTTTTATTATATGCTTAATGTCTATACCATATGGAGTGATGTTATCTTTGGCATTCATGGATATTGATAAATTGTCTCTTATCGGTCTTCAAAAGAGAGAGAGAAAGAGACCAATGGGGCTATAAGTACCCATGATCTGCTATAAAATCCACAATATGTGAAACCCTACATTTTCAAGAGGAACAGTTAATATAATGATGTAAATCTGAAGGATGGCTGCAAAAGTAAATTACCATGGTTCCAGATATAAGTTGACAATAAAATTATACCAACCATGTTAGAGTTGCCTAGTGTAATTTATTCCATAAGCCTAAGACAACTCATCAAAATACAAGTTGAGTGCCAGCCTGGCTGTGGGGTTATTAAGGCAGCTGGATCCCACATGGCCAACTGCATGGTTTGAGTCAGAAATCTGGTGGCTTGCAAAACACCCTGGGCATACGTGCGTGCATGCTCAAAATCCCAAAGGAAGAAGAAAGGAGAAAGGGTTTCAGTGTGGCCATCCTCCCTGGGAATGCTTCCTCACTTTCCCTCTTTCTCTCTGCCTCATTCCAGTGAGCACATGCAACTTATAGTTTTTTTTCTTTTACTTTCAAGGTTTATTCATTTATTTCTTGTTGGTAAGAATGTAAACTAATGTAGCCACTGCAGAGGGCAATATAGATTCCTCAAAGACCTAAAAATAGAACTACCAGACGATCCAGTAATTCCACTCCTGGATATCTACCCAAAGGATAGGAATGCACTCTGTCGGAAAAACATTTGCACATCCATGTTTATTGCAGCATTATTCACAATTGCTAGGCATGGAACCAACCCAAGTGTCCACTAGCAGATGAACTTATAGCAAATTTAAAATACATCTATATTCAGGTTGAATTCCCTTTACCTAAAATGGTTGGGACCAGAAGTATTTAGGATTCCAGATTATTTCTTGTTTTGAAACATCCCTATGCATACACTGAGATATCTTGTGAATTGAGTACAAGTCAAAACACAGAATTAAGCATCATTTTGTATATACCTTATACACATGCCTGAAGGTATATACACTGTGGCATCAAATCAATGTTGAAAATGTTTCAGATTTTGAAACTTTTCTGTTTTCCAATTTACATAGCGTGAATGTGTGAGACAAATGAGAATCTCTAAATTGTTTTAGATATAACTATGGATAAAGAGGGAAATGACAAGCGGGAAAATGGTTGGAGATCAGAGAAGACAGAAAGCTTTCTAAAACAACATTATACATTTTATACAGCTGTACCATGGAGAGCAAAAAAATTGAAACACCAGAAAATAACGATAGACCCAAGGGAAAAATATTTAACGGAAACAAAACTTAAAAGTTATCTGTTGATAATGATATATATGATGATATGTGTGACTTGACTAAGCTGCACTATATTCACTCTAGGAAAAGTTATTTTGTATGCTGTAAAAATGTACAGTGATTAAGTGGAAATAAATAAAAGTAACAAAGTTTGAGTAAAGAGATTTTCAAAAGTTCTAATTCTACAATCTAAATAAAGAATCACTATTTTTGGCTCTGAGGCTATGGGTCTTTCTTTTACATACACATTTTTTTTTAGAGAGGTTTTTTGCTATAGGGTGCATGCACTCGCCAGACAGCCAGAGAGAGACAGAGCGACGCAAAGCGAGCAA
>NW_006208669.1:190001-190712 GCF_000334495.1 Tupaia belangeri chinensis | reverse complement strand
GCCTGAGTTTTAAGCCACCGGGTCCGGGATGCAAACCACAGTCAACTACATGTGAGTCCAGCAACATAGCCATTATGCTAACTGCTGGTCTCTTACATATACATTTTAAATGTAATCCTTCTATTCCTTCCTTCAGAAGAATTGTCTCAGGGTCCTCTTTATGTCTTTATTCCACAGACTGTAGATGAAGGGGTTCAGCATGGAGGTGACCACGGTGTACATCACTGCAGCTGCTGTGTCTTTACTGGCAATGTGGGAGGACATGGGGCTGAAATAAACCCCAATGAGCATCTGATAGAACAAGGTCACCATGGACAGGTCAGAGCCGCAGGTGGAGAAAGCCTTCTGCCTCCCTCCCATGGATGGGATCCTTAACACCTCAGCGACGATGTACGTGTAGGACACCAAGTTTCCCACGAAGAATGTGATGACTGTCAGGGTGCCCACAGTGTACACCATCACATTGTTGAGAAATGTGCCTGAGCAGGCCAGCTTCAGCAGAGGGCTGAGGTCGCAGAAGAAATGGGGGACTTGGTTGTGGGTGCAGAACGAAAGGCGGGTCAGGAAGACCATGTGGATCAGGGCATTCCCAAAGGTGGTGGTTCAGGAGGAAGCCACCAAAAGGCCACAGAGCCATGGCATCATGGGCTTGGTGTAATGCAGGGGGTGACAAATGGCCACGTAGTGGTCGTAGGTCATAGAGGTCAGCAG
>NW_006208669.1:182052-189970 GCF_000334495.1 Tupaia belangeri chinensis | reverse complement strand
GAAGCTGTCGATGCCCACGAACCTGATAAAGAATGTCTGGGTCAAGCAGCCCATGTAAAGGATCCCTCTGCGTCCTGGCACGTGATTGGCCAGCATCTTGGGGACAGTTGTGGAGGTGAAACAAATGTCCACGAAGGCCAGGTTGGCCAGGAAGTAGTACATGGGCGTGCGGAACTGGGCATCCATGCCCATGGCCAGGATGATGAGCAGGTTCCCCAGCCCAGTCACCAAGTACATGCTCATGATAATGACGAAAAGCAGCTGCTGCTGTTTGGGGGCTTCTAAGAGTCCCAAGAGCAAGAACTCAGAGACCCAGGTGAGGGTCACTTCTTCCACAGTCACCTTCTGGATTGATCAGAAAGACCACCGGTGTTCAGCCAAAGGCAATAAAATGAATATTTTGGGACCAGCACATGCTGTAATGGCTATGTTGCTGGACTCCCATGTAGTCGGCCACTGTTGGAGTCCCGGACCCGGTGGCTTAAACACCCTAGGCACGTGTGCGTGTGTGCCCAAGATCCCAAGAGGAGAATGGAAGAGAAGGGATTGTGGCGTGACCATCCCCCCTGGGGGGGTGATTTCTCGCTTTCTGTCTCTCTGTCTCTCTCTGTGTTTCTGGAAAGCTCACGTGCCCTATAAGAAAAACAAACAAAAAGCAAACAAACAAACAAAAAACTCTCTGCCCAGAGCCCCGGAGTCTAAGCCAGTTCCCAGCACAGGCTCGTCCCGCAGTTGCCTGCCTCCTCTTTCCTTTCAACATGACAGATGCCACCGTGTCCTTCGCCAAGGACTTCCTGTCAGGTGGAGTGGCTGTCCAAGACTGAAGTAGCACCTATCGAGTGGGTCAAGCTGCTGCTGCAGGTGCAGCAGGCCAGCAAGCAGATCACCGCAGATAAGCAATACAAGGGCATCATAGACTGTGTGGTCCGTATCCCCAAGGAGCAGGAAGTCCTGTCCTTCTGGTGTGGTAACCTGGCCAATGTTATCAGATACTTTCCCACCCAGGTTCTCAACTTTGCTTTCAAAGATAAATACAAGCAGATCTTCCTGGGTGATGTGGACAAGAGGACCCAGTTTTGGCGCTACTTTTCAGAGAACCTGGCATCCAGTGGTGCTGCTGGGGCCACGTCTTTGTACCCTCTTGATTTTGCCCGTACTTGTTTAGCAGCTGATGTGGGTAAAGCTGGAGCTGAAAGGGAATTCAAAGGCCTCGGCGACTGTCTGGTTCAGGTCTACAAATCTGATGGGATTAGGGGCCTGTACCAAGGCTTTAACGTGTCCGTGCAGGGTATTATCATCTACCGAGCTGCTTACTTTGGTATCTATGACACTGCAAAGGGAATGCTTCCAGATCCCAAGAATACTCATGTCTTTATTAGCTGGATGATTGCACAGTCTGTCACCACCATTGCGACTGTTCATTGCTGCATGATGATGCAGACGGGGCACAAAGGAACTGATATCATGTACATGGGCATGCTTGACTGCTGGAGGAAGATTGCTTGAGATGAAGGGGGCAAAGCTTTTTTCAAGGGTGCATGGTCCAATGTTCTCAGAGCGATGGGTGGTGCTTTTGTGCTTGGTGTATGCACTCACCAGACAGAGAGAGACATAGAGACAGAAAGCGAGAAATCACCCCCCAGGGGGGATGGCCACGCCGAAATCCCTTCTCCTCCATTCTCCTCTTGGGATCTTGGACACGCATGCACACGCGCCTGGCATGAGTTTTAAGCCACCGGGTCTGGGACTCAAACCGCGGTCGACTACGTGGGAGTCCAGCAACATAGCCATTATGCTAACTGCTGGTTCCCACATATCTTAAGCATTTTTGACAGCCCCTTGGCTGTCTATCAGTGGCAACTATTTACTGGTTGAAAATGTGAAGCAATAATATTCATCTGACCAGTTTTCTCTTAAAAGTTATTTCCATGATGATAATGATGATGGGACTCAATTATATTTTTTATTTCAGTCACTCCTGATAAATAATAAATTTGAAGAAATAAAAACATCTAAAATACAAAAAAAAATCTCCATAAAAGAAAAAAAGAAATCAGAAAAAATAAATTAAGGTAACTACTTTTTTTTTAATCAAAATGACTCACAAAGTTGGCTAACTCAGTTCACAAAAATTACTTCAGTTAAATGCTGAAGTTTTTGTTTCATAGTAAAGAAACTAATATATATATATATATATATTTTATTGCAAAGTGATGCATATACTTGTTAGAGAAAGGGGGTGGGGTCATGGTCATTGCACAATCCCTTTTCCTCCATCTCTCCATTCTGCTGTGATTTCACCTTGCACACACACATACCCAGAGTGTTTTTTAAGCAACCAGAGCTGGGACTCATAACTTGATCAACAATGGGAGATCTCACTTCTTGAATCACTTGGTTACAGTGTCGACCCATTCTCTATTTTGTGTATGGTTCCTCTCCCCTTTAGCACACCCTACACTCTCAGGCTATGTCTAGTTGAGAATTTCTATCCCATTCCCAACCTTTCTCACAATTCTCACATGTATTTGAGTAATATAAAGAGAAAGCCCACTAAGTTCCATGTACTGTCTGAGTAATGAATGTAAGTTGGTAAGAAATTGAAATAACAATTATTGATGGACAGCATGAACTGATGAAATTATTGTGTGACATATCACATATTAGCAAATGCTAATAAAATGCAATAAAATTACGTAGAAATGTCTGAGTGGACAGGGGAACTATTAATTAACTGACAGGTTTGCTTTTGAACAGAGACCTCAGGGAAGAGAGGGTAGGAGCTGCAAGGCTACATGGAGAAGTCAAGGTCTTGCAGAGAAAATGAGCAAGAGGGAGAATAATCAGATGGTGTCAGGGGATGGTGAGAAATGAGGGGACCTGCTGATGCTCAAATGCGAGGACATTGATTGTCCTTCAATCACCTGCTGTCCCAGTCCTTTATAAATGCAACTCTCTAAGAACATGGACACAGCAGCAACTTTCCAGTTGGCAAATTTCCCATGGACATGTGAAGTTGGGTCCCCTTTGTGCTATGACTTTGTGCTGTGCATTTATAGAAACATTTAAAAACAGGGAATTATGGGAAATATATGGCCAAGTAAATAGAATACATTCAAAACAACTGTATTCAATAAAGTGGAATGAGAATATATAATCAATTATTAAAGAAAAGCTTTAAAATGATCATTTAGTCACATCAGCCTAGTTCTCTAATTTCTGATTAAATGGATAAAAGCTGTATATAAAATATTTTTAAAATATATTTTTAATAAAACAGTGGAAGAAAAAGTATCAACAGTATAATTTTGTACCATATAAGCAAATGGACTCAAATGTGCTTATGTAAAAGATATACAGGAAAAGTTCACAGAGAAAGGAAATGGAAAATGTTTTCCTGAAGTCATTTCAGAGATCGACCAGCCTTGCCCAGAGCCCAAAGATTGCAGTGTTTATTTGCTTGGCTGGTACATTAATTTGTAATTAATTTATTTCATTTGTTAGCAAGTGAAGTTTTAGAGTCAGAAGTTGGCATGGAGGTTAAGACAGCTGGATTCCATATGAGCAATTGAGCAATTTGATTCCCGGACCTGATGTACCCACCAGGTCCATGTACGTGCATGCCCAAAATTCCAAGAGAAGACTGGATAAGACAGTATTTCAGTGTGACCATCCCCACTGGAAGGTGATTACTACCTCTGAATCCCCACCACGAGTCTCTCTCTGGCAAGTGCACATGCTCTATGGTAAAGTAAAACAAAAGTGTCTTTTAATCTCTGCAAAGCATAGGTCATGGTTGACAATTAAGTGGTGAGCTTTAAAGTTTAATTGGATGAGACAGAAGAAGGACTAAGAGGAGTAAGGTAATTCCAGTTAATTTAGAACATACCATGGAGATTTACGGTAAAGGGGAGGGAACTTTGCATGTGGAAGGTTGTACACTGAAGTGTGGGCATTTTTCTTTTTCTTTTTTTTTTTTCTTTTTTGGAGAGTTTTTTGCTATAGGGCGTGTGCGCTTGCCAGACAGACAGAGAGAGACAGAGAGACAGAAAGCAAGAAATCAACCCTCAGGGAGGATGGCCACGCCACAATCCCTTCTCCTCCATTCTCCTCTCAGGATCTTGGGTATGCACGCACACATCAGCATGAGTTTAAGCCACCGGGTCTAGGACTCGAACCACGGTCGGCTACGTGGGAGTCGAGCGACATAGCAATTACACTAACTGTTGGTCCCACGTGTGGGCATTTTTTTAATTGAACTTTTAAGAAGAGCTGTATTTGAGCATGCTTCTGTAGTTATTAAAATATCAGAAAGAAATGCTTCCAAATAGTCCCTTGCCACAACAGTTAATGACAGACATTTCCCAGTATCTTCTCTCTTATCTAGTATTCAAAAATAAGTAAATAAAGTTGAACTGACATTTCACATGGGAGAATTAAAGAGCTTTACAATGCAATGATTTCTTTGATGCTGAGGCTGAATTTATTTAGGCTTCTGCTAGTCTTTTTATTTTTGTGTGTCTGCAAGTCATCTTTACAAGTTATTTTTTTTCTTCAGGGCTTAAAGATCATTTCACCAGTGTTAGCATCTGATTGAGCTGGTGAGTCTCTCTTCCAGTCTCTCTGGGCCACCTTAGTCTATCAGATCCATTTCCCTCTCAGCGCATTTCTTTCATCTCTCTCTGCATCTTTAACATCTTTTTAAAATACAGAGCACAGAATGGCCACTTCAAAATGCAGCTCCAACTTTACATGTCTATGGGAAATTTTGCAAATAAAATCTTGCTGCTGGATCGACATTCTCACATGCTACAGACACAGAGAGTTGGGAGAGCTCGGAATTAGGAACCCTTGAGTCCTCAAGTTTCAGCATCAGCAGGCCCCCTCCTTCCTCAAAATCCCTTGATATCTCATCTTTCTCCCTCTTGCTCTTGCCCTCTGCAAGTCATTCACCTCCCCAGATACACTTGCAGCCCCCACCCTCTTCCCCTGGGACTGTTTAAATCTCACCTTGTCTGTCACTTGTACTGTCCATACTCTTCCCCCAGAAAAAAATACCCAGGTACACTCTCTCCTATATACATAATTTCATGTTCTTGAAAGCACTTGTTGATATCTGATACATTCTGATTCATTTTTCTAATGGTATGGAGGAAATTCTATTTAGCTTTGAGAGGCTTTACTTTCACATTTTAAATACACTTGGCACAGAAATGCCCTATTAGAGTTTTGCATATTGCTTAGTAAGACAAGTATTTGGGCTGATATTGATGACATTAAGTATGAGAAAGTTAATAGCTATCTGGATTTGCATATATGATCACAATCAAATCAGTAAAATAAAGCAAAGAATGAAGCTTAACACCTTGAAAATATAATAAGTTGCAATTTCTTTTTTTGGTAAATTATCGTAGTGTTTCATTTTTTCTCTTATTTTATTAATATTTTTTACCTTCAATCACTGTATATCATTAAATCATAAGATAAATTTTTCCTGCATAAATACACTGTATATTAGTTCAATAAAAAATATTACCACATAGGGACCAGCAGTTAGCCTAATGGCTATGTCACTGAACTCCCATGTAGCTGACCACAGTTCGAGTCCTGGACCCAGTGATTTAAACTCACACTAGGTGCGTGTGCATGCGTGCCCAAGATCCTGAGAGGAGAATGGAGGAGAAGGGATTGAAGCGTGGCCATCTCCCCTGGAGGGTGATTTCTGTTTTTTTATCTCTCTGTCTCTCTCTGTCTTTCTGGCGAGCGGATGGCCCTATAGCAAAAATAAATAAATAAATAAATAAATAAATAAAACCTTTCCAAAAAAAATTACCATATATAGTATCATCAAATGAATGTTTTTCATTTTTGAGAATTAATGACTGTCTATATTTGCATATGTGATATTTGTCCTTAAGAAACAATTATTTCCTTTCACATATATTTCTTTATATATATATATACATATATTTTGTATATACATTCAATCACATTGTTTAGCTTACAATGTGACCATTTCAATATGTGAACATTTCCATAAAAGTTTTGCCTTTTTTTCTTTTCCCCCTTGATTCCTTCCCTTTCAACCTCTCCCATTTCTCAACCACCATCTCCCACACTGTCTCTAGTATCTACAATTGCTTTCCATGCTTTTATGCACTGTCTCTAGTATCCACAATTGCTTTCCATTCCTTTATTTCTCCCAGTCTTTCAGTTTCTGCCTTAGAGTACAGACATTTTGTATATATTAAGTGAGGATATACAATGCCTCTCTTTTATAGTCTGGCTTGCTTCACTTAATATTGAATCTTTCATATTCATCCACTTTTTATCAAATGTCAGGTCTCGTTCTTTTTTATGACTGAGTGGTAGTTTATAGTGTTAATTTGCCACACTTTTTCAATACGTTCATCTGTTCTTGGCAATTTGAATTGGTTCCTTATTGTCACAGTTGTGAATAATGTTGTAATAATCATGGATATACCAATGTTTTTCTGAGTGTATTCCTATCTATGGGTAGATACCCAGGAGTGGAATTGCTGGAGCACATGGTAATTCTGATTGTAGGTTTCTGAAGAAGCTTCATATATTTCTCCACTGAGGCTGAACTAATACACATTCTCATGAACAGTACATAGACCTCCCTTTTCACCACACCATAAACAGCACTTCTCATTACTTTTTTTTTTAAAAAAAAGGTTTTTGCTTTTTGCTCTAGCGTGTGTGCACTCATGGGAGAGAGAGACAGACTGACAGTGAGAGAGAAAGTGAGAAATAATATTCCAGAGGGATTGTCACACCATCATCCCTTCTCCTCCATTCTCTTCCCAGGATATTAGGCACACACCCAAACGCACACACACACACACACACACACACACACACACATCAATCATGGTTTTCAAGTAACTGGATCTAGGACCTTAACTGCAGTCAGCCAAGTGGGATTCCAGTGACATAACCACTGCACCATCTACTGTTCCTTCACCTATCATTCTTTATTTTATTAATCTTAGTTTTTATGACCAGGGTTAATTTCTAATGAAACATTTGTTCCTATTCTATGATTATTTCTTTATCAGGACCTAATTCTTAATTATCAATAGACTGTACTTATTTTAGTTTCTTAAAGATTTACACTAATTTCCCAGACTTTTCCTGGAGCAAGGGGGCAGCTCTCAAATTATATTACTCAAATGGATGAAAGAATTTTTTTTCTTTTTTTTTTTATTGTTGTTGTTTTATTTTATTTAAATTTATTTATTTACATTCATTCGACATTACAGCAAACAACATGAGATTTCCCATCCAGAATACACTGTATACTAGCTCAATCAAGCACATTAACATACATGTTATCAGCAAATAATTTTCCATTTCTTATGTCCTGTATACTTTTTTTTTTTTCCATCCTTGATTCCCTATCCCTAACCCTCTGCTCTGTCCAGCCCTCCTCCTACATTGTCTCTGGTATCCCTGGTTGCTTTCTATGCCTTTCCCCCCCCATTTAATCGATTTGCTAATGAACTTAATTTGTCTAAATATTTGCAATAGCAAGCGCAACTGATATATAAATGCACATGAATCCATGTCTGGCTTTAGGCATAAACCTCAGTGAGTAGAATGAATATACTATGAAATAGTACTTAGCTGGGGCTATATAGCTTACTGTGGTCATCAAATACACAGGTTTTTTTTTTAGAGAGGTTTTTCACTATAGGGCGTGTACACTCGCCAGACAGACAGAGAGAGACATAGAGATAGAAAGCAAGAAATCACCCCCCAGGGGGGATGGTCACGCCACAATCCCTTCCCCTCCATTCTCCTCTTGGGATCTTGAGCACGCATGCACACACGCCCGGAGTGAGTTTTAAGCCACTGGGTCCAGGACACAAACCACGGTCAACTACGTGGGAGT
>NW_006208669.1:167475-180377 GCF_000334495.1 Tupaia belangeri chinensis | reverse complement strand
GGTCCTGCAGCGATTTCTAGTCATCTGGTGGATGGTCGGTTTCTTCCCAAACTTGGAAGGTCAATCATTCAAGTTTTGTATGCTGGAGGCCAGATTATCAGAGGGAAATCTTCATTTCTCCGTTTCCCCCAAAATGTCTAGATCGCAAGAGCCATGGAGCTGTCTCTTGAAGAAGGCCTGTTCTGTTCCCCTGGATGAAAGAATTTCTATATACACATGTGGAATTCATGATCACTTGTGGAAAGGTTGAGAATGAGACAGGAATTCTTATCTGGAGATAGCCCGTACAGAGAGATATAGAAAAGGAAGACATACCAACAAGAGACAGGTAAATTACTTTATTCACTGAAATACATACATTGAACTATTTTATTATAGCTCTGTGAGTAATAGCTTTCTGAGTGAAATTTAGTCATTTTATCTTTCTCTTTCCCAGTCATCTCTATGCATGTAACCAAGGAATGATGCAAAAAATTTGGAATTTCTTCTTCTTGGATTATCAGAGGAACCATAATTGCAGCCCCTCATATTTGGGATTTTTCTCTCCATGTACCTGATCACTGTGTGTGAAAACCTGCTCATCATCCTGGCCACCATCTCAGAATCCCACCTGCGCACCCCCATGTACTTCTTCCTCTCTAACTTGTTCTTTGTAGATATCTGTTTCACCTCTACCACCATCCCAAAGTTACTGGTGAACATCCAGACACAGAGCAAGGTCATCACCTATGCAGGCTGCATCACCCAGATGTTCTTTTACATACTCTTTATAGTCTTGGAAAGCTTCCTCCTGACTGTGATGGCCTATGACTGGTATGTGGCCATCTGTCACCCCTGCACTATACCATCATCATGAATCCTCAATTCTGTTTATTACTGGTTCTAGGGTTTTGGATCATGTATGTCTTGCAATCCTTGCTTCAAAACTCAATGATTTTGCAGCTGTCCTTCTGTCCACATATCCAAATCTCCCACTTTTTCTGTGAATTTATTCAGGTGTTGTACCTTGCCTGTTCTGACACCTTCATTAATGGCATTGTCATATATTTTGGAGCTATACTGCTGGCTGGTGCAACCCTCACTGTGATCCTTTACTTTTACTGTAAGATAATTTCCTCCATATGTTAAAATTTCATCAGCTCAGGGAAAATATAAAGACTTTTCCACCTGTGTCTCTCACCTCTCAGTTTTCTCCTTATTTTATTGTTCATTTCAAGGAGTGTACCTTAGTGCTGTTGATAATCAAAATTCACACTCAAGTGCAGCAGCCTCAGTGATGTACATGGTAGTCACCCCCTTGCTGAACCCCTTCATCTACAGTTTGAGGAATAAAGACATAAAGAGGGCTCTGAGAAGATTCATTGGGAAGGAAACCAGCATAGAATAAATTTTCCTAGTACCAAAAAATTGTCCTCATTAGGAAGGCTCACAGTTTAGATTCAGAAATGCTGACAATGTAATTATTATGCAGAAGTAGAACTTGTTCCTTCCAGTCATCTTCAATAAGTTTCCTAATTTTGATTCAACATCGCCACATGGTGAAAAAACATCATCCTATCAAGTTTTATGGTCTGTCTGATAGCACTTTTTTTCCTTTGTTCCTTTTTTGTATTTCCACAAGTTTATCCTAATCATAGATCAGAAATATTCAGAAACACTCACTAATTTTATGGAGCAATGTGAATTTCTGACTAATAATTTCTTCCCAAGTGATGTATATCAAGTAATTTTTCTATTTTCTAGTTAAAATGATCCCGTGTTGTTCTTCCATTATAGGAATCAAGAAAGTACATTTGGCAACAATGATCCATTTTATGATTGCATAATACTAGAAAATCCAACTAGAATTTTCCAATTTTGTGTGCATCATTCCTTGTGTTTTTGCTTCTATGTTTCTTTTTAAGTTTTATCTAGCATTTTTGGCACATATTATTTAATTAACACATTAATTAAATTAGTTAGTTTTTTACATTAAATCACTGTGTATCATTACATTTTGCCAAATGAGATTTTCCATTGTGAATACGTTGCACATGGGCTTAGTCAAAGAAATTACCATATGTGTCATGATCAACAGAAAATTTTCCATTTTTATGTCCCTTAAACATTTTGTTTCTTTCTTTTTTACTTAATTCATTCCTTCCTAACCCCTCCCATTTCCTGCCCTCCTCCTGTACTGTCTCTATCCATTTATACCTTCCCATCTTTCAGCTTCTGCCATAGAGTACTGACATTCAGTACGTATTGAATGGTGACATACAATGCCTCTCTTTCAGAATAGTCTGGCACTGGCTTGCATTGCTCAGCAGTCAGTCTTCCATATTTTCCACTTTTTATCAAACACCAGGGTCTCATTTTTTAATGGCAGTATAGTGTTCCATTGTGTATATGTGTCACATTTTGTCAGTCCATTCATCTATTTGTGAACATTTGGGTTGGTTCAGTGTGTTAGCTGTTGGAAAAATGCCACAATAAACATGAATGTGCAAGTCAGAAAATCACTTGTACATCCTTCCTTGTTATATCAGTACTTTAATTGTTCCTAATACATAGTTTAACACACTGATTTGTTTTATAATTTGTCATCTGTGGGTTTTTTCTCTCTGTTTCTTCTTGAGCCCTGTGACTACAGTGCCAATGTAGTCACTTTCAAAGCTAAATAAATACTATCCACAGGCTCCCTCCTTAAGGAGCTCACATTGTACTAGATCTCCTTCTTGTCCTTTATAGACTTTCCTTTCACCTTCAACATCATTCCAAAGCTGTGGGTGAATACACATACAGAGAGCAAGTCCATAACTTAAAATGACTATATCACCCAGATGTCCTTTTTCATACTCTTTGAAGGAGTAAAGAACTTTCTCCTGATCTCCTGATCTAGTGGCCACTCTCACCTCCTGCATTTCTTTTTTTTGTGTGTGGGGGAGGCTTTTTGCTATAGGGAGCATGTGCTCGCCAGACAGACCGCCAGACAGACAGAGACAGATGACCATAAAGTAAGAAATCACCCCCCCCAGGGGGGATGGCCACACCGCAGTCCCTTCTCCTCCATTCTCCTCTTGGAATCTTGTGCACACATGCACACGCGCCCAGTGTAGTTTAAGCCGCTGGGTCCAGGACCTGAACCACAGTAGACTACATGGGAGTCGAGTGACATAGCCATTACACTAAATGCTGGTCCCTCACCTCCTGCATTCTACAGTTATTATGAACTCTCATTTCTGAAAACTGCTATTTCTGTTGTCTTGGATTATGAGTGTCCTGCCTTTGTTGTTAAATGATTTAATGGTTTAGTGGCTGTTTTTCTGTTAAGCATTATTGGCACAAAGAAGTGTGGTATTATCTGTTGAAGATATTTAATAGTTTTATCAACAGTTCTAGGAAGAAATGTTCATCTGTTGAAATATCCATTTTGTAAGACAAATAATAATGTGATTGAATGTATGGAAGAAAATGAAATGAAAAATAAATAAATAAATAAAGATTCAAAAAAAAAGCTCCCATTGGGGCTAACAGATCATGTAGTTATTAAGGCACTGGATTCCCACATGGTCCTATACACTTTGAGTTCTAGACCTGGTGACTTAAACCACATGCTGGGTACATGTGCATGCATGCCCAAAATACCAGGAGGAGAATGAATGGAGATGGATTTGTGGCATGTCCATCCCCAACAGAAGGTGATTTCTCATTTTTCCTCTCACTGTCTCACTCTGTCTCTCTCCTCTCCAACACACATTCTATGATTTTTCATTCTCCTATTTCTTATTTAAATTTATATAAGTGGTCCACCTTTCCTCTTTAGACACCTCTTTCTCTTTCTTTTTGGAGAAGTTTTTGCTATAGGGCACATGAGCTAGCCAGAAATACAGAGAGAGACAGAGAGATAGAAAGCGAGAAATCAAACCCTGGAGGGGGATGGCCATGCCCCAATCCCTTCTCCTCCATTCTCCTCTTGGGGTCTTGGGCATGCATGAGTTTAAGCCACCAGGTCCGGGACTCAAACCACAGTTGGCAATATGGGAGTTCAGTGACATAGCCACTGGTTCAGTGACCAGCTAACTGCTGGTCCCTATACATCTCTTTCAATGGCATGGTCATGTATTTTGTTTTGGAGGTGTGGAACCCTCACTGGAATCCTTTACTCTTACTCTAAGATAATTTCCTCTATATGAGCAATCTCATCAGCTCAGACAAAGAGAAGTAACTTCTCTTTGTCTCCTTATTTTACTGTACAGTCCTAGACATGTGTCTTAGTGCTGTGCTACCCACATCTCACATACAATGCAGTAGCCTCTGTTATGAACAATGTAGTCACCCTATGCTGAACTCCTTCATGACCAATTGTGTAATTAAAGAACTAGAACTTGAAGATTGAAAAATCACAGTGGGATGGGCCACCTTTTGTCATGGTGGCACTGGACTGTGACATGGCTAACCATGGTCTGAGTCCTGGATCTGGTGTTTTGTTTTCTCAATTTTACTTTCTGTCTCCCTCAGGTGAGTGTGTGTGCCCTATAGCAAATTTAATAATAGTAGTAAAAAATAAGTCTAAAAAGAAAGAAAGAAAAGGGGCCAGCAGGTGGCATGTTCATTAAGGATATTGGATTCCCACATAGCCAACTGCGGTTCAAATTCTGGACCTGGTGACTTGCTTTCTCACTTTCTATCTCTCTCTCTCTCTCTCACTCTCTCTCCCTCCATCCCTCTCTGGTCAAATTAAAATAAAAAAAGAAAGAAAGCTAAATGAAATAACTCTTTTTTAAAAAAAGAAGATAAAAGAAAACAAGAAAGAAAAGAAAATTACACTGAACATAGGTGCATACATGCCCCAAATCCCAAAAGGATCATGAAGAAAGTAGGATTTGTCTAATGGTCATCCTCACTACAGGATGATTTCTTACCTTTCTTCCCTCTCTTTTTGCCTCTCTTTAGTGAGTGCACAACCACCTACAGCAAAATATAAATAATAATATTATTATTATTCAGCCATAAAAAAGAACATGGCCCTGAAATTTGACAGAAAGTGGACGAATATGGAAGATTTGTTGCTGAGTGAAGCAAGTCAGGGTATGAAAGAGAGACATTGTATGTCTCCATTTAACACATACCAACTATCCGCACTCTATGGTAGAGACTGAAAAACTGGAGGATCTAAAAGCATTAAAAATTGTTGTGGACACTAGAAACAAAGTGGAAGGAGAGTGTTGTAGGGGAATAGTGAAGGAAAGGAAATTAGGGGAAAAATACAGAGAGATAAGATACTGTGGGACACAGATATGGTTTGTTATCTGTTGAAGAGGATGTGCATACTACTCTCATCTGGAATGAGATGTATATCATGGTGGGTAAAATCTCTTTACCATCTAAACAATGTATAGAGATTGAATGTATAAATAATAGTAATAATGATAATAGTGTATGATATAGCAGGAATTCCCAAAGCAAAAACCATGCTCCATCCAGTCCAAGACCAAATGCTCTGAAAAAATAGTAGGGATAGGAATTGGCAAGTGCTGTGGTGGTTAAGGGCACTGTATTCCCACATATCTGGCCACCTGGTGGCTTGCTTTCTTGTCTCTCTCTCTCTCTCTCTCTCTCTCTCTCTCTCTCTCTCTCTCTCTCCTCTTTCATCAAATTAAAAAATAGCAAACCCTCTTTCATCAAATTAAAAAATAACAAAAATAATAAATACAATAAAGGAAATAATCCTTTAAAAAAATAGAAGAGATATTTATAGCTCCCTTTACCTGCTCATTTGGCACACCTCCCTCTTGTTCTCTTGCTTTGTTTGGTTTTCTTAAAATTTTTTGAAATAGGGTATGAACACTTGTGTGAGAGAGACAGTGAGAGGAAAAGTAAGAAATTACAATAAAAAATTTTTAAAAAATTTTAAGAGAGAAATGTAGCCACTAAAAAAAAAAAAAAGAAAAGAAAAGAAAAAAAGAAATTACACCCCCACATTGGAAATGGACACCCTGCCATTACTTCTACTTCTGGGATTTTCAACAAGAATGCACAGGTGCCCAGCATGATTTTAAGTCACCAGCTTTGGGACTTGAACCAGCATCAGTCATGTTAAGGGAGTACAGTGTCTTAATCATCATGCCATCTGCTGGCTCTTATTTCCCTCTTGCTACTCCAAACACAGACTACTTAATCTTCCCTTTGGACACTGCTCTTCTGTGCACTGTAGCAAGCAGTGTCTTTGCCCCCACCCACTAAATACCAGTAACACCTCCCCAGTGGTGACAACCAGAAGTTTAATCAGACATTGTCAAGTGTCTCCTGAAGGCACAGTCACTCTGATTGAGAACTACTAGCCTAGGGCATAAGACCTGAAAACTTCTTTATGGATTCCAATCAAAGCTCATCCCTTACTCAATTCCTAACTTTGGACAGATCACACAACATAACTTATAGCTTCTGCAAAGGTAGGATGAGTTCCTAATGACATTGGCCTACTATATTGCCTATATGTAAAATCAAATGATACAGGGACCAGCAGGTGCTATAATGGTTAAGGCACTGAACTCTCAAATAGCCTACCATGGTTTGAGTCCCAGTCGAGATGGCTTGAAACTCATGCCAGGCACAATTGCTGGCTTTTATATCACAAGGTTTTATAGTAGGAGAACATGGTTCCCTCCCTTTATGAAGAGGAAATAGCATTTGCAGTGGCTAACTGGAGTTGTATCTTCAACTAGTGAATTATTTGGTGTTTCAGAGAAACTAACAAAGGCAAGTACTTTGGAGAACAGTTGAATTCAGGTTACCAAAGATGTTAACATGGATCTCTAGAGGCAGGGGAATTCACAGAGAGGGAGGGATAAAGACAGGACTCAACTGATGTCTAACCTAGAATCAGGGGAACAATCAATGAGCAGGAAAATGTTACTTTCTGCCCCGACCAGTGTCCACATGGGAAATCTAGTAGCCTAGGTTCAGAGTCAGAAGAAGAAAATGTAACAAATGTGCAGATAAAAGGGGCTGTTAATATCCTCCTATTTTCATCAGAGTTTGCAGCCTTGAGCTGGCTGGATCATGGTTGCTGCTTTTTCAGTTTTAAATCAGATTATGCGAACAATGCTTCACTCTGTCCTTTCGTCCTGCTGGGGACAGAGCTTCAGCCTTCATTATTTAGACTCCTGCAAAGCAATGTAGATGCCTAAAGAAAAAATATATTTTCAGAGACTTCACCCAGGTGAGTCTGAAAGCCTGGCAAAAAAGGTTCAGAGAGAATGGAAACAGAGAATGTTTGCCAGAGGTCACCTGAGAGCCCAATAAACCTAGCCCAGAGCCCAAAGATCACTGTTTACTTGGAGGATGAATTTGTAAGGGATTTATTTAGTATGTTAAAAATAGAAGTGACAGGACCAGTACATGATGTAGTGGTTAAGGTGCTGGACTCCAACATGGCTGACTACAGTTTAAGTCCCAGACCTGGGGGTTGCAAAATCACACCATGTACATGTGCATGCATGCCCAAGAGTCCATGAGACTGGAGGAGAATGGATTGCAGTATGGCCACCCTCTCTGAGAATGTGGTTTCTCTTTTTTTCTCTCTCTCTTCCCCTCCCTTTCAAAATAGAGAGTGCATTTGTCCTATGGCAAAAATTAAAAAAAAAAAAAGAATTGAAGTGTCTAATTGCTTACTAGTCTTCCAGCTAATATCAAGTGGCATCTGTTCTAATCTGTTTAATATCTCAAATGTCCTCTATCTTAGGAAAACATATTAAGTCATTTTTGGAGCAGGGAGATGAAATGGGGGACTTGTTTCATCCAAACTATGCATTGACCTGGTATTGCAGTTCCTCCAGGAGTGTTGCACCCTGTTTGAGGGATTAAAAAGAATTACCCAAGGGTCAGCAGGTGGCATAAGGAGCTGGACTCCCATATGACAGTGCAGTGCAATCCAGGTCCCGGACCCAGTGGCTTGAAAAATCACACCAGATATGTATGCATGTATGCTCCAAATTGCAAGCATACTTAGAATGGATTACAGCATGGCCATCCCCACTGGGCAGTGATTTCTGTGAATTTTCATTTGAAAATCACTCTTTGGTCCACCTTACACTCCTTACTTGGACTGCCTATAATGTGGTAGACTCTCAATTTGTGTTACTCAAATGCATAAAGAAATTTCTTAGTAAAATTCTAGAATGAGGAGCCAGCAGTTGGAGTAATGGCTATGTTGCTCGACTCCCAAGTAGTCAACAATGGTTCAAGTTCCAGACCCCATGGTTTAAACTTACTCTGAGCATGTGTGCATATGTGCCCATGATCCCAAGAGGAGAATGGAAGAGAAGGGATTGCTGTGTGGCCAACTCCTTGAGGGGTGATTTCTTTCTTTCTCTTTTTCTGTCTCTCTCTGTCTTTCTGGCAAGCACATGCACCCAATAGCAAAAACCTTCCCCAAAAAACAGTATCTGTAGAATGCTCAGTCAGTGGCATGGTGGTTAAAGTGACTGGATCCCACATGGCTGACTGTGTGGGTTGAGTCTTCAATCTGGTGGCTAGAAAATTACACAGAGTGTCTGTGCGTGTTCTCAAAATTCTAAAGTGAGACTAGAGGAAAAGAGACTGTGGCATGACCATCCTTCATGGAGGGTGTATTCTCACTTTATTCCTTCCTTTGTCCTTCTCCAGGAAGCCCATGCACTCTCTGGAAATGTTAAAAGTAAATGAATAAATGAAAATAAAACTGTACAATGCCTGAACTTTTGTAGAAAGGTTGACAATAAGACAGGAATTCCCAAACTAAGATAGTGTATGAAGGAAGGATCGGATCCTTACCCAAAACATAGAAATCAATTTCTTGACTCCAAAACATAAAGTATAGCATTTTACCTATCAGAGTTACATTATTTTGAGTGAAAAACAGTCATGTTACTTTTTTCTTTCCTGGTAGTTATCTCCACCACATGGAACCAAGGAACAACACAGAAATTTCAGAATTCTGTCTTTGGGCCTTTCAGAAGAACCATAATTGCAGCCCCTCCTGTTTGGGCTTTTCCTCTCCATGTACCTGATCACTATGTGGGGAAACCTGCTCATCATCCTGGCCACCATCTCAGACTCCCCCCTCCACACCATGTACTTCTTTCTCTCCAACCTCTCCTTCATAGAAATCTCTTCACCTCCACCACCGTCCCAAAGATGCTGGTGAATATCCAGACACAGATCCAGGTCATTACCTATGCAGGCTGCATCACCCAGATGTACTTTTACATCCTGTTCATAGGTTCATAGTGTTGGATGACTTCCTCCTGACTGTGATGACCTATGACTGGTACGTGGCCATCTGTCACCTTCTGCACTACATGGTCATCATGCACCCCTGGCTCTGTGTGGTGATGGTTCTGGTGTTCTTTCACAAGCATCTTGCATTCCTTGTTAGAGAGCTTAATGGTGTTACACATGTCCTTCTATATACAAACACAAATCCCTCACTTTTTCTGTGAATTTAATCAGGTAGTCCACCTTGCCTGTTCTGACACCTTCATTAATGATATTGTCAAGTATTTGGGAGCCATACTGCTGGCTGGTGATTCCTTCACTGGGATCATTTACTCTTACTGTAAGATAGCTTTCAACATATGTGAAATCTCATCTGCTCAAGGGAAGTATAAAGCATTTTCTGCCTGTGCCTCCCACCTCTCAATAGTCACCTTATTATATGGTATGAGTCTAGGAGTACGGAGTCTAGGAGTATGAGAGAGGAGTACGGAGGAGAAGGGATTGTGGCATGGCCATCCCCCCTGGGGGGTGATTTCTCGCTTTCTATCTCTCTGTCTCTGTCTGTCTGGGGAGCGCATGCGCCCTATAGCAAAAACCTCTCTCTCTCAAAAAAAAGAACATTACCTTAGTAAGTTTCGTGCTCTGTCTGATAGAGTTCTCCCTTTGTTCATTTTTGTTTTTTTACAAAATTTTTGGAACAACATGAATTCCTGTTGAATAATTTCTTCTCAAGTGAGATACACCAACTAGTTTTTTTTTTATTAAAAATAATCTTGTGGAGACCACCAGATGGCAAAATGGTTACATTGCTGGACTCCCACATAGTTGACCATTGTTCACTTTCTGGACCGGGCAACTAGAAACACTCTTGGCACATGTGTGTGTGTGCCCAAAATCCTCAGAAGAGAATGGAGGAAAAGGGATTGTGTCATGGCAATCCTCTCTGGGGGATAATTTCTCACTTTCTTTCTGTCTCTCTCTGCCTCTGCAACAAACACAAAGACCTTATAGCAATAGTCTTTCAAAAAATAATAATAATAATTATCTTATATTGTATTTCCATCATAGGAACAAAATAATTACACTTGGCAATATGGTCAATTATATGTATAATACATGAAAATCTGACACCAGAATCTCCCAGGTTTTTGTCCATCCTTCCTTATTATATCACTACCTTAATCGTTCCTCATGTAGAGTTTAATACACTGATTTGTTTTATAGCTTGTCATCTGGGATTTTTCTCATATTTATTATTCTGTTTCTTTTTGCGCCCTGTGTCCACAGTGCCTATTTAGCCACTAGCAAAAATAAAATAATTATTCTCTACAGACACCCTCTTCTATGTGCCTGAGTACTGCTTCTATTCCACACTGTTTTTTGTAGACATTTCTTTCACCTCTGCCATCATTCCAAGGATGTTGGTGAATATCCAGGCACAGGGAAAAGCCATAGTTTAAGAAGGCTGCATCTCCCAGATGTCCCTTTCCATACTCTTAGCAGGGGTAGACAACTTTCTCCTGACTGTGATGGCCTAGGACCAGTAGGTGGATATCTGTCACCCTCTGTGAGCTACTGTCATCATGAACTCCCACTCCTAAAGACTGCTTCTTCTATTGTCCTAGATTATAAATCTCCTGACTTTGTTGTTACATAATTTAATTGTTTTGTGGCTATTCTTCTATCCACACCAAAAAAGCTTCCACTAAGACCAGGAGGTGTCATAGTGGCTAAAGCACTGGATTCCCAGTTGGCTGACAGTGGTTCGAGTCTTAGACCTGGTTTCTTGAAACTCATCCTGGATTCATGTGCAAGCGTGCCCAAAATCTGAGGAGGATAATGGAGTAGAAAAGGTTGTAGGGAGGCTATAATATTTGGTGGGTGATTTCTCATTTTCCTTCTCAAGCTATAATATTTGGTGGGTGATTTCTCATTTTTCTTCTCAACTGTCTGTCTTTCTCCACTCTGGCAACTGCACATGCCCTATGACAAAAACTTCACAAAAAAGAGCTATTATTTCTGTGAATTTATATAAATGGTCCACCTTACCTCTTTGTCACTTCTGCAAGTGACATGTACATGTATTTTCCATCTGTGTTTTGTAGCAGTGGAACCCTCACTGGGATATTTTACTCTTACCGTACAAGTACGGTTTTCTCCATATGGTCAATCTCAGCAGCTCAGGGGAAATGGAAAGCATTTTCCATCTGTGCCTCTCACCACTCAGTTGTCTCCTTATTTTACTGTAAAGTCCTAGATGTGTGTCTTAGTGCTGGGGCTACCCACATCTCACAGACAATGCAGCAGCCTCTGTAGTGAACACTGTAGTCAACCCCCATGCTGAACCCACTCATGGCCAGCTGTGTGATTTGAGTCCTGGAACCAGGGTCTTGAAAATCACACGGGGCTGGACCAGCAAGTATGTTGGTTAAGGTGCTGGACATCCACATGGCTGACCATAGTTTGAGTCCTGGATATGGTGATATGCTTTCTCACTTTTTCTCTCTCTCTTTCTCTCTCTCTCTCGTGAGTGCATATGCTCTATAGCAAATTTAATAATAATAATAAATCATTAATTTTTAAAAACATAAAAAATATACACTGGGTGCATGGTCATGCATTCACAAAATCTGAAAAGGAGAATGGAGAGAGAAGGGAATGCCATGTTGTCATTCCACTAGGGAATAATTTCTGTTTTCCTCCCTCTCTTATCTTTCTCTGGTAAGTGTATGCACCCTATAGCAAAAACTAAAACATAAACAATAATAATAATAATAATATAGGAAAATTTCCAAAAGCAACCACAATTTCCATCCAGTTTAAGACTGAAGACTCTAAAGAAAATAGAAGAGATGTTTATAGCTCAATTTATCTGCTCATTTCACACATCTCCCTTTTATTTTTTTTGTTTTGAAGGTGGTTTTTTTGTTTGTTTTTGTTTTGTTTTGCCATAAGTTGTCTGTACCTGTTGGAGAGAGACAGTTAGATGGAAAGTGAGAAATCACCCCCCAGGGGAAATGACCAGGCCACAGTTCCTTCTCCTCCATTCTCCTCCTAATATTTTCATCATTCATGCACACATGCCCAGTGGGATTTCTAAGCCATCAGGTCTGGGACTTGAACCACCATTGACCATGTGGGAGTCAAGCACCTTAACTACCACACCAGCTCCTGGCCCTGATTTCTCACTTGCTACTCCAATGCAGACAACCTGATCTTCCTTGTGGACACTGCTCTTCTGTGCACTATAGAAGGCAGTATCCTGTTCTCCACCCACTAAGTACAGTAGCACCTCCCCTGTGGTGACAACCAGAAGTTTCACCAGACATTGCCAAGTGTCTCCTGAAGGTACACTGCTTGAGAACTAATAGCTTAGGGCATAAGACCAGAAAACCTCTTTATGGAATTCAAAATAAAGTTCATCTCTTACTCAATTCCTAACTTTGGGCAGATCACACAACATAACTTAAAACTTCTGCAAAGGTAGGATGAGTTCCTAATGTTATTGGTCTCATATGCCGGCCATGTGTAAAACCAAATCATACAGGTTAATTAAGGTCTTTAGTAATTCAATAAAATGTGGGGGGAAAACAGTATAGAAAGCCAACAGATACCAGAGGCAGTGTGGGAGGAGAGTGGGAGATGGCAGAGGGTAAGAGATA
>NW_006208669.1:156686-167227 GCF_000334495.1 Tupaia belangeri chinensis | reverse complement strand
ACTCCCACATGATCGACCGTGGTTTGAGTCCCTGATGGCTTGAAACTCACACCAGGCACAATTACTGGCTTTTATAGCAAAAGGTTTTATAGCAGATGAACATGGTTCCCACCCTTGATGAAGAGGAAATAGCTTTTGCTGTGGCTGGCTGGAGCTGTATCTTCAACAACGGAGTACTTTGTAGTTTCAGGGAAACTAGCAAAGGCAAGTACTTCGGAGCACAGTTGAACTCAGGTTGGCAAAAGATGCGAACATGGATCTCTCGAGGCAGGGGAGTTCACAGAAAGGAGGGATAAGGACTGGATTCAACTGATCTCTAATCTGGACTCAGGGGAACAATCAACAAGCAGGAAAATGTTTATTTCTGCCCACACCAGTGTCCACAGGGGAAATCAGGTAGTCAGGCTTTAGATTAATAAGAAGGAAATGTGGCACATGAACAGCTAAAGGGACCTGTAAAGATCTCTCCTATTGAAAAATTGGAGGACATAAAAGCAGTGAAGGTACGTAACGAGAATAGGACAGTGTGAAAGGGGGAGGTGAAGAGAAGAGGATAGAGAAAGATAGCAAGAGAACAATAGAGAGGCAAGACGTTAGTGGGAAACAGATATGGCTTATTACCTGTTGATGATGACATGTATATTATTCTCAACTGGATTGGTCTGAGAAGTATTTCATGATGGGTAAAGTCCTTTTACAAGCAAAATGAGAAATAGTGATTGACTGTTTTAAAAAATAATTATAATAATAATAATAATAATAATTAATGATTGGGAAAAACATAGAAAAGATATTGAATGATGAAGTGGGGAGATTAATGTCTCTGTATTGACTGACATGCATGGCATTTTCTTTCGAAAAAAGCAATGTAATAGACTATAAAGCTATATGTAATCCAATGTAATATAAAGAAGATTATGATGATAATAAAAAAAAAATTAAAAGAAAAGGAAAAAAGGGCAATGGTAATTATTGCAGGGGGATAGAGTATGTGTTTTGTTTTTTTTTTCTTTTTCTTCCTGATAATACTTTATATAGCCTCTGATTTTTTTTGGTTCTATGCTTCTATTATGAAGAAAAATTAATTTTCATTGTAAAAATGCTAAAAAAAAATCTCTCTTATTTTCATCAGAGTTTGCAGCCTTGAGCTGACTGGAACATGGTTGCTGCTTTTGCAGTCTGAAGTCAGACTATGGTAGCAATGCTTAACTCTGTCCTTTTGTCCTGTTGGGGACAGAGCTTCAATCTTCATTATTTAGACTCCTGCAAAGCAATGTAGCTGCCTAAAGAAAAAAAGATATTTTCAGAGACTTCACCCGGGTGAGTCTGAGAGCCTGGCTGAAGAGGTTCAGAGAGAATGGAAACTGAGAATGTTTTCAAGAGGTTACCTAAGAGCCCAATAAATAACCCAGAGCCCATAGATCACTCTGTTTGCTTAGAATATGAATTTGTATTGTATTTATTTAGTGTGTTAAAAATAGAAGTGTAGGACAAGCACTGGTATTCTGATTAAGTTGCTGGACTCCAACATGGCTGACTGCAGTTTAAGTCCCAGACCTGGGGTTTAAAAAATCATAGCAGGTACATGTGCATGCATGTCCAAGAACCCAGAAGACTGGGAGAGAAGGGATTCAGTGTGGCCATTCTATCTGAGGGAATGCTCTCTCTCTCTCTCTCTCTCTCTCTCTCTCTCTCTCTCTCTCCATTCCTCCCTCCCTCTCTCTCTCTCCCTTCCTCCCTCCCTCACTCCCTCCCTCTCTAGTGAGTGTACTTGTCCAATGGCTAAAAATAATTGAAGTGTCTCATTGCCTATTAATCAGTTTAATATCTGTTATGTACCTCCAGAAGTGTTGCACCCCCTTTGAGGGAATAAAAAGAATTACTCAGGGGTCAGCAAGTGGCATGGTGTTTAAGGACCTGGTCTCCCATATGGCTGAGTGTAGTTCAGGTCCCAGACCCAGTGGATTGAAAGTCACAGCAGATATGTGTGCATGTATCCCCCAAGTCCCGAGAGTATTTAGAAGGGATTGCAGCGCAGCCATCCCCACTGGGCAGTGATTTCTCACTTTCCATCTCACTGTCTCTCTCTGACAAGCATACACTCTAGATAGCAAAAATCTAAAATGAAAAAAGCATTTTAGACTACAATGCTCAGATGAGAATAGTAGATGTAGTTGATGAGACTGAGGAAGGAATAAGAGGAGTAAAGTGCTTTCGGTAAAATTAGAGCATGTTGGGGCCAGCATCCCTCCAAATCAGTTACTCAGTTTTCTTACTCTTTGAAAACTCCCATAGACATGCTCTTATTATTTATTATTTACTTTTTTAGTGGTTTTTGTCCTAGAACACTTGTGCTACTCAGAGAGACAGAGACAGTGAGGAGGAACATGAGACATCACTTCCGGGGGATGGTGGCCACACCATAATCCCTTTTCCTCCATTCTCCTTCTGGGATTTTGAGCACACATGAACACAGGCCCAACAAGATTTTTCAAGCCACCAGGTCTGAGACTCAAATGTGGTCAACCATGTGGGAGTCCAGTGCAGTAACCACTACGCTATCTGCTGGCTCAAAGAGCAGCTTCTATATATTAGGTTCTTTTGATTTTATTCTTTCAAAGAAATAATTGTAGTTTTTTTCACTAAGTTTGCCACTTTCCTTATGATAGCTAGCTAGTTAGCTTTCTCATAGATAGATGATAGATGATAGATGATAGATAGGTAGATAGAGATATTTTATGGGATAAAATATGAAACTATTAAGTCAGTATGTCCAAGCCTACCAGTTGTTAAACCTGCAGAGTCATCTCCTTCAAGTACATTTAAAAAAATAAATAAAGCACAGGCTTTTGAGAGAGAGAGAGAGAGAGAGAGAGAGAGAATGAGAAGTCACTTCCTAGCGGAGATGACCACACCACAATTCCTCCTCCTCCATTCACCTCTAGGGACTTTGGGCATGCACACACACATGCCAAATGTCATTTTTAAGCCACCAAATATGAGACTCAACCACACAGTTTGCCATGTGGGATGCAGTGAGTGCTTTAACCTCCATGCCATCTGCTGCCCCTATCTCTTGTTTATTAAACTTAACAATTTCTGCATCATCAATAGTAATTGTATTTTGTATATTTCACTATTTTCTTGGGTTGGCAGAGAAGGGATTATGCATATTTGCATAGAAAAATCAGAAAAAATATCGTGATTATTCCAACAGCTCAATACTTCACATTACTCCTATTCCTATCCTTTTACTTTTTGTAGATGAATTGAATTTTTAAAACATAATCAGTAACCTCTCTATCCTGGGGAAAATAGTCTTTTGCATTCATCTGAAAGTCACTCAGTGGTTCTGCCTACACTCATTACTTCGATGGCCTATAATATGGTAGATTCTCAATTTGTGTTACTCAAATGCCAAAAGAAATTTCTTAGTAATATTGTAGAATAGTCAGTCAGTGGCATGATGGTTAAAGTGACTGGATCCCACATGGACAACTGTATGGTTTGAGTCTTGAATCTGGTGGCTAGAAAATTACACAGGGAGTGTGCATGTGTGCCTGAAATCCTAACGGAAGAATGAAGGAAAAGAGACTGTGGCATGGCCATTCTTCATGGAGAGTGTTTTCTCCCTTTCTCCCTCTTTTGTCCTTCTCCTAGAAGCCCAAGCACCCTCTGGAAAATTCAATAAATAAATAAATAATAAATAAACAAACAAAAAAAAACTGTACAATGCCTGACTTTTAGGGAAAGGTTGACAAGAAGACAGGAATTCCCAATCTGACGTAGTGTATGAAGGAAGGATCAGATCTGTACCCAAAATGTAGAAATCAATTTCTTGACTCCAAAACATAAATTGTAGCATTTTACATGTGCACGTTACACTCTTTTGAGTGAAAAATAGTCATGTTGCTTTTCTCCTTCCGGGTAGTTATCTCTGCCACATGGAACCAAGGAACAATACAGAAATTTCAGAATTTCTTCTTCTGGGTCTTTCAGAGGAACCAAAATTGCAGTCCCTCATATTTGGGCTTTTTCTCTCCATGTACCTGATCACTGTGTGTGGAAACCTGCTCATCATCCTGGCCACCATCTCAGACTCCCACCTGCACACTCCCATGTACTTCTTCCTCTCCAACCTCTCCTTCATAGACATCTGTTTCACCTCCACCACTGTCCCAAAGATGCTGGTGAACATCCAGACAGAGCGCAAGGTCATCACCTTTGCAGGCTGCATCACCCAGATGTTCTTTTACATCCTCTTTATCGTATTGGATGACTTCCTCCTGACTGTGATGGCCTATGACCGGTATGTGGCCATCTGTCACCCTCTGCACTACATGGTCATCATGCACCCCTGGCTGTGTGTGTTGATGGTTCTGGTGTCCTGGATCACAAGTGTCTTGTATTCCTTGTTACAGAGCTTAATGGTGTTACACCTGTCCTTCTGTATACCAACTCAAATTCCTCACTTTTTCTGTGAATTTAATCAGGTAGTCCACCTTGCCTGTTCTGACACTTTTATTAATGATATTTTCATGTATTTGGGAGCTATACTGCTGGCTGGTGGTCCCTTCATTGGGATCCTTTACTCTTACTGTAAGATAGTTTCCTCCATAAGTAAAATCCCATCAGCTCAGGGGAAATACAAAGCATTTTCGACCTGTGCCTCTCACCTCTCAGTTGTCTTCTTATTTTATTGTACAAGCCTAGGAGTGTACCTGAGTGCTGGTGCTACCCAAAGCTCACACTCAAGTGCAGCAGCTTCAGTGATGTACACTGTGGTCACCCCCATGCTGAACCCCTTCATCTACAGTCTGAGGAATAAAGACATAAAGAGGGCTCTGAGAAGACTCACTGAGAGGAAAACTGTTGTAGAATAGTGTCCTAGGACTTAAGAAGTACCCTTCCTAGCAGAGTTCACAGCATCAGACTCAGAAATGCTGACAATTTGATCATATTATGGAAGTTGTACTTGTTCCTTCTAATCATCTCCAGAATCTTACATCACTTGGATTTCAACTTTCCTATACAATTTAAGAAAATTACCTTAGTAAGTTTTGTGCTCTGTGAACAAAATTTTCCCTTTGTTCATTTTTGTTTTTACAAGTCTATTCATAAAACATTAAGATTTGGAAAGCTTCACAAAATTTATGGAACAACATGAATTTCTGAGGAATACTTTCTTCTCAAATGATGTACACCAAGCAATTTTCCTTTTGTCTCTTAAAAATAATCCTCTTGTACTTCTATCATAGGAACAAAATAAACACACTTGGCAATATGATCAGTTATATGATTGTGTACAAGTCTATTCATAAAACATTAAGATTTGGAAAGCTTCACAAAATTTATGGAACAACATGAATTTCTGAGGAATACTTTCTTCTCAAATGATGTACACCAAGCAATTTTCCTTTTGTCTCTTAAAAATAATCCTCTTGTACTTCTATCATAGGAACAAAATAAACACACTTGGCAATATGATCAGTTATATTATTGTATAATACATGAAAATCTGACACCAGAATCTTCCAGATATGTGTCCATCATTCCTTGTTATATCTCTACCTTAATTGTTCCTAATATAGAGTTTAACACATTGATTTGTTTTATTATTTGTCATCTGCATTTTATTCTACTCTCTTTCTTCAGGAGCCCTGTGTCCTATGTAGCCACTGGCAAAAATAAAATATTTGCTATCTATAGACACCCTCCTTTACATGCCCAGGTATTTCTTCTTCTCCACCTTGTTTTTTGTAGACACTTCTTTCACTTCTGTCACCATTCCAAAGATGTTGGTGAATAGAAAGACACAGAGCAATACCATAGCTTAAGAAGGCTACATCACCCAGATTTCCCTTTCCATACTCTTTGCAGGGGTAGACAACTTTCTTCTCACTGTGGTAGGCTAGAACCAGTATATGGACATCTGTCACCCCCCTGTGAGCTACTGTCATGATGACCTCCCACTTCTGAAGACTGCTACTTCTGTTGTCCAGGATTATGAGATTATGAGTGTCATGACTTTGTTGTTACATACTTATTGTTTTGTGGCTGTTCTGTACACACCAAAAAAGCTCCCATTAAGGCCAGCAGGTGGCATTGTGGTTAAAGCACTGGATCCCTACTTCTTGGCCAAGTATGGTTTGAGTCTTGAACCTGGTATTTTGAAACTTATCCTGGGTGCATGTGCAAGCATGCCCCAAATCCCAGGAGGATAATGGAGTAGAAAGGATTGTAGGAATGCTATACTCCTTGGTGGGTGAGTTCTTATTTTTCCTCTCAACCGTCTCTGTCTTTCTTCACTCTGGCAAGTGCACATGCTTTAAGACAAAACAAACAAACAAACAAACAAAAACTTAACAAAAAAAGAGCCCCTATTTTTTCTGTGAATTTATATAAATGGTCCACCTTACCTCTTTGTCACTTCTGTAAATGACATGGACATGTATTTTACATCTGTGTTTTGTAGCAGTGGCACCCTCATTGGGATCCTTTACTCTTACTGTAGGAGAGATTTCTCCATATGATCAATCTCAACAGCTCAGGAGAAGTGGAAAGCATTTTCCACCTGTGCCCCTCACCTCTCAGTTGTCTCCTTATTTTACTGTACAGTCCTAGATATGTGTCTTAGTGCTGGGGCTACCCACATCTCACAGACAAATGCAGCAGCCTCTGTGACCAACACTGTAGTCACCCCCATTCTGAACCCCTTCATGGCCAATTGTCTGGTTTGAGTCCTGGAACCATGGTCTTGAAAAGTACACTAGGCTAGACCAGCAAGTATCATGTTGCTTAAGGTGCTGGACTCCCACATGGTCGACCATAGTTTGAGTGCTGGATCTGGCGACCTCCTTTCTCACTTCTCTCTCTCTCGCTCGCTCTCACTCTCTCTCTTGTGTGTGCCTCTGCTCTATAGCAAATTTAATAACAATAATAAATCATTAATTTTTAAAAACAGAAAAAATACACTGGGTGCATAGGCACGCATATCCAAAATCCCAAGAGGAACATGGAGAAAGAAGGGATTGCCATGTGGTCACTCCCTCTAGGAAATGATTTATCAGTTTTCCTCCCTTTCTATTGTCTCTCCCTGGTGTGTACACACCCCAGAGAAAAAACTAAAATATAAATAATAATAATAATTACTATAATAATAATAATTAATAATAAAAGAAAATAGCAGAATTTCTGAAAGCAACCACTATATCCCATCCAGTCCAAGACTGGGTACTCTCATGAAAATAGAAGAGATGTTTATTTGTTCGTATTTATTTGTTCTCCCTTTATTTGTTCATTTTGAACAACCTCCTTTCATTTTTAAATTTTGTTTTGTTTGTAAGGTTTTTGTTGTTTGTTTGTTTTTGCCATAGGGTGTGTGTACTTGTTGTAGAGACAACAAGAAGAAAAGTGAGAAATCACTCCCCAGGGTAAATGACCAGGCCACAATTCCCTCTCTTCCATTCTCCTCCTGAAATTTTCAGCATGCACACACACATGCCCAGGGGGATTTCTAAGCCACCAGGCCTGGGAATTGAACCACCATTGACCATGTGGGAATCAAGCACCTTAACCACCAGCCCTGATTTCCCGTTTGCTACTCCAAACACTGACTACCTGATCTTCCTTGTGGACACTGCTCTTCTGTGCACTGTACTATGCAGTGTTCTTGCCCCTACCCACTAACTACCAGTAGCACCTCCCCTGTGGTGACAACCAGAAGTTTCACCAGATATTGCCAAGTGTCTCATGAAGTTCCAGTCACTCTGATGTCTACGGCATGACTTGAAATCTTCTTTATGGAATTCCAACCAAAGCTCATCCCTTACTCCATTCCTAAGTGTAGACAGATCACACCACATAGCTGAATCTCATTTCTGCAATGGTAGGGCAAGTTCCAAATGGCATTGGCCTCATATCGGTTTTGTGTAAAATCAAATGATAGTGGGACCAGCAAGTAGCATAGTGGTTACAGCTCTGAACTGCCACATGGCCAACCATGGTTTGACCTGATGCCTTGAAACTCATGCCAGGCACAATCGTTGGCCCCTATACAAAGTTTTATAGCTGATGAACATGATTCTCTCCCTTGATGAAAACAGCATAGCATTTTGCTGTATCTAGCTGGAGCTCTTGCCCCAACAAGTGAGTGCTTTGGAGTTCCAAGGGAACTAGAAAAGGCAAGTCATTTCGAGCACATTTTAACTCAGGTTGGCAAAGGTGCTAACATGGATCTGTAGAGGCAGGGGAGTTCACCAAGAGGGAGGAATGAAAACTGGATTCACCTAGTCTCATGGGAACAATCCATGAGCAGGAAAATGTTTCTTTCTGCCCAGACCCATGTCCACTAGGGAAATCAGGTAGTCAGGATTTAGATTAACAAAAATGAAATGTGCCAAATGCACAGATAAAGGGACCTGTAAATATCTCTCCTATTTTCATCAGAGTTTGCAGCTTTGAGCTGGTTGAAACGTGGCTGTTGTTTTTGCAGTCTTAAGTTGGACTAGGGGACAAATGCTTCACTCTGTCCTTCTGTCCTGCCAGGGACAAAGCTTCAGTCTTCATTATTTAGACTTCTGTGAAGGAATGCAGATGTCTGTGAAATGAACTTATTTTCAGGATACATATCCAGGTGAGTCTTATAGCCTTGCAAAAAAGGTTCAGAGAGAACAGAAACTGAGACTCTTTACTCGAAGTCACCTGAAAGTCAAATAATCCAAACCCAGAGCCAAGAGATCACCATTTGCTTGGCTGATAACTAGTTTGTAATTGTTTTATTTCATATGTTAAAAATAGAAGTGTTGGGGCCAGCATATGATGTGGTGGTTAAGGCACTGGACTCCCATATGGCCAACCATTATTCACGTTCCAGACCTGGCAGCTTGAAAACCATGCCAGGCACATGTGAGTGTGTGTCCAAGATCCCAGAAAGAGAGTGGAATGGAAGGTAGTGTGGTATTACCATCCACTCTGGGCTCTATGAGCTGTTTCCTTGCTTGTTATAATTTCAAAGAGAGAAAAAGCACTTGGGCTTTGTGAATGCACCCTGAACTCAGCAATAAACAACCTGACATCAGTGCTTTGGGTCTTTTTCCAACTCCCTGTGTTTCTGTTTGACCCACCCTTTGGAGGAGAAAAGAACCTGACAAAACAATATAACCAATAGATATTTTTTGTAGCTATGACATGTTATGAAAATTCTAAACTTTATTGTAAACAGTGTAGCAACTTATAGATAGCATTTAGCTGCATGTAACAGAAAGCTAAACTGAAATAGTAATTAATTTGTTAAGGGATCCATAAGCATAAACTGGGGTCAGCAAGTGGCATGATGGCTAAGGTGCTGGACTCCCACATGGCTGACTGTGGTTTGAGTCCTGGACTTGGTGGCTTGAATTCGACATATGGGCATGAACACATGTGTGCCCCAAATCCCAAGAAGGGAATGGAGGACGGAGGATTGTGGCATAGCTATCTCCCCAAGGGAGTGATTTCTCACATTCTCTCTCACTATCACTCTGTCAAGAAAAAAAAGAAAAAGAAAAACAAAAGAGAGACATAACAATGGATACCACAGAAATACAAAGATCATACGAGATTATTTTGAACAACCAACTGGCAACAAATTTGATAGGCTAGAAGAAATAGACAAATTCCTGGGCACATGGCCTCCGTGTTTGAAAAATAAGCCAAGCACATGTGTATGCATCCCAAAAGTCCTGACGGGATGGAGAAACAGAGAAAAAAATGAATTATGTGACCATACTCTGTTTAAACATATCTCTTTTTTCAAATTTTTTATTATCATCATAATCTACTTTATATTACATTGGATTACATATAACTTTACAGTGTATTACATTGCTTTTTCAAAAGGGAATGCCATGCATGTCAGTCAGTACAAAGACATTAATCTCCCCACTTCAACATTCAATATCTTTTCTATGTTTTCCCCAATCATTATTATTATAATTCTAATTATTTTTTAAAACAGTCAATCGCTATTTCTCATTTTGCTTGTAAAAATATTTTGCCCATCATGAAATACTTCTCAGACCAGTCCAGTTGAGAATACTATACATGTCATCATCAACAGTTAATAAGCCATATCTGTTTCTCACTAACATCCTGCCTCACTATTGTTCACTTGCTATCTTTCTCTATCCTCTTCTCTTCACGTCCCCCATTCCACACTGTCCTATTCTCATTAAGTACCTTCACTGCTATTATGTCCTCCAATTTTTTGCTTCCTATCATAGAGTGTGGATAGTTGGTATATATTGAGTGGATACATACAGTATCTTTCTTCCATAGCCTGGCTTACTTCACTCAGCAATAGATCCTCCAAATCTGACCATTTTCTATCAAATTCCAGGGTCCTGTTATTTTTTATGGCTGAGTAGTATTCCATAGAGTATATATACCACACTTTTCCAATCCATTCATCGGTTTGTGGACATTTAGGTTGGTTCCATGTCTTGGCAATTGTGAATAATGCTGCAATAAACATTGATGTGCAAGCACTTTTCTGACTAAGC
>NW_006208669.1:154965-155723 GCF_000334495.1 Tupaia belangeri chinensis | reverse complement strand
TTACTAAAGAGGTTTTCCTTTTCCCAATGGATTGACTGATATCCTTTGTCAAAGATCAGTTGGCTGTAAGCTTTGGGGGTTATTTCTGGGGTCTCTATTCTCTTCCATTGGTCCACATGTCTGTTTTTATGCCAATACCCTGCTGTTTTGATGACAACACCTTTATAGTATATCTTGGGATCAGAGAGTGATATGCCTCCTACTCTATAATTGTCTTTTTCTAGATCTCTGAAGAATATCTCTGGTATTTTGATTGGAATTGCATTAAACATGCAAATTAATTTGGGTAGAATTGCCATTTTGATTATGTTAATTCTTCCAATCTAGGAGCATGGGATGTCCTTCCACTTTTTTATGTCACTTTCAAGGTCTTTCTAAAGATTTTTGTAGTTTTCTTTATAAAGGTCTTTGACTTTCATAGTTTTATCCCTAGGTATCTTATACACCTTGTGGCTACAGTGAAAGGGATTCCTTTCTTCAGCTCTGCTTCATTCAACTTGTTATTCATAAATAGAAATGCTATAGATTTTTGGATATTGATTTTGTATCCTGCCAACCTTACTGCATTCACTTATTACTTCAAAAAGTTTGTTCATGGATACCTTTGGGTCTTGTAAGTATACCATCATGTCATCTGCAAATAAAGATATTTTCAACTCTTCTTTGCCTATTCAAATGCCTTTAATTTTGTTCTCTTCTCTGATTGCAATAGCTAAGACTTCCAGTACTATACTAAAGAGCAGTGGAGAAAGTGGGCA
>NW_006208669.1:145509-154622 GCF_000334495.1 Tupaia belangeri chinensis | reverse complement strand
TATACCAATCTTACTGAGAGTCTTAATCATAAAAGGATGTTGTAATTTATCAAATGCTTTCTCCACATCAATTGAGATGATCATATGGTTTTTCTCTTTCTTTCTGTTAATGTGGTGTATTACATTTATGTTCTTGCGTATATTGAACCACCCTTGCATCCCTGGTATAAAGCCTACCTGGTCGTGATGAATGATCTTTGTTATATTAAACATATCTCTTGTAATTCACAAACATTTTATAAATAAAGGATTAAATTATGGCTTAATCTTACTATAAGTATGTTTTTTTTCAAAGTTTTGCCATAGGGCAAGCACTCACTGGAGAGAGACAGAGAGAGGGAAAGTGAGAAATCACCCCCAGAGGGGATGACCACAGCACAATCCTTTCTCCTCCATTCTCCTCTTGGGATTTTGGGTACATGCACACACCACACACACACACACACACACACACACACACACAAGCACCTGGAATGAGTTTTAAGCCACTGGGCCTGGGGCTCAAACCGAGGTCAACCATGTGGGAGTCCAACGCCTCAACTGCCATGCCACCTGTTGTCCCTATAAGTATGAAATTTTTAATTGTATTTGAAAAAGTACCATGAAGCCAAAAGCAATACCCAGGATTTTTATATTAAGGAAACAGAGGTATAGGATGTGGTTCTCCTGGTTTGGTATTAAGGAATCATGGTTAACCACCTCGTTGAAAAGAAGTATAACAATTTCTTGGAGGGGCCGCCGGGTGGCAGGGTAGTTAAGGCACTAAACACCTACATTCCTGACCAGGATTTGAGTCCTGGACCTGGTGGCTTGCTTTTTCACTTTCCTTTCTCTCTCTGTCTCTCTATGGTCAGCTTAAAAATTAAAATCATTGAGACCTGCCAGTGGCATGGTGGTTAAAGGTGCAGAATTCCCACATGGCCAGCAACAGTTCAAGTTCCAAACCTAGAGGCTTGCTTTATTGCTTTCCCTTTCGTTCTCCCTGTATTTTTCTGGTCAAATTAAAAATAATAATAATAATCAGTGGAATTAAATAATTAATTCTTAAATAAAATAAATAATTCTTTGAAAAATTTAGGTTCTGGACACCAGGTGGCCTGAGTCTGTGAGCCCGACCACCTCGGACCTTCTCACATCCCCACCACTACTCCTCTCTGGACCTCAGGTTGGTTGCCTGGGTCTTTAAGACACCACTTCCCACCTGCAAATTGGATTGAATCAGCCAGTTTTTCCAGAGACCACACGACCTGTGCCTGCAGGCACATCTGTCCAGGACCTGTCACTCATCTGGCTCTTCCTCACTTGCCTTTGGACTCTGATGTTTAGTGATTTGAAAAGCGCACAGCTCACATTGCACGCAATTTCTTTTTTTGTTTTGTTTTTCTTTGCTCTTGAGGTGTTGCTTATCAGGTCAATTGGAGGCTCACCACTGCTTAGAAATACGGAGGACATTGGGCCATCCAGGACTAGGGGCAACTGTGAATGGTAATGGTGAACAACAGGTAGGCCAACCATAAGAAAAATCATCAATTTCATAATCCTGTACAATCTTTAACACTCAGAGATACGTTAAATAAGATAGGAAGCAACATATAGATTACCTGATGACTAGGAATAATCACAGAGGCTCAAGAAATATGAGCAACCAACAGAAGGCCTATCCCTCAAGGGAAATCATCAAGCCTACATCACCCACAGTAATACAATAGACGTCGTGGACATGTCTGATAAGGAATTCAGAATATTTGTAGTGACCAAACTAATTGAGATGGAAGACAAAAGAGACAAGGAGCTCCAGGACATAAGGAAGTCCTTTCATGACTTGAAAGAAAAAATGGATACCTTAAACAAGAACCAGATGGAACTTCTAGGGTTGAAGAAGGTGCTACAGGAAATCAAAACTTCCTTTGAAAGTATTAAAAGTAGGTTAGACCAGGCAGAAGATCAAATCTCTAACGTAGAAGACAAAACATCTGACCTAGAAGAAAGCATCAAGAAGATGGAGAAAACAACCATGAAAAATGAGGATAATGTATGAGGAATACTGGATATCATCAAGTACCACAACATCTGGATAATTGGTATCCCAGAAGAGGAAGAAAATAATAAGGGCCTAGATCATTTATTCCATAAAATCCAGGAAGAAAACTTCCCAAACCTAGAAAGACATTCAAATATCCAGACCAAAGAAATACATAGGACCACAAATAGCATCAACTTAAGAAGATCCTCTCCAAGGCACAACATAGCCAGAATGGCAAAAACAACAAACAAAGACAAGATACTAAAGTTGGCAAGAGGGAAACGTCAAGTTACTTACAAAGGTCACCACATCAGGCTAACACCAGATCTCTCAGTGGAAACAATGCAGGCAAGGAAAAAAAAAAATGGTAAAATATAGTCAAAGTGTTGAGTGAAAAACAATTTCAGCCAAGAATAGTATACCCAGCAAGATTATCTTTCATATGGGAAAAAAAGATAAAAACATTCTCAGATAAACAAAAATAGAAGAAATTTTCCAAGTCCAAACTAGCTCTTCAAGAGGTTCTGAAGGGAGTACTATACCAAGAAAACTAAAAAGTCAGACAGACAGTTATATGAGAACAAAAAGCAAATAAGAAAATGACTCACTTAATGATAGGATCAGGTATGAAAATATCAATAATTACATTGAATGTCAATGGATTAAATTCCCCAATTAAGAGACACAGACTAGTCTAATGGATAAAAAAATCAGAAACCCTCTATCTGTTGCCTACAAGAAAATAACCTTATGGATAAAGATATACATAGACTAAAAGTCAAGGGCTGGAAAAAGATATTCCATGCAAATGGAAATCAAAAAAGGGCTGAAGTAGTGACAGTGATCTCAGACAAAATAGATTTCAAGACAAAGACTGTAAGAAGAGACAAAGAAGGGCATTCTATAATAGTAAATTGGGTAATCCAGCAAGAAGACATGACCCTTATAAATATCTATGCACCCAACTCAAGTGCACCTAAATATGTGAAGGAAAGACTGCTGGAGCTAAAATGAGAGATAAGGAGAAATACTATAATTGTTGGAGATCTCAACGCCCCATTATCTACTTTAGATAGATCTTGTAGACAGAAAATAAATAGAGAGATTCAGGACCTAAATGATACTATAAATCGAATGGGCTTAACAGATATCTATAGAACTTTCCATCCTACATCCACTACATAGACATTTTTCTCAACCCAGCATGGAACCTTTCCAAAGATTGATCATATGTTAGGACATAAATCAAGCCTTTACATATTTAAAGACATAGAAACTGTATCTAGCATCTTCTCTGACCATGATGGAATTAAACTCAAGATTAATTTTAAGAAACAATGCCAAAAATATACAAACAAATGGAAACTGAACAACCTACTTCTAAATGACTTCTTCAATACAGAAGAAATTAAGGCTGAAATCAAAAAAAATTATGGAACAAATGACAATGAGTACACAAGTGTCCATAATCTAAGGGACACAGCAAAAGAAATCATAAGAGGGAAATTCAAAGAAATTAGTATGCATAAGAGATGGATGAAAAGATGAGAAAGGTAACCTATCATCATGCCTCAGGGAATTGGAAAAACAACAACAAACAAATCCCCAAAATGCCTGGCAAAAAGAAATAATAAAGGTTCAAGCAGAAATAAATAAAATAGAAAATAAACGAAACATACAGAAAATATATGAAAGGAAAAGCTGGTTCTTTGAAAAGATTAACAAGATCGACACAACATTGGCTAGACTGATCAAGAAGAAAGAAAGAAACCAGATTACTCAAATATGTGATGAAGCAGGCAATATTACAACAGACATAGCAGAAATACAGAATGTTATTAGAGGATACTATGAGCAACTATATGCCAACAAACAAGATAACCTGGAGGAGATGGACAAATTCCTGGATGCACATAATCTACCAAGATTGAATCAGGAGGACATAGAGAACCTGAATAGGCCCATAACAATCCAGGAGATTGAATCAGTAATAAATAACCTCCTGACAAAGAAAAGCCCAGGTCCAGATGGCTTCACTTCTGAATTCTACAAAACTTTTAAGGAAGACTTAACCCCTATCTTACTAAAATTATTTCTAAGAATTCAAGAGGAAGGAAACCTTCCAAATTCATTTTATGAAGCCTCCATTATCCTCATCCCCGAAACAGATAAGGACATGACAAAAAAGGAAAACTACAGACCAATATCATTGATGAATATAGATGCAAAAATTCTCAAGATACTCGCAAATCGTATCCAACAACATATAACAAAGATCATTCATCACAACCAGGTAGGCTTTATTCCAGGGATGCAAGGGTGGTTCAACATATGCAAGACCATAAATGTAATTTACTACATTAACAGAAAGAAAGATAAAAATCATATGATCATTTCAATTGATGTGGAGAAAGCATTTGATAAAATACAACATCCTTTTATGTTCAAGACCCTCAGTAAGACTGGTATTGAAGGATCATTTTTCAACACAATAAAAGCCATCTGTGAAATACCTACAGCGAACATTATACTAAATGGGGAAAAGCTGAAAGCTTTTTCACTAAAAATGGGTACTAGGCAAGGTTGCCCACTTTCTCCACTGCTTTTTAATATAGTACTGGAAGTCTTAGCTATTGCAATCAGAGAAGAGAACAAAATTAAAGGCATTTGAATAGGCAAAGAAGAGTTGAAAATATCTTTCTTCGCAGATGCAGATGACATGATGGTATACTTAGAAGACCCAGAGGTCTCCATGAAAAAACTTCTTGAAGTAATAAGTGAATACAGTAAAGTGACTGGATACAAAATCATCCAAAAATCTATAGCATTTCTATACATGAACAACAAGTTGAACGAAGTAGAGCTGAAGAGAGGAATCCCTTTCACTGCAGCCACAAGATGCATAAGATACTTAGGGGTAAACCTGAGAAAGTCAAAGACCTTTATAAAGAAAACTATGAAAATCTTAAAAAAGGTATTGAAAGTGATCTAAAAAAGTGGAAGGACATCCCATGTTCCTGGATTGGAAGAATTAACATAATCGAAATGGCAGTTCTACCCAAATAAATCTACATGTTTAATGCAATTCCAATCAAAATACCAGAAATATTCTTCACAGATCTAGAAAAGACAATCATAGAATTTGTCTGGAATCATAAAAGACCTCGTATTGCAGAAGAAATCCTGAGCAAGAAGAATGGAGTAGGAGACATATCACTCCCTGAACCCAAGACATACTATAAAACTGTGATAATCAAAACAGCATGGTATTGGCATAAAAACAGACATGTGGACCAATGGAAGAGAATAGAGACCCCAGAAATAATCCCCAAAGCTTACAGCCAACTGATCTTTGACAAAGGATATCAGTCAATCCATTGGGAAAAGGAAAACCTCTTTAGTAAATGGTGCTGGAAAAACTGGGTATCCACCTGCAGAAAGATGAAACTGAATCCCCATCTTTCACCATTAACAACAGTCAACTCAAAATGGATCCAAGATCTGAACCTAAGCCCTCAAACAATAATACTACTCATGGAAAATCCTGGGGAAATGCTGGGAGACATAGAAGTAGGCAAAGACTCCTTAAGTAAGACTCACAAAGCACAGGCAATAATCCCTAAAATAGACAAGTGGAACTATATTAGACTAAGAAGTTTCTGCACAGCAAAGGACACAGTAACAAGTGTCAACCGATAACCCTCAGAATGGGAAAACACTTTTTGTTAAATATGCCTCAGAGAAGAGACTGATAATCAGAATACAGAGCGAACTCAAGTGCCTTATGCAAAAAAAAAAAAAAAAAAAACTCAATTAAAGTATTGGAAAGTGAGCTGAACAAAAATCTCTGTAAGAAAGACATATGAACAGCCAAAAAGCATATGAGGAAATGCTCAACATCCCTCATCATAAGGGAGATGCAGATAAAAACCACAATGAGACCCCAGCTAACCCCTGCCAGAATGGCAAAGATTAACAATGTAAGAAGTGATAACTGTTGGTGGGGATGAGGTGAAAAGGGAACCCTCCTACACTGTTGGTGGGAATGTAAACAGGTTCAACCACTGTGGAGAATATGGAGATTCCTCAAAGATCTACAAATAGAACCACCATTTGATCCAGCAATCCCATATCTGGGTATCTACCCAAAGGACAGGAGAACGCTCAGTCAGAAAAGTGCTTGCACATCAATGTTTATTGCAGCATTATTCATGATTGCCAAGACATGGAAGCAACCTAAATGTCCATGACCTGATGCATGGATTGGAAAAGTGTGGTATATATATTCTATGGAATACTACTCAGCCATAAAAAATAGCAAGACCCTGGCATTTGGTAGAAAGTGGTAAGATATGGAGCATCTATTGCTGAGTGAAGTAAGCCAGGATATGAAAGAAATATATTGTATGTATCCACTTTGTATTTATTGACTATCCACACTCTATGGTGGAGAGTGAAATATTGGAGGACATAAAAGCAATGAAAGTACTTAATGAGAATAAGACAGGGTGGAATGTGGGGAGTGAAGAGAAGAGGATATAGAAGGATAGCAAGAGAACAAATAGGCAGAACATTAGTGGGAAACAGATATGGCTTATTACCTGTTGATGATGACATGTATAGTATTCTCAACTGGATTGGTCTGAGAAGTATTGCATGATGGGTAAAGTCTTTTTACAAGCAAAATGAGAAATAATGATTAACTTTTTAAAAAATAATTGGAATAATAATAATGATTGGGAAGAACAATGAAAAGATATTGAATGACGAAGTGGGGAGATTAATGTCTCTGTATTAACTGATATGCATGGCATTCCCTTTTGAAAAAGCAAGGTAATACACTGTAAAGTTATATGAAATCCAATGTAATATAAACAAGATTATGATGATAATAAATAATTAATAAAAAATTAATAGTGTAAAGTCATCAAAATAATATAATTCATTTAAAAATATTTTTGGAGATATCAAGAACTGAGTTACTACCACAAGCCAAGATTTTGGAGATCCAAAAGACCTGGTCAGGACAGATTACTCAATTTAAGACCTTATAGAAAAATCTAAGTCAGGACTGGAGAAAGGTGTTGGGAGGTTAGACTTCTGGGAGACAGGTGAGTTCATGCAGAAGGAGGAATTAAGGCCATATTCCCCTGGCATTTAATCTGGTGTCTTGGGAACATAGAATACACATGAAGAAAATTTCCTTGGGACAGAGCAATGTCTCCTAGGGAAATGATATGCTCAGAGTTAGAATAACAACAGGAAATATGTCTCATGGGCAGATCCTGCTCTTCTGTCTCTTAGTATCAGCAAGCTTGGGCTGTGTGGGACAGAGTTGTTTCTTTTAAAGTCCTAATCTGGGTCAGGCACTTATGTTTGGCTCCTTCCTGTCATCCTGTCTCCAGACAGGGTTTCAGTCTCCATCATCAACTGTCCTGGGAGGGATTCAAGTCTCCATACAATGTCCTTTCTTCAGAAAACTCATTGAGGTGAGTGTAAAAGCCAGTAGTTACTGCAGGAAAAGGACAGAGAGAATGGATGTCATGAATATCTGCTTGAGGCCACCTGAGAGCTTAGCCCAGAGCCAAGTATTTGATGTAGTTATTTACTTGCTTTGTTGATGAATGAATTTATTCATGTATTTATCTGATTCTAAAAAGCTATTGAGCATTGCAGTTCAGCAATGGAGAGTAATTATTGACAATTAATAAAGGTCTTGGAGCTCCCATTAGAAGACAGAGGGGGAAGCTTAAAGTGATTCTATTCAAGTCCTGGATCTGGAGGCTTAAAATGCACACTGTGTGTGTGTGTGTGTGTGTGTGTGTGTGTGTGCCCAAAATCTGAAGAGGAGAATGAAGGAGAAGGAATTGTGACATGGCTGGTCCCCCAGGGGGTGATTTCTGATTTCTTGCTTTCTGTCTCTCTGTCTCTTCAGTGAGCATACAGGCTCTATAGCAAAAATCTCTTTTAAAAAATGTAGGACATTTGTCCAAGGATCTTTGTAAATAAATGGAAAAGAATAATAAGGTATTAGTTATGGAAGGGTATACACTGCAGCAAAAACATTTCTTACTTATTCACATAATTTATTTTTTTTCTGTTTGGCAGAAGGTGCATGCACTCCCTGAATAGAGACAGGGAGAAAGAAGGAGGGAGAAAAAGAAGTGAGAAAGCACCCCCATGGGGCATAGTCATGCTGCAATTCCTTCTCCTTCATATCTCCCTTGTTTGGGAGTTTTAGGGACATGCACACTCACCCTGTGTGTTTCTTATGCTGCCAGATCTGGGACTCAAACTGCATGGTTGGCCATATGGGATCCATTCACCTTAACTGCCAGGCCATGGGCTAGTCCTTTATTTATTTATGTGCTTATTTATTTTAGGTTTTTGCTATAAGGTGCAGGCACTTGCTGGAGAGTCAGAGCGAGGTAAAGTGATAAATCACCCCCCACGTTGGATGGCCACACATGATCCCTTCTCCTCCAGTCTCTTCTTGGGATTTTGAGTACATATGCACACGTGCCCAGCTTGCGTTTCAAGCCACTAGGTCCAGAACTTGAACCATGTTCAACAATGTGGGAGCCCAGTGCCTTAACCATCACACCACCTACTAGCCCTACCCCTTATTTACTCTGAAGATGGGGCATGTTTCGGGACCAGCGGTTAGTGTAATGGCTATGTCGCTGGACTCCCATGTAGTCAACCGCGGTTCGAGTCCTGGACCTGGTGGCTTGAACTCACGCCGGGTGCGTGTGCATGCATGCCCAAGATCCCGAGAGGAAAAAGGAGGAGAAGGAATGGCGGCGTGGCCATCCCCTCTGGAGGGTGTTGTCTACTTTCTGTCTCTCTGTCTCTCTGGCGAGCGCACACATCCTATAGCCAAACATTAATAAATAAATAAATAAAAATTAAAAAATAAAAAATCCTCTCAAGAAAAGATGGGGCATGTTTCAGTATGTTTCCTTCTTTTTTTTTTTCTTCTTTCTTTCTTTTTTTTTTTTTTTTTTGTTATAGGGCGTGTGCATTCTCCAGAAAGACAGAGACAGAGAGAGAGAAAGTGAAAAATCACCCCCCAGAGGGGATGTCTACG
>NW_006208669.1:140570-145389 GCF_000334495.1 Tupaia belangeri chinensis | reverse complement strand
TCGACTACGTTGGAGTCCAGCGACATAGCCATTACGCTAACTGCTGGTTCCCAGTATGTTTCCTTCTTGATGAGAAACAACAGTTACACTAGTCTTCTGCTTTACATAAGGAGTCATGAGCCATACATTTTACACTGTCTCAAGATAGGTATTTAGATAAAATAAAAATTGCATTTCCTAGATGAAAAGTGGTATGCTAGCAACCTTTACAATTATTTCTTAACTCATGAAGCTGTATATGTTTCTGTGTTTGTTAGATATTGAAGTTCTGTTGCGAATTTCCTGTGCTATGTGTTTTCATCAGTATTGTGAGTCTGAAGTATTTTATTCTTGTTTTTGGCTGCATTCCTTAAACTCATAAGAATTTGAGTTATTTATAAATTTTACTTTCTATTTAGTTTTTTAATATAAATATCTAAGCCACTTGGGAGAAATGTTCAAAAGTTTATAAGTTGCATCTTTAATACAGTTGTTTACAAATCATTATATTTGGGGTCAGCATTTGGCATAGTGGTTAGATACTGGACTCTCACATGACCCACTGCAGTTTGAGTCCCAGACCCTGTGGCTTAAACTCACACTGGGCACACATGCATACCTAAAATCCTGACAGGAGAATGGCAGAAAAGGGATTGTGGAGTGGGGGAGTGGCCATCCCTTCTGGAATGACTTCTCATTTTTCCTCTCTCTGTCTCTGTCTTTCTTTCTCCCTGGCAACTGCACACGCCCTATAGCAAAAGCAAAACATTATATTTAACCTTGTTGTATTTGCCTGCAATTATTTTTATTTCACATTTTTCCCTTGCTTTAGCTTTTTCATATAATGTGCACATTTTCACAGGACTTTGTGAAAACAGAAAGGTAACTAAATCAGGTGAAGTGTTGTTATTTAGATCTTGTGCCATAATGGTGGAGACAGAGTGTAATGAAATAAATGTGTACAACGTAATGCCCTCAGGAACAAATCATGCACAGAATATTTTTTCTTTTTTTAAAGAATTTTAAATTTTATTTTATTTATCATTATTATTGCTTTCTTTTTTTTTTTTTGGAGAGATTTTTGCTATAGGACGTGTGCAGTCTCCAGAAATACAAAGAGAGAGAGACAGAAAGGGAGAAATCACCCCAGGGGGATGGCCACGCCACAGTCCCTTCTCTTCCATTCTCCTCTCGGGATCTTGGTCACACGCACACACACCCCTGGTGTGAGTTTAAGTCACCGGGTCCGGGATTCAAACTGTGGTCAACTATGTGGGAGTCCAGTGACATAGCCATTATGCCAACTGATGTCCCCAACTGAGTATTATTATAACTTATCAAATGAGTTTTCCCATTATAAATACACTATATATTGGTCCAAAGATATTACCATACACATTATTATCAATGGATAATTTTTCCATTTTTGTGTCTCTTAAATGTTTTGGTTCTTTCTTTTTCCCTTTGATTCCCTCCCTCTCACCTCCCCCTATTTCTCACCCCAACACTGTGTCTAATATCCACAGTTGTTCTCTATGCCTTTATACCTTGCAATATTTCCATTTTTGCCATATAGTGCAGATATTCAGTATACATTGACTGGAGACATACAGTGCCTCTCTTTAATAGCCTGGCTTGCTTTGCTTAGCAGTAAATCTTCCATATTCATCCACTTCCTTTGTTTTATAGCCCTGTCCACTCACTGTCTAAATAGTGTCTAGATGGTATCAAAATGTATTTTATATTTCTCAAATGCATGGTGTGTTTTTCATTAAAACTGTAAGTACGTATGTCCTCAGGGAAAGGCTAAGCAAGATAGGAATTTCTAGTCAGAGAAAGCCTAAAGGGGATCAGAGCCACACAAAAAATAAAGAAATTAGGTCCCTGAGTGAAGAATACAAATTATAGCCTCTGTGACAGGTAAGTGGTAGGTGTGTACACCAAATCCTTTTCCTCTGTTTCTGGTAGTCACATCAGCTTCATGGAACCAGAGAATGATGCGCAAATTTTAGAATTCCTTCTTCTGGGACTTTCAGAGGAACCAGAATTGCAGCCTCTCCTATTTGGGCTTTTCCTCTCCATGTACCTGATCACTGTGTGTGGAAACCTACTCATCATCCTGGCCACCATCTCAGACTCCCACCTGCACACCCCCGTGTATTTCTTCCTCTCCAACCTGTCCTTTGTAGACTAATATCACCTCAACCACCGTCCCAAAGATGCTGGTGAACATTCAGACACAGAGCAAGGTCATTACCTATGCAGGCTACATCACCCAGATATTCTTTCATGTGTTTTTTTATAGTGTTGGATAACTCCCTCCTGTCTGTGATGGCCTATGACCGGTTTGCAGCCATCTGTCACCCCCTGCACTACACGGTCATCATGAACTCTTGACTCTGTGTGTTGCTGGTTCTGTTTTCCTGTACCACGAGTGTTCTTAATTCCTTGTTACAAAGCTTAATGGTGTCACAACTGTCCTTCTGTACACAGGTGGAAATCTTCCACTTTTTCTGTGAACTCAATCAGGTGGTCCACCTTGCCTGTTCTGACACCTTTTTTAATAAAATGGTGATCTATTTTATATGTGTGCTGTTGGGTGGTGGAACCATTTCTGGTATCATTTACTCTTATTTTAAGATTGTTTTCTCCATATGTAGAATCTCATCCGTTCAGGGGAAGTACAAAGCATTTTCAACCTATGCCTCTCACCTCTCAGTTGTCTCCTTATTTTATTGTACAGACTTTGGTGTATCTTAGTGCCAGTGCTACCCACAATTCACACTCAAGTCCAACAGCCTCAGTGCTGTACACTGTGCTCACCCCCATGCTGAACCCCTTCATCTACAGTCTGAGAATAAAGACATAAAGAGGGCTCTGAAGCAATTAGTCACAGAAAAGCAATAATCAGGCCATTTTTCAAGGATACATGTGATTGCAGAGCTATAACCCTCACAGTCAGAAATTCTCATTCTTGGGACCAGCAGCTGGCATAATGGCTATGTCACTGCACTCCCATGTAGTTGACCGTAGTTGGAGTCCCAGACCTGGTGGCTCAAATTCATGCCGGCCATGTGTGCATGTGTGCCCAAGATCCCGAGAAGAGAATGGAGGAGAAGGGATTGTGTTGTGGTCATATCCCTGGAGGGGTGATTTCTCACTGTCTCTGTCTCTCTCTGCCTTTTTGGTGAGCACACATGCCTTGAAAAAAATCAGATTGTAGAAAGATAATTTTGTTAATCTTTTTACTTTAGTTTCAATTTATTTTATCTCAGTTTTTGTACAATTTTTCCTATTCTTTTAAAAAGCTTTCTGCTCTCCCTGAATCCAACACTTTTGTCCTTTGTTGTTTACCTCCTTTTCATATTTATTGTCAAAGTGCAATTCAGAACATTTTGGGGAGTCCCATGTTTCTCATACAAGTGGAGCATCACTTATCCCCAAATCCCAAATCCAAAATGTTCCAAAATCTAAAAGTTTCAGAGCAAAAGTAGAGAATTCCTTACATGACTTCATGTTTAAGTCATAATCGAAATGCTGCCATGTGGGACCCATAGGGGATGTAATGGTTAAGATACTGACTCTTCAAAGAGACGAAGACTAAACCCACGCTGGATAAGGGCAGTGGACACTGGTCTACTGAGAGCCTAAGATGGCAGTGAACACATACTCGACCTATGTCGACCTGACATGCTGGCCTGGATCAATGAATCTCTGCAGTTGAATCTGACAAAGGTCAAACCGTTGTGCTCAGAGGGCGGCTTATTATCAGTTTATGGACATGCTATTCTCTGGCTTTCTTGCCTTTGGGAAAGCAAGCAAAGCTAGAACACGAATACATTCAGAACTTCAAACTACTACAGGCAGGTTTTAAGAGGATGGGTGTTGACAAAATAATTTCTGTGGACAAATTAGTAAAAGCAAAGTTCCAGGACAGTTTTGAATTTGTTCAGCAGTTCAAGAAGTTGTTTTGATTCAAACTATAATGGAAAAGACTATGACCTTATAGCTGCCAGACAAGGTCAAGGGATTGCAGTGGCTCCTTCCCTTGTTCCTCCAGCTCTGAATAAACCTAAGAAACCTTTCAACCCTAGCAATGCAGCCCCAAAGATGCCCATTTCAACACAATACAGAGAACTACTGCAACTCCTAAGTCTGGCCCAAGGATGGTGCAAATAATCCTGGTGTGGGCAACTGGGATGATGAAGCAGCTGAATTGATGCAGCAGGTCAATGTGTTGAAATTTATTGTCAAAGACTTGGAGAAAGAGAGAGATTTCTACTTTGGAAAGCTAAGGAACATTGAATTGATTTGCCATGAGAATGAGGAGGAAAATTAGCCTGTATTGTAGAGGATTGTAGACATGCTCCATGCCACAGAGGAAAGCTTTGTGATACCCGATGAAGGGGGCCCACAGGAGGAACAAGAAGAGTATTAACAGCCTGGACCAGCTGAGGCACATCTGAATTCTTCACTCCAAATTATGGTCTTAACTGTAAAATACTCCTTTTTATTATTCTTAGAGGACTCACTGGTTTCTTTACATAAGCAGAAAGTACCTTTTCTTCAAGTGCACTCTGCAGAATTTTCACTCCTTTCCCAAAAAGTTTGCGTTAGGAACTTGTAGCTTGTAGCAGAGCCTTATTAACGTCTAACTGGTTCACATGAGAAACAGAAAGGTTGAGCATGGGGCTCTCTATGTGGATGCTGGTCACGCTGAAGCTGGAGAAGGGGTTTTATGTCATAGAGGATGTGGCGACCTCAGTAGAGAAACGTAAAGACGGAATTGTATTTTAAACTACTGTGAAGTCTTGGCAGAGAACATTTTCATAAATAAATG
>NW_006208669.1:128430-140254 GCF_000334495.1 Tupaia belangeri chinensis | reverse complement strand
GTGGCTTAAAACTCACGCCGGGCGCATGTGTGTGCGTGCCCAAGATCCCAAGAGGAGAATGGAGGAGAAGAGATTGCGGTGTGACCATCCCCCCTGGGGGGTGATTTCTTGCTTTCTGTCTCTATGTCTCTCTCTGTCTGTCTGGCGAGCGCACGCGCCCTACAGTGAAAATCTATAAAAAAAAATTAAAAAAATTTTAAAAAAAAGCACAAGGCATTGTTGCCTGCATGAATAGAAGGTGTGTTTCAACCTTGAGTTGAAGAGATCGATTTTCATGGAGCATTTATCTGACAATGTTTCCATCTATCCCTGAAATGTCTATGTATTGTGTTTTCTTAGGAACTGAGGTGTGCCCAGATTTCTAATCTAACAACTACTTTTAGGGACTTGCTCACACCTGTGGGTTCTGAATGGGGGTTTTGGTCTCATTCAACTGTCTTTTCAGTTTACATTTAATGGATTTCTCTTTTGTTTCCCTTGCCCAATGGGAGCCCCTCTTTGGCTCCTTAAAGGTTTCTGCTTAGAATTAGAAGTACAGCTGGCAGGTGATCTTGTTGCAAGTTCTTTCTGGACTGCTGGCAAAGGGAGAGATCAGTGAAGGCCATCATTACCTTGGGATTTTCAAGACTTGGGTGTTTTTGGTATCTGCTGTCCACAGCTCTCCACTGTTATTTGAATACTTTGCCAGTGCACTAACCTCTTTGGAGATAAAACTCATTAGTGTGTTACCAAATGTTCATTTTCTTTTGCAGAAAATAAAGTACAATGTCTGAATTAATTACTACTATTTAAAATATTTTATTTCTTAACTCTCCTTCATTTGCTTTGTCTTCACCCAGTTCAGTTCCTTTGTTTGGCAGAATTCCACAAAATATGTGTCACCCACTACTGAGATTTTCAGCCCCTGGATGTATTTGTGTTGATTTGTTCCTGGTGGTAGCTTGTCCCAAAATGTGTGTAGAAAGCTATTTTATGATAAAATTGTTGTGTAGTGCATGCTTTGTGTAGAATTTAGAGGGAAACCTAGATTAACAATGCCAAAAAATGCAAGTAACTAGCCATGGTTCAAATGACAGTGGTACTATTTCTCTTTTGTGACCTTTTAGACTTTTGTTGTCTCTAAATTCCATTTTATTGGGAACCCATTTTCCACCTTTCTTTTTTTTTCATTCTGATATTATTTTATTTCAATTTTTGTAATTGACAGCAAAGGCACAATTTATAAATAAAATTCTTTATTAAAAAAAAAAGATGCTGGGGCCAGCAGTTAGTGTAATGGCTATGTTGCTGGACTCCCATGTAGTCGACCGTGGTTTGTGTCCCGGACCCGGTGGCTTAAAACACACTGGGCGTGTGTACGTGTGTGCCCAGGATCCCAAGAGGAGAATGGAGGAGAAGGGATTGCAGATTGGCCATCCCCCTTAGGGGGTGATTTCTCGCTTTCTGTCTCTCTGACTCTCTCTGTCTGTCTGGTGAGCACAAAAAAAAAAAAAAAAAAAAAGGATGCTCAAGGATGCTCACTCCCACATGACCAACTGTAGTTTGAGTCCCAGACCCAGCTGCTTGAAATTGAGGCCAAGTGCAGGTGTGTGCATGCCCAAAATCCCAACAGGGAAAAGGATTGCAGCATGGCCATTCTCCTGGGGTTGTTTCCTCACTCTCTCTCTCATTGTGTCTCTCTGTCTTTCTGGTGAGTTTTTTGTCACCCTATGACAAAAAACAATAACAACAAAATGCTGCTATGCAAATAAATTATATAAAATATCTTCTAGGCTAAGTTTATGAGCTCCATATGAAACATATATATTTTTTTTGTTTAGAGTTGATTCTCATCCCGAAGACATACCATTATGTAATGTTAATATTCAAAAATTGAAAAAAAATCCGAAATCTAAAACACTTCTATTCCAAAGCATTCTGGAGAAGAGTAACTCAATATATGATATTATGGTGTATTTGTTATTTATTAAATTATTCTTGTCAATGATAAAGTCACTATTGTTGTACATCAATATCTGAGACCACAGTTTTTCACTTCTGTGTCTATCATTCCTTTCTCCATCCTACCTTAATTGATCCCCCTGATAACATAGACTTTCACATATTGATGTGTTCTTTAGCTGGTCATGTTGTCTTATTTTCCTGATAAAATCCTATCCTTTTATTCAGCTCCAATTCCACAGCGCTTACTGTATTTCCTGGCAAAGAGAGGAAAAGCAAAAGTTTCTTTGCAGAGACCAGCAAGTAGGATGGTGATTAAGGCACTGAACTCCCACATTGCTGATTCCAGACCTGGTGGCTTGTTTATTCACTTTGTCTCTTTCTCCCACCCCCCCACCCCCGGTCTAATTAATAATAATAAAAATAAACTGAATTAATTTTTAAAAAGTTGCTTAACAAATACATATTCCATATGTGGTCTACAAAGAAAGGAAAATCTGTGTAATTCAATTCACTTAATACAGTCTCATGTCAGAGATGGTCTTTAATATGATGGAGTAACATTTTCAGCCATACATGGAATTACTATGGAAGACTTGCTCTGATGAGGCATAGCTACTCAATACAACATGGAAGCTAGAGGTCCATGTGTAAATCTGTTCATTGGAGTGAAGGATTTGGTATCTTGTTCAACATTATTTCATTATATTGTCTTGCTGTTTATGCTTTTATTTTTCATATGACTCCTTCCTTTGTTCTAACAAATATCTCACCCTTTAAACATTTTTGTGGTAGGGCCAATAGGTGGCATGGAGGTTTAGGTGACTGGACCCCAGATGGCCAACTTCACGGTTTGAGTCCCAGAGACAGCAGCCTGAATATCACTCTGGGTGTGTGTGTAGGCATGCCCAAAATCCCAAGAGGAAAATGAAGATTACAACTTGATCATCCCCTGTGGGGGGTGGTTTGGGGGAGAGTGAACTCTTTCTCTCTCTCTCCAACCCTCTCTTGCTTCCAGTGATTGCATTTGCCCTATAGAAAAAAAATTGTGATAAACATTAAAGTGGAGGTAAATAAACAATCTGTATGTTTATACTAAAGTCATTATACTCTAAACTTTCTTCCATCTTCATGATCCAAGTGTGGAAGGCCTACATATGAGCAATTGTTCGCCCATTTTGCTCCCTCTCCAAGCAGAAGCACCTCCATCTTTGAACTTTACTTATACTTGCTTCATCCTTTCTCCCAAACTAAATAGAGTCATTAAGTCTTACTGCCTTTGCTAACTAGCCCAGAAACCCTTTTGTTTATATGTTCCTTAACAATGTAACTACCAGTCTCCAGATCCTTGCCCAAAGCCATGAGGACCATTAAACAAAGGTCTGGAGAATGCCCTTTGAAGTAATTAACCTCCTTGATTCAGTTTCTGTAACTATTTTCATGAAAACCCCACTCTATTTTCTGACATTTTGGACTTCCTGCACCCCCGGTAACTGAACCCCTATAAAAAGACTGCTCGAACTTCAGTTGGGACTGCAGTTCTGCCTCCTGGCCCCTGAACCTCAAGCTGTACTCTCTGATCAGCTAATAAAGACTTCCTTTAACCTTAATCTGGCTTTGGTGATTGTTCATTCGGTGGAACTCTACAACACAATGACAGCTCAAACAAGAGCTTCAGGGTCTTGCCGGCATAGCCTGTGGAATAGGCACCTGTGATTCAGGGTCACAATTTATTACCACAAAATGTTTATGTCCTATAAACCTTTTCTAGTTTCCTAGCTGGGAACTCCAAAGGTATTCTCTTTCAAATACAATTATCTGAAATAATCATGACTATCCATGTAATCAAGAATGTTGTCTTTAAATATCAGAACTAATGCCTATAAGTAAGAGGCAGCAGACTTCTCTGAATGTCTTTAGTTTTGTTGAATTAACTATTATAATGGTGAGCTATTGCTGCATAACAAACAAACCCAATAATTAATGACTTAATGTCATGCTTTTGTATTACACTGTAGTCTATATTGGTAATGTCTTCTCGTTAGGGATTTGGACGTATGAATTGTGGAGGAAAAAAAATATTCAGTTCAAAAGACTATTCATATCTTTTTTTCTTTTTTTCCTATTTTCTTTTTATTTATTTATTTCTTTTTCTTTTTTTTTTACATTAATTCACTATACATCATTACAGTATACAAACTGAATTTTCCATCCAAAATACACTGTCTATTGGCTCAATCAAACACATCAACATACATGTTCTCAACAAATAATTTTCCATTTCTTATGTCTTGTATATATATATTTTTCCATCCTTGATTCCCTATCCCTAACCCTCTACCCTGCCCTGTCCAACCCTCCTTCCACATTGTCTCTGGTATCCATGGTTGCTTTCTATGCCTCCCTCCCCATTTAATTGATTTGCTAATGAACTTAATTTGTCTAAATATTTGCAATACCAAGCACAGCTGATATATACATACACATGACCCCATGTCTGACTTTAGGCATAAACCTCAGTGAGTAGAATGAACATACTATAAAATAGTGCCTAGCTGGGGCTATATAGCTTACTGTGGTCATCAAATACACAGTTTTTTTTTTTTTAATTTCGTTAACAGTTTTAGTGTGTTTTTTTTTCTTCTGAAATTTTGTTTTATTAATTTCTATTCATTTCCTGAACATCATCACAACATACTAAATGTGGTTTCCCATCTAGAACAAACTGCATAGTGTCTTAATCATGCATGTTATCATCCATAATATTCCATTTCTACTTTCATATATGTATGTTTTTACCCCATATCTTACCCTCTGCCCTATTCCACTCTCTTATTACACTATCTCTGCTGTCTACAGTTGTCTTCAATTCCTTTTTCCCCAACATTTTGTTGATCACTCTTAACTCCTTTCTCCTTCCTCTTTAGCAGTTCATTGTCTCTCTTCTCTTCCATCTCTGTTAGCTTTACCATTATAAATGTTCTGAATTCTTTATCAGATATTTTCATCATTTCCATTGAACTGTGTGTGGATGAAGAGGAGTTATCCTTTTCCCCTGGAGGAGAGGTATTTTCCTGCTTCCCCATATTTCTTGTGGTCCTGCAGCAATTTCTAGTCATCTGGTTGATGGTTGGTTTCTTCCCAGACTTGGATGTTCAATCACATGAGTTTTGTATGCTGGAGGCTGAATTATCAGTGGGAACTCTTCATTTCTCCTTTCGTTTCCCACAAAATGGCTAGATAGCAGGAGCCATGGAGCTGTCTCTTGAGGAAGGCCTTTTATGTTCCCTCAAGACTATTCATATCTTAATTTGTTCTTGAATTCTGAGTAGAAAGGACAATTTGAGAAGGGAAGATCAAGAAAAGTGGTGCCTCTTACAACTTCTTTTTAAGCACTGAATGTGTCTAGATGCTTACTTTCTTTAATCTAAGAAAATAACACATATCTAAGCTCAAAGTCAACCATTGTAGGGATATACACTTCCCCTATCTGAGGTAGCAACAAAATGCAGAACTAATGGCAGAGAAGCATAATCGTACTAGAGAGGCAAAAGGAGTAATTTAATAAGTGAAAATAAAATTGCCTACCCAGGGGATAAACAGACACGTAAACATTCCATATATCTGTTGATATTGTATGTTTATGAATGACATGTTGTAGTGTTGCATCAACATGACAAAAATTCCTTGAAGACTTGAAGGAGTTCCTAGAAGTCTTGGAGGAATAATTTGATACACCAAGCTGTACCAGCCTCTGAAAGATTGATTCCAAAGAGTGAAACATAGGACAATTTAAAAGAGTCAAAATATATATATATATTTTTTTATTTTTTAAATTGCCAGAGTGTGAGTTCAGCAGAGAGAGAGAGAGAGAAAGAGAAGAAAGCACCCCTTAGTGGGACATGGTCATGCCACAATTTCTTCTCCATTTCTCCATCCTGCCATGATTTGAGTCATATACTCACACACACCTAGCATGCTTTTCAAGCGTCTGGATTTGCAATTTAAACCATAGTCAGCTATGTGGGATCTGGGTTCCTTAACCATGGGACTATAGGGCTATCCAGAGTCTACAAATTTTTAATATGATTATTTTAAGTCAGCATGGGGCATCAGTGATGACTATGACAAAGCATCATTCATCAAATATTCCCAAGGACAAGTGTGCCTGATTGAGAACCACTGATTCAGGACTTGAACCCTGAAAGCATAATGACAGAATTTCTTTCATGGCATCATCCTTTACTTGGCTTACAATGTTAGGCAGTATAAAGTCTCACACATTAAAATTCTCCTGAGCACCATTTGATATTACTTCAGGTGTGACAAGGAACCATAGCTGACCTCTGCATAATCGGTCTTGGCAAGAGTCACCACTCCAGGGTCTGCTACTGCAAGGTCATGCAGACCCAGGAAGGAGCAGATAAAGACCAAAAATGAGAACTGGGGGGGGGGTGTCTAACTCCCTAAAGGTGGATACAAAGACCCACTGAATGTTTTATGAATGTTTATTCCACTAAACCTAACTCCCCACCACATAAGTTGCACATCCAGTCTTTCAGAATTGCTTGATTACTCTATAAAAGAAGGGACTGAAGCATCCCCAGCTTCAGACACCCCCTCCCAGGTGCTCTTTCTCACAATAAACTTTCCTCCTTTTTTTAAGAAAGAGATTTTTTGAGGATGAGAGATGAGAGAGAGTGAAAGGAAAGGAATCAAAGAGAAAGAGAGGCAAGATATTTAAGGGATAGAAATGTATGATTATTGATAATAATATGTATTAAAAATTCAACTAGACTAGTGAGGAGTGTATTCATGTTGGGTAAGTTAACTTTACAAGTTGTAGTAATGTACATTGATTGAATGTATAAAATAAATTAAAATAATTAAAAAATAATAAAAAGTATTTTAAAATAACAGATTTTTGCTATAGTGCACATGCGCTCACAAGAGAGACAGAGAGTAAGAAATCACCTCTCATGGAAATGACCATGCTACAATTCCTTCTACTCCATTCTCCTCCTGTAATTTTCCTTGTTTCCTTTCACAAGAGAGACAGAGAGTAAGAAATCACCTCTCATGGAAATGACCATGCTACAATTCCTTCTACTCCATTCTCCTCCTGTAATTTTCCTTGTTTTCTTTTTTTTTTTTTTTAGAGAGGTTTTCGCTATAGGGCGTGTGCGCTCGCCAATAGACAGAGACAGATAGAGAGACTGAAAGCGAGAAATCACCCCCCAAGGAGGATGGTCATGCCGCAATCCCTTCTCCTCCATTCTCCTCTTGGGATCTTGGGCACGCCCACACACGCGCCCAGCATGAGTTTTAAGCCACCGGGTCCGAAACGCGAACCGCGGTCGACTACATGGGAGTCCAACGACATCTAGTTTCTTGGCATGATGTATCCTGAGTGTTACTCTGAAGGTGGCAAGCAAGTCACTAAGACCTACTTCCACAATGAAGGATAAAGGTGTTTTTTTGGTTATGTTTGTTTTGTTTGTTAGAGGCTTTGTGAGTTTGTCAGAGAGAGACTTAAAGACACAGAAAGAGGAGAAATCACCCCCCATGGGGAATGGTCATGTCACCATCCATTCTCCATCTCTCCCTCCTTTCAAGATTTTGGACATATTCATCGGGAATGTTTACCAAGCTGCCAGGTCCAGGATTCAAATTGCACAGTTGGCTATGTGGAGACAGCTGCCTTAATCTGCAAGTCATGGAACTGGCCTGAAGAAGGAAGTTCTTAAAAGCATAACATCACAAAATAAACTTGTGTAAAACTTAAATCAGACTGTCTCTTTCTTCTTTCTTTCTTTTTTGTCTTTTCTTCCTTCCTCTCTTTTTTCCTTCTTTTTCTTTCTTTCTTTTATTTTCTTCCTTTTTTCTTCTTTCTATATTTAAATTTGCTCTAGAGTATGTGTGCTCACTGGAGAGAAAGAGAGAAAGAGAAAGAGTACCATCCTAGGAGGGATGAGTCCACTACAATTGCTGTTTCTCCATTTTGCCTTCAAGATTTGGGACATGCGTGCACATGTGTCCAATGATATTTTTAAGTTACTGGGTCCAGGTCTCAAACTGAATGTGCAATCAGCCATAGGGGATCCAGCCTCCTTAAGCCATTCCACCTGGCTGGGCCATATCAGACAATTTCTATAAGACATCAGTCTCACATCATGGTGAATAAGATTTCAATTTATCTGTAATAAAGGAAGAAAATTTATGATGGAGGGGCAGTAAGTGGCAGTAAGTTTGAGTCCTGTTTGAGTCAAACTAAGTTTGACCTTAGTTTGAGTCCTGTACCTGGCGACTTGCTTTCTTACCTTCTGTCTCTGTCTCTCTCTTTCTCTCTAGTGAGCACACATAACCTATAACATTTTTTAAATAATAATAAAAATAATACTAAATTTATTTTTTAAAAATGATGAGGGAATAAATGATAGCTCTTAACTTGAGATTTAGGCATGACCTTCTAATTGCTTTGGCAAAGGTTTCATGAAGCCAGGAAGTAGAATGCTTGTAGTTTTAAGAAATATACCTCTCCCCCTCATTTTAAGAAGAGCAAGTTTTCTGATGTGTACCAGAGGATACAACAAAGTAATGCTTTGAACACCACAGGCTCCTCACTAGACTTGGGAATAAGGTAACTCAAAGTTGGGCTAGGGTGTTATTGAAGCAGCCCAGCAAGACTGTAGCCATTTTGAAATTAGGAGAGGTCTCTAATAAAAACAATATGACAACATGCTGAGTCATGGGGAAATCTGTTTGAGGAATGGTAAAATCTTCATGTATTTTTATAATTTTTAGGTTTTTGCCCTAGGGCACATGTGTTCACTGGGGGCAGTCAGAGAGAGACAGTGAGAGGGAAAGTGAGAAATCATCCCCAAGAGGGGGTGGCCATGCATGTACTCCCTTCTCCATTCTCCGCCTGGAATTTTGGGCATGCACACATGTGCCCAGCATGATTTTCAAACCCCAAAGCCTGAGACAGGAACTGCAGTAGATCATGTGGGACTTCAGGGCCTTAACTACCTTGTCACAGGCTGGCCCCTTATTTTATTTTTATATGTTTTTAAATCTACATTTTCTACTTCACAGAATCCCTTCCAGAGGGCCTAGGGCAAGCCATACCCACAAATATTTACAGACCATTTTGGTTTAGTTGATAACAGGACCCATCCCACATCCTGTCCCTGGTATAGTATTCTTGTGATGGGTGAGTCATGCCCATGATCATTAACAGACCATTTTGACTCATTGATAACAGGACTCCTTCAACATTCTGTCCTCAGGAGACCAGCAGTTAGCATAATGGCTATGTCGCTGAACTCCCACGTGGTCGACTGCAGTTTGAGTCCCAGACCTGGTGGCTTAAACTCATGCTGGGTGCATGTGCATGAGTGCCCAAGATCCCAAGAGGAAAATGGAGGAGAAGGGATTGTGGCATGACCATCCCCCTTGGGGAGTGATTTCTTGCTTTCTGTCTTTCTGTCTTTCTGGTGAGCACACATGCCCTATAGCAAAAACCTCTCCAAAATAAACCAAAAACAAACAAACAAAAAACATCCTGTCCTCAGGGCAGTATCTTGTGACATATAGGAGCCCCCTTATCTCTGTGACAGTGCACTCTTTGCTGATCCCTTCCTAAAATACAGACCTTCCATTCCAATCACCAACCTAAGTATTGTAAAACCCTCCTATAAACTACAAGCCCCCACTTCCAGACGCTCCATCTTTTGGGGCCAGACCAATGAAAGAACTCTTTTCACTAAATTCCAAACCTTCTCTCTCACTCTCAAAATCAAATAAATGAAATCCCTGTATCTGGTCACCCTGAGAAAGGTGTGTTTGCCTTTTCTCTGGGAATAGTTACATACATTTGTGTTTAGAAATAAACCACATTAATTATTATTTCTGCAGAGTTGATTATTTCTGTTGACATTTTTAAATGTTTTTTATTTAAGATGGGGTATATCCTCCTATACTTCTGTATTGATAAGAAAGATCCATACTAAGGGGACGTTTGTAGCTTTTACCTTGCAACCACAGTTCATGCAGCCTACATCCCATAGTCCTTTCTTTTACATCCAGATATTCACATAAAAATTAATTTATTATTAAGAAAAAAGGGGCATATTCAAGAGCTTTACTTTATAATTATTTAATTATCTGTGAGGATAAATACACTTGTGAAGTTGTTAGTCATTTACTTTCCTTTTCACAAAAAAAAAAAATTAGGAATGGTACTTGAAGGAAATCAAAATAATCACTTAGAAGAAAGTGAGTGACTCTGATTAATCATAGTGAGGAAGGATTTGCACTGCTTGTATCTCGTGCCTATAAATACTGAAAACATGCTGAGCCTTTTGAGACAGTTTGGTGTACTCACTGGTTGTCTCCCCATAACCAGTAACAAAAATAAACTCACTTCTTGTTCAGCCTCGGCCTCTCCTTTCATTGACTGTGAGAAGAAGGAGATGGACTTAGCTGGGAACACTTGAAGGCAGGACCTGTGCAATACAGGCTAAAGTATGGTGGAAAATAATAATAATGGGATTCACCTGATTTCCCAATTTTTTTTGAGAGGTCCTTTTTGCTATAGGGCACATGCACTTGCTCGAAAGACAGAGAGAGACAGAGAGATAAAGTGAGAAATCACCACCCCAGAGGGGATGGCCATGCAACAGTCCTTTCTCTTCCATTCTCCTTTTGGGATTTTGGGCATGCAGGCACAGGTGTCTGGTGTGAGTTTAAGCCACTGGGTCCGGGACTCGAACTGTGGTTGGCTACATGGGAGTCCAGCAACATAGCCATTATGCCAATTCCTGGTCCCCTCCCCATTTATTTTTAAATGTAGAAAGTTTTTTGTCTCTTGGTGTCAGACCATCTGCATGGAGAGTTTCCTTTCCATCCTGACCAGTGTCCATAGGGAAATCTGCTTTGAGTTCAGAATAACAGTCTGGAAAATAGGCTTAATGAGCAGGTAGAGGGAGCTATAAATATCTTCTCAGTTCTTTTCCTTCAGAGAGCATAACTTGGGCCAGAAAGAACATGGCTGTTTCTTTTGGACTCCCAGTCTGGCTCAGGGACCAATGTTTAACTCTTCCTCACTGCCTTGTCTGAGACACAGCTTCAGTCTCCATCACAAACCACCTATGGAGGAACTCAGGCTTCCACACAGAGGCTGTCTTCTCAGATCCCATACAGGTAGGTCAGAGATGATGGAAACCAAGAATGTTCACCCAAGATAAACTGAGAGCTAAACCAGCGTAGCCCACATCTGAGAGAGATCTGTGGTTGCTTGCTTAGTTAATGCATTTGTTTGTGATGTTAAAAAGAGAAGGGAACATTAGACTGAGTGAGGTAGAGGCCATCATTGTTGACAATGAAATGCTGGGAATGGAAGTCCAATTGATGATGATGTGTTTGACAATATTGACTAGATATTTTTTTTTTGGGAGGGTTTTTGCTATAGGGCACATGTGTTCTCCAGAAAGACATAGAGAGACAGAGAGACAGAAAGAGAGAAATCACCCGCCCCAGGGGGGATGGCCATACCACAATCCCTTCTCCTCCATTACCCTCTCCAGATCTTGGGCACACACACCTGGTGTGAGTTTAAGCCACCGGGTCTGGGACTTGAACTGTGGTCGACTACATGGAAGTCCAGCAACATAGCCATTATGCTAACTGCTGGTCCCAATATTGACGAGATTCATGTGCAGTGCACTCATGCTGGGAAAATTTATTTTATAGAGGTGAAGATGTACAATTATTAAATTAAATAAATACATAAATAAAATTTTAAAATAATATTAACATTCTTTTAAAAAGAAAAAAAAAGAATGGGAAGTGTCAAGTACTTCCATTCAAATTAAGTACAAGG
>NW_006208669.1:111943-127890 GCF_000334495.1 Tupaia belangeri chinensis | reverse complement strand
TGTCAAGTACTTCCATTCAAAATAAGTCCAAGGTATTTTGAAAGTGAGAGGAGTGGAGAAATGGAGGATTAGGTATATAGGGATATGCAGTGAAGTGAGGCCATATCATTTTTTTAAGATTTTTTTTTTTTCTGTAGGGTGCGTGCTCTCACTGAAGAGACAGAGAGAGAGAGAAAATGAGAAATCATTCCCCAGAGGGGATGGCCACTGCAATCTCTACTCTTTCATTCTCCTCTTGAAATTTTGAGCATGCTTGCATGTGTGCCCAGCATGAGTTTCAAGCCACCAAGTCCAGAATTCAAATCACTGTTAGCCAAGTGGGAGTCTAATGCCCTAACCACCACTGCCTGCTGACTGAGGTCATATTATTTTTATTTGGAAGATGGGGTCTATTCTCCTATGTTTCAATATTGATAAGAAAAATCCAATCCAGGGGAGCTGTTTGCAGACTTTACCTTGTAACATAAATTCATGATGCATACATTTCATAGCACCTTCTCTGACACTGGATATTCACATAAAAATATTTAAATAATCATGAAGCTATAAAAGACATATCAGAAACTTTTAATTAACAATTATTTCATTACCTGTGAGGCTGAATACACCTGTGAGGTTTGTTAGTTATTTATTTTCTTTGTGCAAATTTGCTATGTAATCTTTGCTTTGGATGGTAGATTCAGTGTGATTTTACTTCTATATTTGATTACTTCCCCATCCACTTGGCTGTTGTAATTTAGTTCTTTTATGTATGTATATACAGAACTTGGGTGAGAATATGTGAAAGTTTATACGTTTTGCAAGGCCAAGTCTACTTGTTGATCACATTTTTCCACGTACTGCCCATCCCTATTGTTTTTCTTTTGTTTATTGTTTCTTTGTTTGTTTATTTTGGAGAGACTTTTTGCTATAGCGCATGTGCACTCACCTGAGACACAGACAGAAAGCAAAATATCAGCCCCTGGGGAGATGGCCAAGCTATAATCCCTTCTCTATTCTCCTCTCGGGATTTCTGCATGTATACATAAACACTTGGCATAAGTTTCAGGTTGCCAAGTCTCCAACTTGAACACCAGTTGACCACATGGGAGTTCAGCACATAAACCACTTCATCACATGTTGATCTCCTCCATTTATTTTAAATATAGAAAGCTTTTTGCATCCTTAGTTCTCACACTGTTTTTGTATCTCTGTTATTCCATATTGTGCCTTTCAGCTTTCTTTGGTTAGATTTTTTTTCTGTGATAGGTGTGTGAACTCATCAAAGAGAAAGAGAGACAAAGAGAGATAGAGGGGAATTGAGAAAGCACTACTCATAGGGAAATAGCCATGCTGCAATCTCTTCTCCATTCTATTCTTGGGATTTAGGGAATGCATGCATATGGGCTTGGCTTGTTTTTGGAAGTCACTGTGTCCAGGACTTGAACCACTGATTTGACATGTAGAATCCAGTCATCCTCAACTACTACGCCTTTGACTGGCCCCATTGCATCATTTTTCAAAACTCACATCACCTTCTGACATTGTTTGAAATGCACTACATTCTACCGTTCACCAAAGATTACCTGTATTTTAATTAGGTATATTTGAATATGTATATATACATATATTTATACCTTTATGTAAGATGAAATTCTTTTAACTGTTTCTTCCTGAGTTTTTGAAGATTTCTTGTTATATCCTTTTATTTCTAAGTCTTGGGCAATTTCATGTTGAATTAATGACCCATGTTGACGTAATTAAATTAATATTATTTGACATCTTTTTTCCAGAAGTTAGCTTTAATCTCTCAATTTTATTCAATTTGGTACATTGTATTGAAACCACTGTAATTAGCCTAATTACTTTCTTATTATCATTCTTTTTCCATAAGTTCTTAGGGTCTCTTAAAGTTTTCTGTCTGGGGACCAGCAGTTGGCATAATGGCTATGTTGCTGGACTCCCCTGTAGCTGACCGCAGTTTTAATCCCAGACCTGGTAACTTAAACTCACTCCCGGCACATGTGTGTGCATGCCCAAGATCCCAAGAGGAGAATGGAGGAGAAGGGATTGCAGTGTGGCCATTCTCACTGGGGAGTGAGTTCTTGCTTTCTGTCTCTCTGTCTTTCTGGCTAACGCACACGCCCTACAGCAAAAACCTTTCCAAAAAAAAAAAGAAAAAAAAGTTTTCTCTCTGTATTAGGTAAATATTCATATTAATACCCTTTTTATTCATTAATAGAATCCAGTGCACATTGTAAATACTCTTCATATTTTTACTTTTTAATTAACATTTTTTACAAGCAGTGACTTTTATTCATTAATAAACTGAAAGTCTATTTCCAAATGATTCTTTCTCATGTATCCTGTATGCTTTACTTAGTAAGCAAAGCCCAGTAAGGCTAGGCTTCAACTGTCCTCAGGCTCTGACCCTTCTTCATCTTGACTAATCTGGAAGTAACGAAGTTCCTAAGTCTCCTTGTCAGATACAACCACACGAAGCCAATCACGAAGGTTGTTCTTCTTAAGGTATTTCTTGGTGAGGTATTTCAAATAACTTTTAGAGATCTGTTTCTCAGAAACAACTGATTTTATTCTTGAGGCATTCAATGTGAACTACGTTTCCAAGGTTGCCAGTTTTCCCATTGACTTGAACCTTTTCCTGCAGAAACTTCAAAATTTCCAGAGTCAAAAATTTTATCTTCTACTGGATGAGTAAGGTCCAAATAAAACTTCCAGGTTGACCTCTTAGGGCTTCTTGTCTTTTGGCAGCCAGCCCTGAGGTCAGAAACAAAAGCTTAACTAACATTTTAGGTTAACAAGTGATAGTTGTGTCTTTAGGGAATTTTGATTATCTTGGAATGAGATTAAGAGCTTTCTTACTTATCTCTTTCAGCTTTCTACTAACTTGGCCTTTGAAATTGATTTTATAGACAATTTTATTACCTGTGAGAACATAGTAATAAACTCATACGTATATATAAGATAATCTCACATATATACATATATATGTATATACATATAGGGAAAACTTGAAAGTACCTCAAAGTATTTGTGGAAAAAGGAATATTAAAGTAAGTTGTTTATCTTGGTGCAAAATTTTTGAAATCTATGCATAGTTTTTTTCATAACACACATTTTACATGAAATTTTTGAAGACTCTCCTACCTCATATAAGAGATAAACTACTTTGGAAATGCAGTAATACCAATTGTTTTTTAAACTGCAAAATAATGAGTGCAACACTTCAACAATGTTGGTAATATGTGTTTGTATGAAAAGTACTCATATTATTTTTCTCTTTCTTCTTAGTTCTTTTTACCACATGGAACTAGGGAATGACACACAAATTTCAGAATTTCACCTTCTAGGATTTTCAGAGGATCCAGAATTGCAGCCCCTCATATCTGGGCTTTTCCTCTCCATGTACCTGATCACTGTGTGTGGAAACCTGCTCATCATCCTGGCCACCATCTCAGCCTCCCACCTGCACACCCCCATGTACTTCTTCCTCTTCAATCTGTCCTTCATGGACATCATTTCACCTCCACCACCATCTCAAAGATGCTGGTGAACATCCAGACCCAGAGCAAGGTCATCACCTATGCAGGCTGCATCACCCAGATGTTCTTTTTCATAATTTTTTCATGTGTGGACATCTTTCTGCTTACCATGATGGCTTATGACCAGTATGTGGCCATCTGTCATCCTCTGCACTACACGGTCATTGTGAACCCTCGACTCTGTGCGTTGATGATTCTGCTGTCCTGGATCATGAGTGCCCTGCATTCCCTGTTACATAGCTTAATGGTGTCACAGCTGTCCTTCTGTACACATGTGGAAATCCCCCACTTTTTCTGTGAACTCAATCAGGTGGTCCACCTTGCCTGTTCTGATACGTTTTTTAATGACGTGGTGATCTATTTGACAGCTATGGGCATAACTGGCATTTCCCTCACCTATATCCTTTACTGTTACTCTAAGATAGTTTTCTCTGTTCGTGCAATCTCGTCAGCTCAGGAGAGGTATAAAGGCTTTTCCACCTGTGCCTCTCACCTCTCAGTTGTGTCCTTATTTTGTTGCACAAGGCTGGGAGCGTATCTTAGTTCTGGTGCTACCCACAGCTCACACTCAAGTGCAGCAGCCTAAGTGATGTACACCGTGGTCACCCCCATGCTGAACCCCTTCATCTACAGTCTGAGGAATAAAGATATAAAGAAGGCTCTGAAACCATTTTTTAAAGGAGAGAAATAATCAGGCCATTTTTCAAGGTTACATGAGATTCCTTAGACTCATATATTGTGACTCTTTAATCTGACTGTAGAAGATGAATTTCATCCATCTCTTTACTTTAGTTTCAATCTATTTGATCTCTGGTTTTTATACAATTTAATTTTTTGTTTTAAATCTTTCTGCTCTCCCTGAATTCAACAATTTTTCCCTTTACCTACTTTCCCAAATTTATTCCCAAACTAAGATTAGGGACAATTTGGAGATTCACATCTCTTTCATACAGGTTGAGCATCTCTTATCTAAATCCAAAATCCAAAAATCAAAAGCTTTCTGAGAAAAGGTAGAAAATTTTATACTTGACATCATGTGATAGGTCACAATAAAAATACAGCCATACAAAATGATTGCATAAAATTACCTCAGGTGATATTTATGAGCTATATATGAAACATCAATGACTCTTTTGTTTAGGCTTGAGTCCCATTCAAAAGACCTATCATTATGCAATGCTAATATTCAAAAACTGAAAAATAATCTGCAATCTGAAACACTTCCATTCTGAAGTACGTTTAAGAAAAGGAACTCAATGTGTACAAAAGTGTATTTTGTATTTATTAAATTATACTTGATGCGACCAGCAGATGATTTAATGGTTACATTGCTGGACTCTCTCACATAATAAACAACAAATTGAATACCAGACCTGGCAGCTTAAAACTCAACCCAGGCACATGTGCACGCATGCCCAAGATCTTGAGAGTGGAGGAGAAGTGCTTGCAATGTGGCTATCCCCCATGGGGAACGATTTCTCACTTTGTGTCTCTGTTTCCAAGTAAGTACATGCACCCTATAGCAAAACGAAATTTGTCTTAAAAAAATTATGCTTGGCAATGATAAGGTTGTTAATATAACTTAATTGTACATGAATATCTGACATCCGTTTTTTGTCTCTGTTTCTATTATTCCATTCTCCATTACTACCTTAATTGGTCCCTGATGATGTAGACTTTCACATACTCAAGTATTCTTTAGCTTGTCATGTCATCTTATTTTCCTGATTAAAATCCTATCCTTTTATTCAGCTCAGTGTTCACAGTGCTTACTACATTCCCTGGCAAAGAGTAGCAGAGCAAAAATTGCTTAACAGGGACCTGTTAGTGGCGTGATGGCTAAGGCACTGAACTCCCACATGGTCAACTGTAGTTTGAGTTCCAGACCAAGTGGCTTGCTTTTGTGTTTTGCTCTCTCTCTCTCTCTCGGTCTCTCTTTGGTTTAATTTTTTAAAAAATAAATTAAATTAAATAGTGGTTTAATAATAAATAAAATAATATAATTATTAATAATAAATAAATACTAATAATAAAATAAATTATGTAAATAACATTTTAAAAAATAGTTGTTTAACAAAAAAATACATGTTCCATGTGCAGTCTACACAAGAAGGTAAATCACATAGCTCAATTGACTTAATATGATATGAGGTGAGAGATGATCTTAAATATGGCAGAGTAACATTTTCAGCCATGCATTGAATTACTACAGAAGATTTGCTCCAGTGAGGCCCATCTACTCATTGAAGTATGGAAGCTTGGTGTCTGTGTGTAAGTTTATTCATTGGAGTGAAGGATTTGGTGTCATGTTCTGCATTATTTCATTGTCTTGCAACATGTTACTGCTTTCAGTTTCCATGGTTGTCTATATATGACTCTATCCATCATTCAAATAAATATCCTCTCTTTAAAAAAAAGTGTGATAGGGCCATCCAATAGCATGGAAGTTAAGGTAATTATATCCCAGTTAGCTGCCTTTATGGTTCAAACCCAGACCCAGTGACTTAAAAATCATTCTGGATACATGTGCATATATGCTCCAAATTCCAAGACAAGACTGGAGGAGAATGGCTTACAGCATAATCAATACCTGTAGGGGGTGATTTTTCTCTTTTCCCCTCTTGTCTCCAGAAAGTGCATCATGTGTCTTATAGTCAAAAAAAAAAAGAATCAAGAAAATTATATGAAGATAAAAGTGGAGGTAAATAAACAACCAGTATATTTAAATGAAAGTCAGTTTCTATGTTCTTTTTATATTCTAAACTTGGTCCATCTTCATGATTAAAGGATGATGCACCTGAAAAGTTTCATTGTCTTACAATATTGTCTGTAGAAATAGAGACTTGTGATTCAGGGTCACAACTTATTACTACAAAAACATATATGTCCTGTCAACCTTTCCTAGTTACATGCAAGGGAACCTGAAAGATAGTCTCTTTTAAATTCAATTATGTGAAATGAAAAGGAATATTCGTGTACTCAGGAATGTAGTCTTGAAATATCAAAACAACTGCCTATAACTGAGAGGCAGCAGACTTCTCTGAATGTCTTTAGTTTTGTTTGCATTCATTATTGCAATGGTGAGCTATTGCTGCATAACAAACCACCATGATAATTAATGGTTTAATGACATTCTTTTGTATTACACTGGAGTCAATATTGGTGAAGTCATCTCATTGAGAATTGGAAAATATGAATTGGGTAGTGGACAAAATACTAAGTTCAAAATACTATTCATACTTAATTAGTGCTTGAATTCTTTTTTTTTTTTTTTTGGAGAGGTTTTCGCTATAGGGCCCATGCACTTGCCAGACAGACAGAGACATAGAGACAGAAAGCGAGAAATCACCCCCCAGGGGGGATGGTCACACCGCAATCCCTTCTCCTCCATTCTCCTCTCAGGATCTTGGGCACGCACGCACACACACATGCCCGGTGTGAGTTTTAAGCCACCAGGTCTGGGATGCAAACCATGGTCGACTATGTGGGAGTCCAGCGACATAGCCATTACACTAACTGCTGGTTCCCAGTGCTTGAATTCTGAATAGAGAAGACAATTTGAGAGGGGAAGATCAAGAAAAGTGGTGGTATCTTACAATGCCTCTTGCAGCTTCTTTTTAAGCACTTAATGTGTCTGGTTGCTCACTTTCTATCAACCAAAATATGTCACATGTCCAAGCTCAAGTCAGCCATTGTAGGGATATACACTCCTCCCAACTGGGTTAGCAAAAAAACAAAAAACAAAAAACAACACAGAACTAATGGTAGAGAAGCATAATCTTATTAAAGTGACTAAGGGAGTGAATAAATAAGTGAAAATTAAACTTGTCTACCTAAGGAATAAATGGACACATAATCATTCCTTACATATGTTGATACTGTGTATTTATGAATGATATGCTGTAGGCTTGCAACAAAAAAAGAAAACAATTCCTGGAAGATTCAGAGGAATAATTTGATGCACCAAGAAGTATCAGCCTTTGAGATGTTCCAAACGTGAATCATAGGACTATTTAAAAATTCTTTTTTTTTTTTTTTTACTTGCTAGAGAATGTATGACTTCAACAGAGAGAACGGGAGAAGGAGAAAGCACTCCTTAGTGGGACATGGTTATGCCACAATCCTTTCTCCTCCATTTCTCCATCTTCCTATGACATGAGGCATTCCCTCAAATACATCCAGCATGTTTTTCAACTTTCTGGAGTTGGGATTCCAACCATGTAGTCAGCCATGTTGGATCTGGTTTCCTTAACTACTAGGCAAAATGGACATCCAGAGTCTAAACTTTTTTTTTTCTTTGAGAGAGAGATTTTTGCTATAGGGATCGTGTATTTACCAGACAGAGAGAGATAGAAAGTAAGAAATTGTCACCCCTGGGAGGGATGTGTACACAGTGATCTTTTCTCCTCCAGTATCCTCCGTGGATTTTGGGCAGGCACACACACATATCCAGTGTGAGTTTCAAGCAGCCGGTTCAAGGATTTGAACTGTGGTTAACCATGTGGGAGTCCAACACCATGACCATTATGCCATCTGCTGGTCCTCCAAGACTACAAATTCTTAATATGACCATTCAAAGTCAGCTTAAGGGCATCAATGATACATTCAACAACGAATAACTGGTCAAATATTCCCAAGGGCAATTGTGTCTGACTGAGACTGGCAGGTCCAAAACTTTGAGCACTGGAAGCATACTGATAGAATTTCTATCAGGGCATCACCCCTTACTTGGCTTAAAATGTTAGGTAGTGTAAGGTCCCATAAAGTAAAATTCTCCTGAGCACCATTTGGTATCACTCCAAGTCCAACAAGGAACCAACATTGACCTTCTGTATAATTGGTCTTGGCAAGAGCCACTGTTCCTGGTGCTGCTGGTGCTGCTACTGCAAGGTCACACTGACCCAGGAAGGATCAGATAAAGACCCCACGTGAGAACTGGGAGGCCTAACGCCTTATCAATGAGTCAAAAAGAACTTCCAAATGCTTCATGTATCCTATCCCACTATGCCTAACTCCCCTGCATATCTCTCACACATGCAATCTCTCTCTCTCTTAGATAAATCCAAAAGCAGTTTATTATATAAAAGAAGGTGGATACAAAATAATACATACTGTATAATTAAAAATACATAGCAAATTATTTTAGCAGCATTATTTTCCTCATTGGCTTATGGTGCTTTTATACAATATTGCTGTGTGCGTGTGTGTGTTTGTGTGTGTGTTAGTTATATCTATCTCAAGACTTAAGTTTTTGTTTTCTTTATCTTCGTTAATTTATTTTCTAGTAACACTTTTAGTTGTGTAGCTTGGTCTCTATTTAACGACTTTTGTACCAAATCCTCCTCCGCCAAATCTTTCTTTGTAAAAGAAGGGGTCTCTTACCAGCTTTGACTGTCAAATTAGATTTAAGATAATACTACCAAGTTTAAAAAAAGAGGTGACAATGAATCTACACTTAAAGGATTTATCAATCAAAATTATAACAATCTGGAGATTATTTTAGAAGAATTAAGATAAATAAATCCTTCAGTTATGGTACATATTATGTTTCTCCATTTAACAGTATGTTTTAAAGAGTTTTAAGTAATTTGTTAGTGTACATATTACATATTTATATGTATGTAAATATTAATGGTATATATTTCCATAGTGTGCACATATACATATAGGCATATACCACATATTTTAAAGTGAGATTATTCATATGGATTTAATAAATTTGGTTAAATTTTATCTTTTATATTTCCAAATGGTTATTTAGACTATACAGGAAAATGCTGGTTTTATATATTTAGTTTTATTCTACTATCAATCTCATCACCTTGGATAGAACATTCAGAATCTTGGTCTTATTCATGATTTTAATAGACTCACTCTAATGATTATCCATTTTCTAGAGATTAGAGAAGGCAATAAAGAAGACTCCTTATTCTAAGCAAGTGTGAGGAATGGCATTAGCTTCTGTCTAGTATTATATGTTTTAAAGAATATTTATTTTTATTTATTATCATATTTTTAAATATTTTTTAATTTCAAAAACGGCTTTAATAAATCAAAATCAAAAGATGTTAAGAGTACTTTGCTTAAGACTTAAAGTCAAGAAACAGGTTAAGATGCTGTTCAAATGGTGGGTAAAACATACAGTCTCTCTTAATTGCTCTATACCTTTCCCCTCCTGGGTGGGCCGATGCACCTCCAGCTTCAGATCATCCAGGCACTCTTTCTCTCAATAAACCACTTTTTCCTTGAGCTGATGTCCCCTGACTCTTACTCCAGACTGTGACAGGCAGATTACTCAAATCTTTTGAAATTTACTTCTACAATGTAGTATAAAGGTGTTTTCTGTCTTGCTTTGTTTGTTAGAGGATATGTGTGCTTGCCAGAGAGAGAGAGATTGAGAAACAGAGAGAGAGAAGAACAGAAGAAATCACACCCTATGGGGAATGGTCACATCATAATCCCTTCTCCTCCCTCTTCTCATTGCAGGGTTTTGGATATATACACACCAGGAGTGTTTACCAAGCTGCCAGGTCTGGGATTCAAATTGCACAGTGGGCTATGTGGATACAGTATTGACTGACATGCATGGTATTCCCTTTTGAAAAAGCAATGTAATACACTGTAAAGTTATATGCAATTCAATGTAAAATAAACAAGATTATGATGACAATAAATATTTTTTTAAAAAAATGAGAAGAAAAAAAAAGCCATAGAACTGGCCTGAACAATGAAATTCTTAATAGTAGACCATCACAGAATGGACTTGGGTAAAATTTAAATCAGATCTTTTTCTTTCTTTCTTTCCTTTTCTCTTTCTTTCTTCCTTCCTTCTTTCTTTCTTCTCTTTGTATATTTCTTTCTTCTTCTTTATTCTTTCTCTTTCTCTCTTTCCTTCTTTCTTTCTTTTTCTTTCTTTCATCTTTTTTCTCCTTCTATTCTCTTTTAAATTTGCTCTAGGGTGTGTATGCTCACTGAAGGGAGGGGAAAAAAAATGAGAAAGTATCCTTTCTGGGAGGGATGACCACCTTGCAACCACTGCTCCTCCTTCTCCTCTCAGCATTCTGGGCATGTTTACACATGTTCCAGTGAATTCTCAAGCCACCAGGTCTGGGACTTGAACTGAATGTGCAGTTGACCTGTAGGTTCCAGTTTCCGTAACCACCACACCACCTGGCTGGCACAAAGTAGGCAATTTCTATAAGATACCAAACTCGTGTTATGCTGAATAAGAGGATTTCAAAATATAACTGTAATAATGAAAAAATAATTTGGGAGGAGGAAGAACCAGCAAGTGCCATGGTGGTTAAGAAACTGACTTCCACATGGCCAACAGCAAACCTGGTGGCTTACTTTCTCACTTTCCCTCTCTCTCTGGTGAGCACACATGCCCTACACCAAATGTTAAAAGAATAATAAACATTTTTTAAAATTGTGATTAGGGGATAAATGATATGGGTATGAAATTCCTAATTGATTTGTCAAAGGTTTCATGAAGCAAAGAAATGAAGTGTGTGTAGTTTTAAGAAACATACCTCTCCCCATTGTTTAAAGATGTGAATAGCAATTTTCTGGTACTCAGAGTCTACCGCAAAGTAATATTTTGAACACCCTTGGGTTCTCACTAGACTTAGGAGTAAGGTAACTCAAAGGTGGACTAAGGCATGAGTGAAGCAGGCCAACAGGACTGCAGCCATTTTGAAATTAAGAGAGGCTTCTAACGAGCAATCTGACCAAGTGCTGAGTCATGGGGCAATCCATTTTAGGAATAGTCAGATCTTTTTTTTTATTTTTATAATTTTTTAGTTTTCACCATAGAACATGTGCACTCATGGGAGAGAGAGAGAGGGAGATGGTGAGAGGGAAAGCAAAAGCCACTGGGTCTGGGATTCAAACCATAATAGAAAATGTGAGAGTCCAGTGCCTTAACCAGCATTCCACATGCTGATCTCTCATTTTACTTTATTTTTATGTATTTTTAAATTTACATTTAATCAATATACATCTGTAAAGTATACAAAATTGGCTTTCTGAGCATGAATCAGGTGTATACTAGTCCATCCAGTCAAGTGTATTACCATGCAGATAACTTTTCATTTTTGTGTCTTTTGAGGACAGACATTTGACTGTTTGTGTCTTCCAAAGTCCCTTCCATAGGACCTGGGATGAGTCATATCCACAAACATGAACAGACCATTTTGGCCCATTTGATAGCAGGACTCTTCCTATATCACATCCTTGGCATAGTATTCTCATGATGGGTGAGTCAAGTTCACAAGCATTAACAGATCATTTGACTAAGTGATAAAATGACTCTTTCAACATCTTGTCCTTGGGACAGTATCTTGTGACATATGCAAGCCCCTTTGTCTCTGTGACAGTGCACTCTTTGCTAATCCCTTCCAGAAACACAGACCTTCCTTTCCAATCACCAACCTAAGTATTGTAAAACCCTCTTATAAACTACAAGCCCTCACTTCCACAGATGTCCCAACTTTGGGGCCAGACAAATGAATGAACTCTTTTCACTAAATTCCAAACCTTGTCTGTCACTCTCAAAATCAATAAAAGGAATCCCTCTACTTGATCACCCTGAGAAAGGCATGTTTGTACCTTCTCTGGGTCTAGGCCATACATGTTTGTGCTTAGAAATTAATAGCACAAATTGTTATTTTTGCAGAGTTGGTTATTTCTATCAGCACTTTTATTTTTTAAAAAATAGTTGTACTTTATTTATTATTATTATTTCATTTGATCAGAGAGAGAGAGAAGAAAAGTGATAAAGCAAATTGCCAGGTCTGAGACTTGAACCATAGTCAACCACGTGGGAGTCCAGCACCTTAACCAGCATGCCATCTGTCAACACTTTTAAATGTTTTTATTTAAGATGGAGTGTGTTCTCCTATACTTCTGTATTGATAAAAAAGATCCAGCCCAAGGGACTTTGCAACTTTTACCTTGCAACCACCGTTCATGCAACATACACTCCGGAGTCCTTTAGCTCATGCCCAGATATTCACACACACAAAAAATAAATTATTAAGCTTAAGGGGATATAATAAAGAACGTTACTTTTTAATATTTCATCATTTGTAAGACTAAATACACATGTGGGTTTGTTAGCCATTTACTTCCTTTTTTACAAATAAAGAAATCAGGAATGGGTACTTGATGGAAATCAGAAAAATTACTTAAAAGAAAGTGATTGATTCTGATTAATCATAGTGAGGAAGGATTTGCACCTGCTTGTATCTTATATCTATAAATATTGAGAACATGTTGAGCCTTTTGAGAAAGTTTGGTGGTTCTTTCTGGCTGTCTCCCCATAACCAGTAACAGACACTTGGTTCTTCTCCAATCTCTACCTCTCATTTCATTAACTGTGAGGAGAAGCAGCTGGACTTAGTTGGCTGGGGACAATAGAAGCCTAGACATGTGCAACATAGGGTAAGCCATGGGGAAGGAGTAATAATGGGATTTACTTGACTTTTAAGCTGGTCTCTTGGGAAAAGACCATCTGCAAAGAAAGTTTTCTTTCCATCCAGACCATTGTCTATTGTGGGAGGCTGCGCACCAGCGAGTCTGCCGAGGTTTCTCAGAGAGCAAACAGTTACCATGATTGGTTCCCTTCCAAAAACCTGACCTTCGAAACCTTGCTCTGATTGACTACTAGAATCCCTCAAATTTGCATATCCTGCACCTCATGATTGGTCCAAAAGCAACCAATCATAACCCACCATTAACAACCAATCAGGGCCCACCGTTAACAACCAATCACAGCCCACCGTTTACAACCCACCAGAGTGTATATAACCACGATGCCTGGCCCACAGTAGCCAGACGACGACGACGACGACCAGGAAGACGACAACTGAAGAGCCTGAAGAGCTGAAACACCGCGCAGTCTCCAGACGACCCTGAAGAGCCTGAAGAGCTGACACTGCATCGTCTCCAGACGACCTGGGAGACCCTGAAGAGCTGTAACACTACATCGTCTCCGGACGACCCTGAAGAGCTGTGATACCACGTCGTCTCCGTGCTGCTCACAGTAGACGATGCGACCCTTAAGAACTGTGACACTGCATCGTCTCTGTGCTGTACTGTGCTGCCCACAATAAACAGACGACACTGTCGTCTCCGTGTTGTAACACTACGCTGCTTGCCCCGGCTCTCACTCCTTCACTCAGGAAACCCGTTCGGCTGTCCCCCCGGGTCGGGACAGTCTATAGGGAAATCTGCTTACAAGTCAGAGTAACAGTCAGGGAAACAAGCTTAATGAGCAGGTAAAGAGAGATATAAATATCTCCTCTTCCACTGTCCTTCTGAGAACACAACTTGGGCAAAAAAGAAATTATTTCTTTTGCATTCTCCAGTCTGACTCAGGTACTAATGCTGACTCTTCCTCACTGCCTTGTCTGGAACACAACTTCAGTTTCTGTCATAGACCACCTATGGGAGAACTCAGGCTTCCATGCTGAGGTCATCCTCTCAGAGACCCCATGCAGGTGAGTCTGTGAGCACAGCAGACACTACAGCAGCAGATCAGAGAGAATGGAAGCCCAGAATGTTTTCCCAAGGTAAACTGAGAGCTAGATCAGCCTAGCACTCATCTGAGAGAGGTCTGTGCTTGCTTGCTTAATCTTAATTGATGCATTCATTTATGATGCTAAATAGAGAGGGTGCATTGGACTGAACAAGGCAGAGACCATTGTTGACAATGAAATGAAAGTAATGAGAGTTTGATTGATGATGATGTGTTTGATAATGTCTTTGACTGGACTTATGTATACACTCAGTGTATTCATGCTGAGAAAATTCATTTTGTATGCTATGAAGATGTACAGTTATTAAATGTAACAAAATGATAAAAAGTTTAGAAAGATAAATAAAATTTTAAAAATAATGGGACTAGCAGACTGTGTAACGATTATGTTGCTAAACTCCCAGGTAGTTGAACAGGGTTTGAGTTCAAGACTCAGTGGCTAAAATCACCCCAGGCCTGTGTGCATGTGTGTCCAAAATCCTGAGAGGAGAAGAGATTGAAGCCTGCCCATCAGCCCAGGGGGTGATTTATCACTTTCTGTGTCTGTGTCTTTCTTGTCTCTCCATCGAGTAATGCACCCTACAGCAATAATTCTGTCTTAAAAAGTAAAAATAACATTAGTGTCTTTAAGAAAAAGGAAAATGGGAACTGTCTAGGGCTATCAGTAAAACTAAGTACATGATCTTTGGAAAGTAAGAGGAATGGAGAAATAGAGTGTTAGGGATATGCAATAAAGTGAGGCCATATCTTTTGTTTTGTTTTGTTTTCAAAGAGATTTTTACTATAGCATTTGTGCTTTGATTGGACAGAGAGAGAAGGAGGATGAGAAAGAAATCATACCAGAGGGGATGGTCACACTGCAACCTTTCTCATCTCAAGGTTTTGAGCATATGCACACAAACATCCAACGTGAGTTTCAAGCTGCCAGATTGGGGACTTGAACTATAGTTGACCATGTGCAAGTATAGCACCTTAACTACCATGCCACCTGCTGGCCTGAGACCATGTTATTTTTATTTGTAAGATGGGGTGTATTCTTCTGTTTCTGTGTTGATAGATCCAGTCCAGGGTGTTATTTGCGTATTATTCTTTGTAACAGAAGTTCCTGAAGCATACATTCCGTAGCATCTTCTCTCCCACTGGGTGTTTACCTTAAATGTATTTAATTATTAATTGAAAAGGGGCATATCAAAGAGCTTTAATTTGTAATTATTTCATTACCTTTGAGACTGCATTCACTTGAGGGTTTCTTAGCTATTGATTTTCCTTTTTGCAAATTCCCTATATAATACTTTGCTTTTGACTATGGATTCAGCATGCTTTATTTCCATTTTTTTCATTAATTATTTTTATTTATTTTTTTATATTTTTTAATACATTCAATCACATTATTTAGCTTACAAGGTGATCATTTAAATATGTGAACATTTCTCCCCGGTCCAGTTGATCAAAATATAACAATACTACCTCCTTGTCTCAACAATGCTGTCTCTGTATCCCTCCTCCAAATGTTTTTCCCCAGGCCCCACTCCTCCACACACACTACATTGGGCATTCACACCCATCTCTTGTGTTTGTACATCCTTTAGCCCATCAGTTTCAGTTATAGAGTGGAGATACTCGGTATATATTAAGTGAGGACATACAATGTCTCTCCTTCATAGCCTGGCTTGCTTCATTCAGCAGTAAATCTTCCATATTCTTCCACTTTCTGTCAAAAGCCAGGGTTTTCTTGTATTTTTTTTTATGGCTGAATAGTATTCCATAGAATATATGTGCCACAGTTTTTCAATCCATTCATCCGTGCTGGGGCATTTGGGTTGGTTCCATGTCTTAGCAATCATGAAAAGTGCTGCAATAAACAT
>NW_006208669.1:106914-110909 GCF_000334495.1 Tupaia belangeri chinensis | reverse complement strand
CACACACACACGCCCTGCATGAGTTTAAGCCACCGGGTCTGGGACTCGAACCGCGGTCGACTATGTGGGAGTCCAGTGACATAGCCATTACACTAACTGCTGATCCCACCAGTGTTTTCAAGAAGCAGTTTAATAGTTTGGGGTCTTAGATTTAGATCCTTGATCCACCTTGACTTAATTTTTGTCAAAGGTGACAGGTAGGGGTTCAGATTCATCTTTCTATAGGTGGAAATCCAGTGTTTCCAGCACCATTTGCTGAAGAGGTTTTCCTTTTCCCACTGGGTTGACTGGTACCCCTTCTCAAAAATCACTTGACTGAATGATTGGGAATTTATTCCTGTGGACTCAATTCTGTTCCATCGGTCACATGTCTGTTCCTGTGTCAGTACCATGCTGTTTTGATTACTACAGCTTTGTAGTACATTTTTGGGTCAGGGAATGAGATGCCACCCACTCCACTCTTCTTGTGTAGAATTGCTTTGGCAATATGGGGCGTTTTATTATTCCAGACGAATTTTATGATTGTCTTTTCTAGATCTGTGAAGAATGTGTCTGGTATTTTGATTGGCATTGCATTAAATAGGTAGATTAATTTGGGTAGAATTGCCATTTTGGTTATATTAATTCTTCTAATCCAGGAACATGGGATGTCCTTCCACTTTTTTGTGTTATTTTCAAATTCTTTTTTTAGCTTTCGATAGTTTTCCTTGTGGAGGTCTTTAACTTCTTTGGTTAGATTTATCCCTAACTATCTTATACTTTTGGTGGCTATGGTAAATGGAATAACTTTTTTCAGTTCTATCTCCATCTGCCTGTTGTTTGTATATAGAAATGCTATAGACATCTGTATATTAATTTTGTATCCTGCAACTTTACTGTATTCGTGTATTACTTCCAGAAATTTTTTCATGGAAATCATTGAGTCTTCTATGTACACAACCATGTCATCTGCGAATAGAGAGAGTTTCACCTCTTCTTTTCCTATTTGGATGCCTTTAATTTTTTCCTCTTTTCTGATTGCGTTGGTGAGGACTTCCAGTACTATGTTGAAAAGGAGTGGAGAAAGTGGGCATCTTTGTCTTGTACTCATTTTTAGTGGGAAAGCTTCAGTTTTTCTCCATTCAGGATGATGTTTATGATGGGATTTTCATAGATAGCTTTTATCATGTTGAGAAATGACCTTTGTATGCCATTTTTTCTGAGAGTCCTGATCATAAAGGCATGTTGTATCTTATCAAATGCCTTTTCTGCATCAATCGATATGACCATTTTTTTTTGTCTTTTTTCCTGTTAATATGGTGTATTACATTTATGGCTTTGCATATGTTGAACCAACCTTGCATTCCTGGAATAAAGCCTACCTGATCATGATGTATAATCTTTTTTATAAGTTGTTGGATACCATTTGCTAGTATCTTGTTCAGAATCTTTGCATCTATATTCAACAGAGATATTGGTCTATAGTTTTCTTTCCTTGTCCTGTCCTTATATGTTTTGAGGATAAGGTTGATAGAGGCTTCATAGAATGAATTAGGGAGAGATTCACACTTTTGGATCTTTAGAAATAACTTGAGCGGAATTCGGGTTAACTCTTCTTTGAAAGTTTTATAGAACTCAGAGGTGAAGCCATGGGAGCCAGGGCTTTTCTTTGTTGGAAGACTATTTATAACGGATTCAATCTCCTGGCTTGTTATGGGCCTATTTAGGCTTTCTATATCCTCCTGGCTCAATCTTGGTAGATTATACGTGTCCAGGAATTTTTCCATCTCACCCAGATTGTCTTGTTTCTTGGAATATAGTTGTTCATAATATCCTCTAATTATGTTCTGTATTTCTGCTTTGTCTGTTGTTATATTTCCTGCTTCATTGTAGATTTGATTCATCTGGTTCCTTTTTCTCTTCTTCTTAATAAGTCTAGCTAGTGGTGTATCGACTTTGTTTATCTTTTCAAAGAAGCAGCTTTTACTTTCATTTATTTTCTGTATAGTTTGCTTATTTTCTATTTCCTTTATTTTTTGCGTGGATCCTTATTATTTCCTTTCTCCTGGAGTTTTTTGGATTATTTTGCTGTTGCTTCTCCAATTCTCTGAGGCATGATGTTAAGTGATCCATTTGCCTTCTTTCTGTCTTCCTCTTATGAGCACTAATTACCATAAACTTCCCTCTTATGACTGCTCTAGCAGTGTCCCAATTATGGAAACTCATGTCCTCATTGTCATTAACTTCCATGAATCTTTTGATTTTTTACTTTATTTCATCAGTAGTTGTGGAGTCATTCAGTAGTAGGTTAATTAGTTTCCATGTATATGAGTATTTTGGGGGATTTCTCTTGAATTAAACTCAAGTTTATTTCCATCATGGTCAGAGAAGATGCTGGGAATAGTTCCTATGCCTTTGAATCTGTAAAGGCTTGCTTTGTGCCCTATGATATGATCAATCTTCAAGAAGATTCCATGTGCGGGTGAGAAAAAAGTGTATCTTGTGGTTTTTGGATGGAAAGTTCGATAGACATTTGTTAAGTCCATTTCATTTATGGTATCATTCAGATCCTTTATCTCTTTATCTAGTTTTTGTCTAGATGCTCTGTCCCGAGGGGATAGTGCAGTGTTGAGGTCTCCAACAATTAGTGTATTGCAGTCTATCTACCCTTTTAGATCTAACAGTCTTTCCTTCACATATTTGGGGGCTCCTGTGTTAGGCACGTAGATATTTATAAGAGTTATATCTTCTTGATCTATTGATCCTTTTACTACAATATAGTGCCCTTCTTTGTCTCTTCTAACAGTTGTTGTTTTCAAGGCTAATTTATCCAAAATTAGTATCACAACTCCAGCTCTTTTTTGGTTCCCTATTGCATGGAAAACCTTTATCCAACCCTTCACTTGCAGTCTATGTATGTCTTTATCAATGCAGTGGGTTTCCTGTAGGCAACAGATAGAGGGTCTCTGTTTTTTCATCCATGCGACCAGTCTGTGTCTCTTGATTAGGGAATTTAATCCATTCTCATTCAATGTTATTATCAATGTATCTAGGTCTGACCCAACATTTAAGTTGGCCATTGTCACAGCAGCCTTTTATTCCTTTGTTTCTGTCTGTTAGCTCTTTAGTTTTCCTGGAACAGTACTTTCTTCAGGGTTTCTTGAAGAGCTGGTCTGGTGCTGGCAAATTCTTTCAGGTCTTGTTTGTCTGAGAAGATTTTAATCTTTTTTTCCCATATGAAGGATAATCTTGCAGGATACAATAATCTTGGTTGAAATTGTTTCTCTCTTAGCACTTTCAATACATCTTCCCATTCTTTCCTTGCTTGCATTATTTCCATTGAGAGGTCTGGAGTTAGCCTGATGGGATGACCTTTCTATGTCATTTCTTGTTTCTCTCTTGCCTGATTTAGAATCATGTCCTTATCTGTGGTCTTGGATAGTCTGGCTAAGATGCGCCTTGGGGAAGATCTTCTGGGGTTGATTCTAACTGGGGTCCTTTGTATTTCTTGGGTCTTGATGCTTGAGTGCCTCTCTAGACTTGGGAAATTTTCTTCCAGGATTTCATGGAATAGATTTTCCATGCCATTATTAGTTTCTTCACCTTCTGGGATGCCAATTATTCTGACATTTGAGTGTCTTATGGAATCTAATATTTCTCGTATATTATCCTCTTTTTTTGTTGTTATTTTCTCTATCTTTTTGGTGGTTCTTTCCAGGTCAGAAATTTTATCTTCTACATCAGAGATTCGATCTTCAGCATGGTCTAATTGACTTTTCTTACGTTCAAGGGAGTTTTTGATTTCTTCTATTCCAGACTTTATCTCTAATAGCTCCATTTGGTTCTTACTCAGAGTGTCCATTTCTTCTTTCATATCTTGGAATGACTTCCTCTTCTCCTGGAGTTCATTGTCTCTTTTCTTTCCAACTCAAAAAATTTGTTCACCATAAATGTCGGAAATTCTTTGTCTGACATTTTGGTAACGTCGTCCATTAGCACGAAAGATGGAGGGGAGT
>NW_006208669.1:89414-104414 GCF_000334495.1 Tupaia belangeri chinensis | reverse complement strand
AACATTGATGAAGTCTTCTCATTGGGAATTAGGACATATGAATTGTGGACTGAACAAAAAAGTTCAGTTCAAAGGACTATCCATATCTAAATTTGTTCTTGAATTCAGAATAGAAAGGACCATTTCAGAGAGTAAGATAAAGAAAAGTGGTGGTATCTTACAATGGCTTTTACATCTTCATTTTAAGCACTGAATGTGTCTGGCTGCTCACTTTCTGTCAACCAAAATATGTCACATGTCCAAGCTCAACATCAACCATTGTAGGGATATACACTCCACCCAACTGAGGTGACAACAAAAAACAAAGCTAATGGCAGGGAAGCATAATCTTACTAAACAGACTAAGGGAGTTAATAAATAAGTGAAAAAAATTGTCTGCATAGGGGTTAAGCAGACACATAAACATTCCATATATCTGTCAATGTTGTATGTTTATGAATAATATCCTGTAGGAATGGGACAACATGACAGAGTTCCTTGAAGAGTTAGAGGAGTTCCTAGAAGACTTGGAGGAATAATTTGATACATGAAGAAGTATCAGCCTCTGAGAGAGTCCCAAAAATGAAACATAGGGCAATTTAAAAGAGCCTAAAAATTATTTTTTTAATTTCTAATTGCCAGAAGGTTAGTGAGTTCAAAAGAGAGACAAAGAAAAAGAGAGGAAGAAGGAGGAAGCACCCTCAATGGGACATGGTCATGCCACAATTTTCCTCCATTTCTCTATCCTGCCATGATTTGAGTCATATACTCACACACATCCACCATGTGTTTCAAGTTTCTGGATTTGGAATTCAAATCAGTCAGCCATGTGGGATCTGGCTTCCTTAACCACGGGGCTATAGGGTTATCCAGAGTCTACAAATTTTTAATATGATTATTTGAAGTCAGTGTGAGGCCATCAGTGATGAGTACAACAAAACATAATTCGTCAAATATTCCCAAGGACAAATGTGCCTGACAAAACCACTGATCCAGAACTTGAACCCTGAAAGCATAATGACAGAATTTCTTTCAAGGCATCATCTCTTACTTGGCTTACAATGTTAGGCAGTATAAAGTCCCACACATTAAAACTGTCCTGAGCACCATTTGGTATCATTCTGGGTCTGACGAGGAACCATGATTGACCTCTGCATAATTGGTCTCAGCAAGAACCCACACTCCAGGGGCTGCTACTGCAAGGTCATACAGACCCAGGAAGGAGCAGATAAAGACCCAAAGTGAGAACTGAGAGGTCTAACTCCCTAGAGATGGAGCAAAAAGACCCACCAAATATTTCATGTATGCTTATTCCATTAAGCCTAACTCCCCTGCATATCGGTTGCACATACAGTCTCTCTGAATAGCTTGATTACCCTATAAAAGAAACTTTCTCCCTTCTAGAAAGGGGTTGAAGCACCCCCCCAGCTTCAGAGTCCCCCCAGGTGCTCTGTCTCTCAATAAACATTTTTTTTTTAAGAGAGAGATTTTTTTGAGGGTGGGCAATAGGGAGAGTGAGAGGAAAGGAATCAAGGAGAAAAAATGAGAGGCAAGACATTTAAGGGACACAGAAATGGATGATTGCTGATAATAACATGTATGAAATGTTCAACTAGACTGGTGTGTAGTGCATTCATGTTCAGTAAACTCACTTCACAAGATGTAGTGGTGTATGCTGATTGAATGTATAAAACAAATTAAAAAAATAAAAATTAAAAACTACTTTACAAAAAGAGAGAGAGAGAGTTTTTTTTTTCTCTAGGGCATGTGCACTCACAAGAGAGACAGAGATAAAGTGAGAAATAAACCCTAGTGGTCTGGCCACACTACAATCCCTTCAGCTCCATTCTCCTCCTGGAACTTTTCTTGTTTCTTGACATGATTTCTCCTGAGTCTTACTCCAGATGTGACAAGCTAGTCACTCAAACCTTTTGAGATCTACTTCTAACATGAAGAATAAAAGTGTTTTTGTGTTTTGTTTGTTTGTTTGTTTATTTTAAGGTATGTGAGCTTGCCATAGAGATGCTGAAGGACACACAGAGAGAAGGAAAAGAGAAATCACCCCCATAGGGAATGGTCATGCCACCATCCCTTCTACTTCATTTCTCCATCCTTCCCAGGTTGTGGACATATGCACCAGGAGTGTATACCAAGATGCCAGGTCTGGAACTCATATTGCACAGTTAGCTATGTGGAGATAGCTACCTTAATCCAAAAACCATTGAACAGGCCTGAAGAAGGAAGTTCTTAATAGCAAAACATCACAGAATGGACTTGTGCAAAATTTAAATCGGCCTTTTTCTTTCCTCATTTCTTTCTCTTTCTTCATTCTTTTTCTAAATTTCTTCTAGGGTTTATCTGCTCACTGGAGAGAGAGGAAGTAAGAAAGTATCCACCCAGAAGGAATGACACAGTGCAATCACTACTCCTCCATTCTTCTCACAGGATATTTGCATGCATGCCCATGTGTCCAGTGAATTTTTTTAAGCCACCAGGTCCAGGACTTGAACTGAATGTGCCATCAGCCATATGGAACCCAGTGTACTTTTTTTAATATTATTTTTTATTTAATTTTATTTATTCATTCTTTTTTTTTTTAATTTGACCAGAGACACAGAGAGAGAGAAAGAGGGAAAGCGAGAAAACAAACCACCAGGTTCAGAACTCAAACCGGGGTCAGTCATGTGGGAGTGTCCAGCACCTTAGCCACCACACCACCTGCTGGTCTCCCCAGAATCCAGCATTCTTAAGCACCATGACACCTGGCTGACCCAAATTGAACAATTTCTATAAGACACCAAGCTTACTTTATGGTGAATAAAAAGATTTCAGTGTATCTATAATAACAAAACAAAATTTATAGTGGGGGGGAAGCCGGTGTTATGGTGTATAAGGCACTGGAACTCCACCTGACTGACCTTGGTTTGAGTCCTGTACCTGGCGGCTTGATTTCTCACCTTCCATCTCTGTCTCTCTCTTTCTTTCTGGTGAGCACATATGACCTCTAGCAATTTAAAAAAGAGTAATAAAAAGAATACTAAATAACTTTTTAAATTATGACGAGGTGATAAATGATACTTAACTAGGGATATAGGAAAGAAATTCTAATTACTTTGGCAAAGTTTTTAGCCAAGAAAGTGGACTGCTTGTAGTTAAGAAACATACCTTTCCCCCTTGTTTTAAGAAGAGAGTAACAGTTTTCTTGTGTATCTGAGGTATGGACATGTTGTAATCCTTTCTCCTCTGTTCTCCTCTAGGGATTTAGAGCATGTACACATGTGTCCATTATGATTTTCAAGCAACCAAGGCTGGGATTCGAATCATGGTCAGCCATGTAGAAGTCCAGCATCTTAAATTGCCTGCCACATGCTGGCCCCTTATTTATTTCTATATATTTTTAAATTTTCATTTAATCAGTATAAACCTGTACAGCACACAAAATTGTTTTTCTGAGCATAAATAAGGTTTGTATTAGTCCAGTCAAGGACATTACTATACAGATAAAGTTTCATTTTTGTGTCTTTTGAAGACAGAAATCTGACTGCTTTTTCCCACTTTCCAAAATCCCTTTCATAGGGCCTGGGATGAGTCTCACCTACACACATTAACAGACCATTTTGGTCCATTTGATAACAGGACTCTTCCTACATCCTGTCCCTGGCATAGAGTCCTTGTAATGGGTGAATCACACCCACAAGTACTAACAGATCATTTCACTCATTGATAACAGGACTCTTCCAACATCCTGTCCTCAGGGCAGTATCTTGTGACATATACAAGCCCCTTTATCTCTGTGAGAGTTCACTCTTTGCTGATCCCTTCTGGAAACACAGATCTTCCTTCCCAACCAACCTAAGAATTGTACAACCCACCTATGTCCTACAAGCTCCCACATCCAGATGCCCCACCTTTTGGGACAGACCAATGAGAGAAATCTTTTCACTGATTTAGAAACCTTGTCTCTCACTCGCAAAATCAAATAAAAGGAACTCCTGTATCTGATCACCCAAGAAAGCCAATTTGCATCTTCTCCAGGCCTGGACACACAAACCCTTTGTATTTAGAAATAAATGATATTGGGGCCAGCAGTTGGCATGGTGGTTAAGGATGCTGGACTCCTACATGGCTGACCACAGTTCCAGTCCCAGACCAAGCAGCTTGTTTTCTCACTTTCCTCACTTTCCTCTTTTCTCTCTTTCTCAGTCTCTGTCTCTCTCACTCTGTCCCTCTATATTCAAATTAAAATAAAAGAAAAAATAAAGTTAAAATAATTTTTAAAAAGAAATAAATGACATTAATTATTATTCCTGCAGAGTCAGTTGTTTTTAGCAATACTTTCAAATGTTTTTATTTAAGATGGGGTATATGCTTCTATACTTCTGTATCGCTAAGAAAGAATCAGACCATGGGGCTGTTTGTAGCACTTTCCTTGCAACCACAGTTCATGCAACCTCCATCCCTATAATCTTTTCTTTCACACCCAGATAGTCACATAAAAAATTAATTAGTAACCTAAGGGGCATGTATTAAAGAGTGTTACTTTATACTTATTTCATTATTTGTGAGGCCAAATACATTTGTGAGTTTGTTAGCCAGTTACTTTCATTTTTACAAAACAATGAAACCAGGAGTGGTTACATGAAGGAATTAAAGATAATTACTCAGGGAAAAGCAAACTGACTTTGATAGATTGTAGTGAGGAAGGATTTGTACCTGCTTGTACCTTCTACCTATAAACACTGAGAACATGTTGAGCCTTTTAGACAGTTTGGTGGAACTCTCTGGCTGTCTCCCCATAACCAAAAATAAACTCACTTACAGGACCAGCAGTTGGCATAATGGCTATTTCACTGAACTCTCATGTAGTAAGCCACCATTCGAGTCCCAGACCTGGTGGCTTAAATTCACACCAGGCGTATGTGCATGTGTGCCCAAGATTCCAAGAGGAGAATGGAAAAGAAGGGATTGTAGTATGACCATTTCTCCTGAGAGGTGATTTCTTGCTTTCTGTCTCTCTCTGTTCTTTCTGGCAAGCGTAAGTGTCCTATAGCAAAATCCTCTCAAAAGAAAAAAAGAAAGAAAGAAACTCACTTTTTTTTTCCCTTTACATTTTTTTTTACATTAACTCACTATACACCATTACAGCATACAAAATGAATTTTCCATCCAAAATCACTGCATATTGGCTCAATCAAGCACATCAACATACGTGTTCTCAACAAATAATTTTCAATTTCTTATGTTTTGTATATATTGCTTCTTTTTTTTTGCCATCTTTGATTCTTTATCCCTCACCCTCTGCCATGTCCTTCCCTCCTCCCACATTGTCTCTTGTCTCTGGTATCCATGGTTGCTTTCTATGCCTTCCCCCCATTCTACTGATTTGCTAATGAATTTAATTAGTCTGTTAATTAGTCTAAACATTTTCAATAGCAAGCACAGCTGATGTATACATATACATGAACCCAAGTCTGACTTTAGGCATAAACCTAAGTGAGTAGAATGAACATACTATAAAATAGTACCTAGCTGGGGCTATATAGCTTGCTGCAGTCATCAAATACACATTTTTTTTTAAATTTCAATAAGAAGAATTTAGTGTTTTTGGTTTATTTTTCCTCCTAAAACTTTTTTTTTATTAATTTCCATTCATTCCCTGAGCATCATCACAACATACTAAATGTGCTTTCCCATCTAGAATAAACTGCATAGTGGCTTAACATGCATGTTATCATCAATAATATTCCATTTCTATATATATAATGTTTTTTACCCCATGTCGGACCCTCTGCCCTTTCCCTCTCTCTTATTACACTATCTCTGCAGTCTACAGTTGTCTTCAATTCCTTTTCCCCCAACATTTTGTTGATCACACAATATCATAAGTAATCTAACTATTTTCAATAGCAAATTCAACTGGTCATTTCAAGAAAAGCAGTTTTGAACTGGTAAGGATATTTCCTTGAAACGTAAAGCCTAGAAATAGGCTAGTATTCTGTTGAAATAGTAGGTACATGAATCTATTGACAGCTCAAGACAGGACAAAAATGCTTTAAAACCAGACAACAAAGCTTAGAAGAAAAGCAGCAATATTTAAGTCAAGTCACAGAATGCTGTTTCATCCGCTCAGACTCATGTACTTAATCTTTCTTCTATTGTGGTTCGATCTTCCAGATTGAACTCAGGGATATAATACTCAACTCAAGACTTTGTCCCTACAATTAAATTGCCCATTGTTTTAGGTTTTGAACTCTTATTTTTCTGTGTCTGTATTAAATTTTACTGACATAGCACTCCCTTAAGAACTTCTTGGAGAACTGGTCTGGTGCTGGTAAATTCTTTCAGGTTTTGTTTATCTGGGAATGTTCATGTCTTTTATTCCCAAATGAACGATAATCTTGCCGGGTACAGTATTCTTGGTTGAAATTGCTTTTCCCTTAACACTTTGAATATATTTTCTCATTCTTTCCTTGCTCGTATTGTTTCTGATGAGAGGTTTCTGTTAGTCTGATGGGATACCCCTTGTAGGTAACTTGCTGTTTTTCTCTTGCCAATCTTAATATCTCGTCTTTGTCTGTGGTTTTGGTCAATCTGGCTATAATGTGTCTTGGAGAAGATCTTCTTGGGTTGATTCTATTTGGGGTCCTCTGTATTTCTTGGGACTGAATCTTTGAGTGCCTGCTTGCATTGTTTCTGATGAGAGGTCCAATGTTAGCCTTATGGGATGTCCTTTGAAAGTAACTTGAAAAATTAAATGTAGACACACAGAAATAAGAGTTCAAAAACTAAGAAAATGGCCAACTTAATCATAGGGACAAGTCTGGAGTTGAATATTATATCCCAGAATTCAATCGGGAGTTCCATCTGATTCTTTTGTAAAGTGTGAAATTCCTTTTTTAGATCTTGCATGAATTTCCTCACCTCCTGAAACTCAACAACTTCTTTATCCTTCCTCTTCAACAACAGCAAAAAGCAAACAAGAAACAGAAAAAGAGAAGAAAAAAATGAAGATAAAAAACTTTTGTATAAAACTAAAAAATTAATGTTTAAAAAAATTTTAGTAAAAGAACAAAAATTGGAAAACTGCGTGGTGCATAAGCACCACATCAAATTCTAAAAAGCAAAAATTTTTTAAAAAGAGAGGAGACAGAGACAGAGGTAGAGAGAGACAAAGACAGGCACAGAGACAGGAGGCCTGAAAGGGGTCTTCCTACCACACGAGTTTTGTGTGCTGGAGGCCGAATTATCAGTGGAAAGTCTTGATTTCCGTTTCCCCAAAATGACTAGTTTGCAGAATCCATGAGGCTGTGTCTTCAAGAAGGCCTGGCCCCTTTGCTTCTCCTTGGTTGGGAGGGGAGGAGGGAATTATTTTAACAAAATAAAGGGGTAGGAGGGGCCAAAAAGTGCAGAATATGCTTTACCTTAATTAATTCTAAAAAGCAAAAATTAGAAAAAAGAGAGGAGATAGACACAGAGGTAGAGAGAGACAAAGACAGTTTACAGAGACAGGAGGCCTGAAAGGGGTCTTTCTACCACGTGAGTTTTGTGTGCTGGAGGCCAAATTATCAGTGGGAAATCTTGATTTCTGTTTCCCCAAAATGGCTAGTTTGCAGAATCCATGAGGCTGTCAAGACTAATTCTTAATATGACCATTCAAATTCAGCATAAGGTTAGAAATGAAGTCTGTAATACAGAAAATGAAAAACTCTCTCGAAAGTATTAAAAGCCAATTAGACATGCTGAAGATCGAATCTCTGACATAGAAGATAAAACCTGTGACTAGAGAAAAACAGCAAAAAGAGAAAATAGCAAAAAAAAATAGGATAATATATGAGAAATACTAGACTCCATTAAACGTCTAAACATCTGAATAATTGATATCACAGAAGATGAAGAAAATAATAAGTGCATGGAAAATCTATCCCATGAAATCCTGGAAGAAAACTTCCCAAGTCTAGAGAAGCACTCAGACATCCAGACCCAAGAAATACAAAGGCTGCTGTAATTGTATTTTGTATTTCTTGGGTCTGGATGTTTGTTTGATTTTATTGACTCTGAATAGAATCAAACCAAGAATATCTTCCCCAAGGCACATCTTAGCTAGACTGGCCTAGGTCAGAGATAAAGACAAGATACTAAAACTGGCAAAAGACAAATGAGAAGTGACTAACAAAGGTCATCTCATAAGGCTAACTCTGGACCTTTCAACAGGAACAATGCAAGCAAGGAAAGAATGGGAAGACATATTGAAAGTGTTAAGAGAGGAACAATTTCATAGGGGGAAATATATATTTATATATATAACTAAAAATGGAAAATTATTGACAATAGCATGTATGATTTAGACACTATGCAGTATATTCTGGACGGGAAATCATATTTTGTATGCTGTGACAATACTCAGTGAATGAATGTAATGAAATTCATTCAAAGTAAATAAGTAAATAAAGAGAGAAACAATTTCAACCAAAATTATTATATCTAGCAAGATTATCCTACATATGGGGAAAAAAAAGATTAAAATCTTCTCAGACAAACAAAACCTGGGAGAATTTGCCAACACCAGACCAGCTCTTCAAGAAACTCTGAAGAGAGTCCTATTCTAGGAAAATTAAGAATGAAAAGCCAGAAATAAGGGAATAAAAGACAACCAAGACAATGACCAACTTAAAGGTAGGGACAAGTCCAAAATTATCAATAATAACATTGAATGTTAATGGATTAAATTCTCCCATCAAGTGACACAGACTGGTTGCATGTATAAAAAAATGAGAAATCCTCTATCTGTTGCCTACAAGAAATGTCTCTCATAGATAAAGACTCACACAGACTAAAAGTGAAGGGCTGGAAAAACTATTCCATGCAAATGGGAACCAAAAAAAAAAAAGCTGGAGTAGCAATACTCATTTCTGACAAGAATATAAACAAGATTCTGATAATAATAAATACATTTTTAATTAAAGAATTTATTTCACCAAGAAATACTAATAGACTTAGGGAAACTCTCAATAATAAATACTGAATGCATTAAAAAAAAAGATAGGCTTTAAAACAAAAACTGTTCAGAAAGACAGAGAAGGGCATTATATTGTAGGAAAAAAAAAAGTTAAATCCATCAAGAAGATATAACGCTAATAAATATCTATGCATCTAACACAGGAGCACCCAAATATGTGAAGGAAAGATCATTAGATCTAAAAGGAGAGAAAGACTGCAACACACTAATTGTTGGAGACCTCAACACCCTATCTCCTTTAAACAGATCATCTAGACAAAAAATAAGGAAAGAGGTAAAGGATATAAATGATATCGTAAATCAAATAAACATAGCAGACATCGATAGAACTTTCCACCCAAAAACCACTAGATAGACTTTTTTTCTCATCCCCACATGGAATCTTTTAGAATATTGATTACGTGATAGGGCACAAAGCAAGCCTCTACAGATAGAAAGCATAGAAACTATATCTGGCATCCTCTCTGACCATGATGGAATTAACCTTGGGTTTAATTTCAAAAGAACTCAGAAATACTCAAATACAAGGAAACTGAATGACCTACTCCTGAGTGACTTCACAACTACTGAAGAAATTAAGAATGAAATAAAATGATTCATGGAAGCCAATGACAATGAGGACACAGAATGAGAAAATATTTTTGTAAACTATGCATCAAATAAGAGACTGATAACCAGAATACACAAGGAACTCAAGCAGCTGTCCCCAAAAAAGAAGATTAACCCTATTAAAAGATGGGAGAATGAGTTGATAAAACCACTCTCTCAGGATGACATACAAATAGCCAAAAGGCATATAAAAAAAATGCTCATCATCCCTCATCATAAGGAAGATGCAGATCAAAACCACAATGAGGGAACCAGCAGTTAGTGTAATGGCTATGTCGCTGGACTCCCACATAGTTGACCGCGGTTCATGTTCTGGACCCGCTGGCTTAAAACTCACACCAGGCGCGTGTGCGTGTGTGCCCAAGATCACGAGAGGACAATGGAGGAGAAGGGATTGCAGTGTAACCATCCCCCTGGGGGGTGATTTCTCACTTTCTGTCTCTAATGTCTCTCTCTGTCTGTCTGGCGAGCGCACGCACCCTATAGCGAAAATCTCTCAAAAAAACAAAAACAAACAAACAAACAAAAAAGCACAATGAGATATCATCTAACCTGTCAGAATGACTAAGATTTAAAAAACAAAATATGATAAGTGCTGGCGGGGATGTGGTGAAAGGTGAACTCCCCTACACTGCTGGTGAGAATATAAATTGGTCCTACCACTCTGAAGAACAATTTGGAGATTCCTCAAAGACCTACAAATAGAACTACCAAATGATCCAGCAATTCCACTTCTTGGTATCTACCCAATGGATAGAAGAATTCTTATTTCTTATTCACAATTGCTAAGACATGGAACCAACCCAAATGCCTACAAACAGATGAATGGATTGAAAAAGTGTGGCACATATACTCCATGAAATACTATTCAGCCATAAAAAAACAACAAGAGCCTGGCTTTTGACAGAAAGTGGATGAATATGGAAGATTTACTGCTCAGTGAAGCAAGTTAGGTGATAAAGGAGAGATAGTGTATGGCTCCACTTAATATATACTGAGCGTCTGCACTCTATGGCCAAAACTGAATGACTAAACATTATAGAAACTAAGTATATGGTTGTGAATACCAGATACAGTGTGGGAAGAGGCAGGTGAAGGAGTAGAGTCTGAGGAAGGACCTTAAGGAGAATATTAGAGAGACAAGGCATTTATGGGACAAAGAAATGGATTATTACTATCGAAGATAACTTTCTAGTATGGTGAACTGGACTGGTGAGAAATGTACATATGTTGGAATATTCACTTTGTAAGCTAAATAACATGATTGAATGTATAAAAAATTGAAATGAAAAGGAAAAACAGTCAACCTAATGGCCTCAATGACGAGTACAATGAATCATAACTGATCAAATATTCTCAAGGGCCATTGTGTCTGACTGAGAACTGCAGTGCTCCAGGCCTGACAGGGAACCAAGGCTGACTTTCTGCATAATTGGTCTTGGCAAGAGCTGCCACTCCAAGGGTAGCTGGTCACGCTGATTCAGGAAGGAGCATATAAAGCCCAAACCAAGTAAGGTTAGCGATAGGTCAAAAAGAGCATTCAAATGCTTCCTGTATCCTTATCCCACTATGCCTAACTCCCCTGCATATGAGTCACACATACAGTCTTTGTTAATTGCTCTATAAAAGAAACCTTTTCCCTCCTGGTGGAAGGGCTGATGCACATCCAGCTTCAAACCCTCCAGACACTCTTTCTTCCTATCAATCCTATCAATAAACTTTACATTTTCTTGAGATGATGTCTCTTGAGTCTTATGCCAGACTGTGACAGGCAGGTCACTCAAATCTTTCAAACCTTACTTCTGCAATGAAGAATAAAATGTTATTTGTTTCATTTGTTAGGGGGTATGTGTGCTTGCCAAAGAAAGTGACAAAAACACACAGAGAAAAGAAGAAACTAATCCTATGGGGATTGTCATGCCATAATCCCTTCTTCATCTTCTGTTTTAAGGAACTTGAATATATGCACCAGGAGTGTTTACCAGGCTTCTAGATCTGGGATTTAAATTGCACAGTTGGAAAGTGCATACAACTGCGTTATTCAAAAACCCGTGGAACCAGCCTGAAGAAGAAAGTTTTTAATAGTAGACTATCACAGAATGAGCTTGTGTAAAACTTAAATCAGACCTACCTTTCTTTCTTTCCTTTTCCTTCATTCTTTCTTTTCTTTCTTTCTTTCTTTTTCTTTCTTTCTTTCTTTCTTTCTTTCTTTCTTTCTTTCTTTCTTTCTCTCTCTCTCTCTCTTTCTTTCTTTTTCCTTCCTTCCTTCCTTCCTTCCTTCCTTCCTTCCTTCCTTCCTTCCTTTCCTTCTTTCTTTTCTCTCTTTTCTTTCTTTCTTTCTTTCTTTCTTTCTTTCTTTCTTTCTTCCTTCCTTCCTTCCTTCCTTTCTTCCTTCCTTCTTTCTTTCTTTCTTTCTTTCTCTCTTTCTTCCTTCCTTCCTTCCTTCCTTCCTTCCTTCCTTCCTTCCTTTCTTCCTTCCTTCTTTCTTTCTTTCTTTCTTTCTTCTTTCTTTCTTTCTTTCTTTCTTTCTTTCTTTCTTTCTTTCTTTTTTCTTTCTTTCTTTCTTTCTTTCTTTCTTTCTTTCTTTCTTTCTTTCCACTTTCCTCTCTCTTTCTTTCTCTTTTTGCCTTTTCTCTGTGTGTTCATTTTCCCACTTCTGTTTTTTCTTTCTTTTTAAAATTTGCTCTAGCATGTGTGATCACTTAAGAGAGAGAGAGAGAGGGAAAAAAAGTGAGAATGCACCGTACTAGGAGAGATGAGCACACTGCTATTACTGGTCGTCCATTCTCTTCTCAGGATTTTGGGCATTCTCACACATGTGCTAGTGAATCTTCAAGACACCAGGTCTGGGACTTGAACTGAATGTGCAATTGATCTAGTGGGTTCTAGTCTCCTTAAACACCACATCAACTGGCTGGCACAAAGCAGGAATATATCTGTAATAATGAAAAAAAATTTCTGAGGAGGAAGAGCCAGCAGGTGGTGTGGGGACTAAGAAACTGACTTCCACATGACCTAAAGCAGTTCAAGTCCCAGACCTGGTGGCTTGCTTTCTCACTTTCCCTCTCTCTCTCTCATGAGCACACATGCTCTACAGCAAATGTTAAAATAATAATAAATATTTTTTTAAAAAGTTATAATGAGGAAATAAATGATAGCTCTTACCTTGGAATATAGGTATGAAATTCCTAATTGCTTTGGCAAATATTTCATAAAGCCAAGAAGTGGAGTGCTTGTAGTTTTAAGAAACACACTTCTCCCTATTATTTAAACAATGGAATAACAATTTTCTGTTGTGTATCAGAGTCTACCTCAAAGTAATATTTTGAACACCCTTGGGTTCTCACTAGACTTAGGAGTAAGGTAATTCAAAGGTGAGCTAAGGTGTGAGTGAAGCAGGTCAGCAGGATTGGAGTCATGTTGAAATTAAGAGAGTCTTCTAACAATAGCAGTTTGACCAAGTGCTGAGTCATGGGAGATCTGCTTGAGGAATGGTCAGATCTTATTTTTTTATTTTTATAACTTTTAGTTTTTTGCTATAGGGCATATGCACTTGTTGAAGAAAGACAGAGAAAGAGAGAAAGAAATGGTGAGAGGGAAAGTGAAAGCTATCAGGTCTGACACTCAAACCATGATGAACAAAGTGGGAGTCCAGTGCCTTAACCAGCATGTCACATGCTGGCCCCTTATTTTATTTTATTTAATATATATTTTAAAATTTACACTTAGGCAGCAGTTCCAGACACCAGGCAGACTGAGGCTGAAAGTCTGACCCTTCCAAATCTCCACGCATCCCCAGCATTCTTCCTCCTTGGACCCCCAGGTTGGTTGCTTGGGACTTTAAGGTGAACCACCAACCCACACCACCCACAAACCGGATCGAGCCGGCCAGAAGTTCCGGACACCAGGTGGACTGAGGCTGCAGGCCTGACCCTTCTGAATCTCCACGCATCCCCACCGTTCTTCCTCCTTGGACCCCAGTTTGGTTGCCTGGGACTTTAAGGCGAACCCCCATCCCACCCCACCTGCAAACCGGATCGAGCCGGTTAGCAGTTCTGGACACCAGGTGGACTGAGGCTGCAGACCCAACCAACCTGGTACTGTCACTCATCATCTGATCCTTTACCACTAGCCTTTGGACTGTTTGAATTTTGGTGATTTGAATAGCATGCGGCACGCGTACCTTTTCCATTTTGTTTTTCTTTGCTCTTGGGGTGTTGCTTATTGGGTCAGGTGAAGGCTCACCACTCCTTACAAACAGCTAGGACTTTGGGCCATTCAGGGCTAGTGGCAACAGTTAATGGTAATTGTGAGCAATAGGTAGGCCAACCATAAGAGAAACAAGCAATTTTCTATGCCTGTACAACTCTTAAGAATCAGAGATACCTTAAGTAAGTTAGGAAGAAACATATAGATTACCTGATGACTAAGGACAATCGCAGAGGTTCAAGAAATATGAACAACCAACAAAAGGCCTCTCCCTCAAGGGAAATCATCAAGCCTACATCACCCACAGTCAATACAATGGACATCGTGGACATGTCTGATAAGGAATTCAGAATATTTGTTGTGACCAAACTAACTGAGATGGAAGAGAAAAGAGACAAGGAGCACCAGGAAATGAGGAAGTCTTTTAATGACTTCAAAGAAGAAGTGGATGCCCTAAACAAGAACCAGATAAAACTTTTAGGATTGAAGAATGTGATACAGGAAATCAAAACCTCTCTTGAAAGTATTAAAAGTAGGTTAGACCAGGCAGAAGATCGAATCTCCAATGTAGAAGACAAAACACCTGAGCTAGAAAAAAGTATCAAGAAGATTGAGAAAACAACCATGAAAAATGAGCATAATATACAAGGAATACTGGATAGCATCAAGCGCCCCAACATCCAGATAATTGGTATTCCAGAAGAGGAAGAAAATAATAATCGCCTAGAAAATTTATTCCATGAGATCCTGGAAGAAAACTTTCCAAATATATAAAGGCATTCAAATATCCAGACCCAAGAAATACAGAGGACCCCAAGTAGAATCAACCCAAGAAGATCCTCTCCAAGGCACATCATAGCCAGACTGACAAAAACAACAGACAAAGACAAGATACTAAAGTTGGCAAGAGAGAAACGCCAACTTACTTACAAAGGTCACCCCATCAGGCCAACATTGGATCTCTCGGCGGAAACAATGCAGGAAAGGAAAGAATGGGGAAGCATAGTCAAAGTGTTGAGTGAAAAACAATTTCAACCAAGAATACTATACCCGGCAAAATTATCTTTCATATGGGAAAAAAAGATAAAAACATTCTCGAATAAACAAAATTTGAAGGAATTTACCAACTCCAGACCAGCTCTTCAAGAGGTTCTGAAGGGAGTACTATACCAGGAAAACTAAAAAAT
>NW_006208669.1:67478-85412 GCF_000334495.1 Tupaia belangeri chinensis | reverse complement strand
AAGTCTTTGTTATGTCCGGCATGCAATGGCTTTTCTTTTTTTTTTTTTTTTGAGAGATTTTCACTGTAGGACGCGTGCGCTCGCCAGAGAGACAGAAAGAGACAGAGAGACAGAAAGTGAGTAATCACCCCCCCTGGCCACCGGGTCCGGGACACGAACCGCGGTCGACTAGGTGGGAGTCCAGCGACATAGCCATTACGCTAACTGCTGGTTCCCCATGGCATTTCCTTTTGAAAAAGCAATGTAATACACTGTAAAGTTATATGTAATCCAATGTAATATAAAGAAGATTATGATGATAATATAAATTTTTAAAAAAGACCCAAAGTGAGAACTGGGAGGTCTAACTCCCTAGGGATGGAGCAAAAAGACCCATTGAATGTTTCATGAAGGCTTATTCCACTAACCTTTACTCTCCTACACATCAGTTACACTCCCAGTCTCTCAGAATAGCTGATTGCCCTAAAAAAGGAAACTTCTCCCTCCTGGAAGCAACTCCAGATTCAGACCCTAAGGTGTTCTTTCTTTCAATAGACTTTCATTTTTAAAGGGAGAGTTTTGAGGGTGGGAGATGGGGAAAAGTGAGAGGAAAGGAATCAAGGTGAAAATTAGAGAGAGAAGACATGTAAGGGACAGAGAAGTGAATGATTGTTGATAATAGCATGTATGAAATCTTCAACTGGACTGGGGTGGGGTGTATTCATGTTGGGTAAATTTACAAGGTTTATTGATGTATATTAATTTAACTGACATATACTATTTTAACATAAAATAACAAAATAAATAAATATTTGCTTAAAAAAGAAATTTAATTTCATTTTCTCTTTTACATTTGATCACATTATTTAGTTTACATACTGAATGTTTCAACATGTTAACACTTCTCTCCAGTTGGTAAAACTATAAAAGTATCTGCAACAGAGAATATCACATTTTTTTGTCCTATTAATGCTTTGCCTCTCTATTTTTGCTGTAGGGTATGTGCACTCACCAGAAGGAAAGAGAGAGACAGAAAGAAAGTGAGAAATCAACCCACAGAGGAATGGCCATGCTTCAATCTCTTATCTTCCATTCTCCTACTAAAACTTTCCTTTTCCCTTCAGATGATATTTCTTGAGTTTTACTCCAACTGTGACAAGCAGGTCACTCAAACCTTTTGAGCCCTACTTCTACAATGAATAATAAAGACTGTTTTGTTTGCTTTTTTGTTTGTTTGTTAGTTTGTTTTTGTCAGAGGGTATGTGAACTTTCCAGAGACAGACTAAAAGGCTCAGAGAGAGAAGAGAAATTACCTGCCCCCCATGGGGAATGGTCATGCCATAACCCCTTCTCCTTCATCTCTCCCTCCTTTCATAATTTTGGATATATTCACCAGGAGTGTTTACCAAACTGCCAGATCTGGAACTCAAATTGCACAGCTAATCATGTGGGTCCCACTGCATTAATCAGAAAGCTATGGTATTGGCCTGAAAGAAGAAGTTTTCAATAGTAGAGCATCACAAAATGGACTTCTTCATTCTTTTTCTTTTTAAATTTGCTCCAGTGTGTATGTATTCACTGGAGAGAGAGAGAAAAGGAAAGTGAGAAAATACCCTCCTAAGGGGATGACTGCACTGCAATCATTGCTCCTCCATTCTGTTCTCAAGATTGTGGGCATGCTCGCACATGTGCTCAGTGACTTTTTCAAGCCACTGGGCCCAGGACTTGAGCCAAATGTGCAGCTTCAGACTCCTTAACCATCATGCCACCTGATTGCCCAAATTTGGCAATTTACATAACATACCAAGTTTATGTTATAGTGAATAAGAAGATTTCAATATATCCATAATAATTAAATGAAAACTTTGATGAAGGGGAACCAGCAGGTGATGTGGTGATTAAGGAGCTGGAAACCCACATGGCCAACTGCAGTTGAAGTCCTGACCCTAGTGACTTGCATTCTCACTTTCTTTCTTTCTCTCTCTGTCTCTCATGAGAGCACACAGCCCTATAGCAAAATTAAAATAGTAATAAATGAATATATTTTTTAAAATTTATGATGAGGGAATAAATAATAACTCTTAACTTGAGGTATACATATGAAATTTCTATACAATCCTTCAATTTTGACAGTTCAGCTTGCTTTTATTTCCTTTTATTTTAATGGAGAGATTTTTGCTATAAGGCATGTGCACTCGCTGGAGAGACCAAGAGACAGAAAGCAAGAAATCACCTCCCCCCCAGGGATAGCCATGCAACAACTCCTTCTCCTCCATTTCTTTTGCTCTCAGAAAATTGGGCACACACACACACACACACACACACACACACACACACACGTGTGTGCATGCCTGGCATTAGTTTTAAGCCATTGGGTCCAGGACTCAAACTGTGGTCAACTATGTGGGAGTCTAGCAACATAACTACTACACTATCTGTTGATCCCTTTATATTTTATTTTATTTTGTATGTATTTATTTACATTCATTCACTGTACATCACTATAGTATACAACATGAGATTTTCCATCCAGAAAACACTATATATTGGCTTAATCAAGGATATTACCATATGTGTTATTATCAACAAATAGTTTTCCATTTCTTTCTTCTTATATATTTTACTTCTTCGTCCTCCCGTCTCTTGACTCCCTACCCTTTTGTGTAAGATATTGAAATGTTTCCCAATAACTTGTCTGTTGTAATTTAGGTCTTTTGTCTATGTTATGCCTAGAAGATCCTGATGGGACTATGGGAAAGTTAATATGTTTTTGCAAGGTCAAGTCTATTAGGTGGTCATATTTGACTCCACTTTCCACCCCGAATTGTTTTTTTTGTTTGTTTGTTTGTTTTAAAAAAAGACAAAGATCTTCAGCATACTTCGTTCTCATGCTGTTTTCATCTCTCTGTTATTCTGTATTGTGCCTCTTGGTTTCTGTGGTTTGATTTGTGTGTATGTATGAGACACAATGTGAAAGCTCAATGAAAAGAGAGAGATAGAAGGAGAAAGAGAGAGAAAGTGAGAAAACAACCTCCAGGCGGTGAAGCCACATTAATCACTTCTCTTCCATTCTTTTCTTGGGATTTTGGCCACATGTACATGAACACCCAGCATGTTTTTGAAGCCACCGAGTCCAGGACTCAAACCACCAGATTGGCATGTGAGATCCAGTCATCCCCAACTGCCACGCCTCTGGGTGGTCCAGTTAGATCATTTTTCAAAACTCATATCAGCTCTGACATTGTTTGAAATACATTACGCTTTAACAGTTCACTAAAGATTATGCATATCTTTCACAGATATATTTGAATATATATATATATGTATATATACATACACATATATATGTCTCTTTATGTAAAATGAAATTCTATCTGTATACTGTTGCTTCCTGAATTTTACATTCTTTAACTTTCGAGTCTTTGGCAATTTAATGTCAAATTAATGACCTATGTTGATGTCATTAAATAAATACTATTTGACATCTTTTTTCCAGAAGTTAGCTTTAAACTCTCCATTTTATTTAATTTGCTATAGTCGCATTGAAACCACTATAATTAGCCTAATTACTTTCTCATTGTCATTCTTCTTCCATAAGTTTTGAGTGTCTTAAAATTTTTCTGTCTAATGCAAACATTCATATTAATACAGTTTTTAAGCAATGCCATGTATATGCATTGTAAATGCTCATTGTATGCACATTGCAAATGCTCTTTATATTTTTTACTTTTTATCTTAATATTTAAATGGACAGTTAATAGTTGTATCTTTAGAGACTTTTTGATCTATTTCCAATTAGCTTAACAGCTTCTTTGCTTATCTCTTTCGACTTTCAGCTAACTTGGATTCTCAAATTGATTTTAGAAACAGCTTTATTACCTGTAAGATCATAGATTATCTACAATATTCACATATAAATCCTAAGGAAAATATCAAAGAGCTTTAAAACATTTGTGGAAAATAGAATTAAATATGAGTTTGTTTTGGTGCAAAAATTTTCACAATCTATGCATATCTTTTTATTATAACACACATTTTACATAAACTTTTTGAAGACCCTCCTGCCTCATATAAGGGATAAACTTCTTCAGAAATGCTTTAATAGAAATCGGTGATTTTCTTGACTGCAAAATAATGATTATAATACTTGAACAATGTTGGTAATACATATTTGTGTGAAAAGTACTCCTTTTTTTTTTTCTCGTTTTGGTAGTACTGTTCACCACATGGAACTAGAGAATGACACACAAATTTCAGAATTCCTTCTTCTGAGACTTTCAACGGAACCAGAATTTCATCCCCTCATATTTGGAGTTTTCCTCTCCATGTACCTGATCACTGTGTGTGGAAACCTGCTCATCATCCTGGCCACCAACTCAGACTCCCACCTGCACACCCCCTGTGTATTTCTTGTTCTCAAACCTGTCCTTTGTAGACATCTGTCTCACCTCCACCACCATCCCAAAGATGCTGGTGCACATCCAGAGACTTCCTTTCTCACTTTCCCTTTCTCTCTCTCTCTGTCTCCCTCTGGTTTAATTTTTAAAATAATAATAAATTAAATTAAATGGATAATTACTTTTTAAAAACTTGCTTAACAAATATCTGATCCATGTATACTCTACACAGTAAAGTAAATCTGCATAATTCAATTCACTTAATTCAGTCTCATGTCAGAGATAGTCTTTAATATGATGGAGTAAAATTTTCAGCCATACACGGGGTTACTATGGAAGACTTGCTCTAATGAGGCATAGCTACTCAATGCAACGTGAAAGCTTGGTGTCCATGTGTAAGTTTGTTCATTGGAGTGAAGGATTTGGTTTCTTGTTCTACATTATTTTGTTGTATCATTTGGCTGTTTCTGCTTTCATTTTCCATGATTGTTGACATATGACTCCTTCCACTGTTCTAAAAATAGCTGACCCTTTAAACATTTTTGTGATAGGGCCAGCAGGTGCCATGGAGGTTAAGGTGACTGGATTTCAAATGGACAACTTCATGGTTCAAGTCCCAAACATAGCAGCTTTAATACCTCTCTGGGTATGTGTGCCTGTGTGGCCAAAATCCCAAGAGGAGAATGGAAGCGAAGATTGCAGTTTGGTCATCCCTTTTATTGTTCTCTCTCTCTCTCCCTATCTTGTCTCCAATGAGTGTATGTGCCCTATAGGAAAAATATTGTGATTAGCATTAAAGTAGATGTAAGTAAAAAATTTGTGTGTTAATACTTAATTCAGTCTCCATGCCCCTTTTATACTCTAAACATTCTTCCATCTTCATGATCAAAAAATGACTCAAATGAAGAGCTTCAGGGTCTTCCCAACATAGCCTGTAGAATAGACACTTGTGATTCAGGGTCACAATTTATAACTGCAAGACATTTATGTCTTGCCAACCTTTCCTACTTATCTAGAAGAGAACCCCAAAGGACTTCTCTTTTAAATACAGTTATCTGAAATAAACATGAATATCCATGTAATCAGGAATATTGTCTTCAAATATCAGAACAAATGTTGATAAATAAGAGGTAGCAGACTTCTCCAAATGTCTGCATTCTGTTTTGTTTGCATTGATTATTGTAATGGTGAGCTAATGCTGCTTAACAAACCAACCCAATAATTAATGGTTTAATATCATGCTTTTGTATTACACTGGAATCTATATTAATGAAGTCTTCTCACTGGGAATTAGGACATATGGATTGTGGAGTAGAAAAAATATTCAGTTCAAAGGACTATCCATACCTTAATTTGTTCTTGAATTCTGAATAGAAAGGACAATTTGAGAGGGGAAGATCAAGAAAAGTGGTGGTATCTTACCATGCCTTTTACACCTTCTTTTTAAGCATTGACTGTGTCTGGCTGCTCACTTTCTGTCAATGAAATCATGTCACATGTCCAAGCTCAACATCAACCATTGTAGGGGTATACATTAGTCTAAACTGAGGTAGCTACAAAATACAGAGCTAACTGTGGAGGTGCATAATCTTACTAATGGGACTAAGAGAGTGAATAAATAAATGAAAAATAAAATTGTCTATCCAAGGGATAAACAGACATAAAAATCCCATATATCTATTGATGCTGTATGTTTATGAAAGATATCCTATAGTGTTGCCACAAATAAGACAAGAGTTCCTTGAAGAGTTGGAGGAGTTCCTAGAAGACTTGGAGAAATAATTTGATACATCAAGAAGTATTAGCCTCTGAAATATTCCCAGGTGTGAAACATAGGACAATTTAAAAGGGTCTAAAAATTATTTCTTATTTTTTAATTTGCCAGAGAGTGAGTGAGTTCAATAAAGAGAAGGCAAAAGAGGGAGAAGGAGAAAGCACTCCCCAATGGGACATGGTCATGCCACAATTCATTCTCCTCCATTTCTCCTGCCATGATTTGAATCATGCACTCACATACATTCAGTATGTTTTTTTTTTTAAGTTTCTGGAGTTGGAATTCAAACCATGGTAAGTCACATGGGGTCTGTTCACCAGAGAGACAGAAACAGAGAAAAGGTGAGAAATCCTCACCCTGTCCCCCAGGGATATGGCCATGCTGCAATCCCTTCTCCTCCTGGAACTTTCCTTTTTCCTTGAGGTGATGTCTCCTGAGTCTTACTCCAGATGTGACAAAGAGGTCATTCAAATCTTTCGAGATCAACTTCTACAATGAAGAATAAAGGTGTTTATTGTATTGTTTCATTTGTTAGGGAATGTGAGCTTGCCAGAGAGGACTGAAAGACACAGAGAGAGAAGGAGAAGAGAAATCACACATACCCCCATGGGGAATGGTCATGCCACTGACCCTTCTCCATCTCTCTCTCCTTCCTGGACTTTGGACATATGCACCAGGAGTGTTTACCAAACTGTGAGGCCTGGGACTTAAATTGTGTGCCCTTGGCCACGTGGAGACAGCTGCCTTAATCATAAATCCCTGGGACCACCCTAAAGAAGGAAGTTCTTTTTATTTTATTTTTTATTTTTTATTTTTTTGTAAAGGTTTTTGCTATAGGGCACATGTGCTCACCAGAAAGACAGAGAGAGACAGAGAGACAGAAAGTGAGAAATCATCCCCCAGGGGGGATGGCCATGCCGCAATCCCTTCTCCTCCATTCTCCTCTCGGGATCTTGGGCACGCACGCACATGTGCCTGGTGTGAGTTTAAGCCGCCAGGTCTGGGACTCAAACCGCGGTAGTCTACATGGGAGTCCAGTGACATAGCCATTACACTAACTGCTGGTCCCAAGAAGGAAGTTCTTAATAGCCGAATGAACTTGTGTAAAACTCAAATATTTTTCTTTCTTTTTAAAATTTGCTCCAGGATATGTGTGCTCAGTGGAGAGAGAGAGAAAAAGTGAGAAAGTACCTTCCTGGTGGGTTGAAAACACTGCAATCACTGCTCCTCCATTGTTCTCTTAGGATTTGGGGCATACACACATGCATACGTGTCCGAGTTTTTTAAGTCACTGGGTTTAGGACTCTGACCGAATGCTCATTTGGCCATGTGGGATCTAGTCTCCTTAATTATCATGCTACCTGGCTGGCCTAAATGAGACAATTTCTGTAAGACACCAAGCTCACATTACAAAGAATAAGAAGATTTCAATATATCTGTAATAACAAAATAAAAATTCATGATAATGGGGGCCAGTAGATGGCATAATGGTTAAGGCACTGGATTCTCACATGGCTGGCTATGGTTTGAGTCACAACCTTGATGACTTGCTTTCTCACTGCCTCTCTTTCTCTCTCTCGTGAGCACACGTGTCCTATAGCACATTTAAAAAAATGAATAGTAATAGAAAATAAAATTTTAAAACTCTAATTTCCTTCAAGTTTTTGCCATTGGGAGTGTGTGCTCACTACAGAGGGAGGGAAAATGAGAAACCAACTCCAAGTTGGGATGGCCATGCTGCACTCCTTTCTCATTCTCCTGGAATTTTGGGCACACACGCATGTATGCCCAGTGTAATTTTCAAGTCACCAAGTTTGGGACTCAATTCATGGTAAGTCATGTGCGAGTCCAGCGCCTTAACTAGCATACCATCTGCTGATCCCTTATTTTATTTTATGTATTTTTAAATCGGTGTACATCTGTACAGCATACAAAATGGTTTTTCTGAGTATGTATATAGTATAGATTAGTGTAGTCAAGGATATTACCATATATATTATCATTACCAGGTAAGTTTGCATTTTTGTGTCTGTGTGTGTGTGTGTGTGTGTGTGTGTACATATATTTTAATTTATCGTAGAAATATACTCCACAGTGTAAATAATGGTTGATATTATTATTCTAAGTTTAGTTGTTTGAGAAAACACCAGACTGTTTCCCAAAATACCTGTAAATTTACATTCTTTTTTATATCTATTTTTTATGCATTGAATTATCTTTGTTTCTTACAAAGTGAATATTTCAATATATGAACATTTCTCCCTAGGCCAGTTTATTAAACTATAAAATATATTCAAAAGATAATACCACATTTCTTAGTCCCATTAATGCTTGGCCTCTGTATTTTTCTTCTAAATGTCCTTCTTCAGGCCCTGCTCTTCCACACACACTATATCTGGTATTTACACCCATTTATGTTCTTATTTAAGATAGGATATGTTTTCCAACATTTCTGTATTGATAAGAAAGATCAAGACCAAGTGGATGTTTGCAGAATTTACCTTGCCACCACAGTTCGTGAAGTATATATTCCTTAGTACTTTCTTCCACACTAGATATTCACATAAAAATATTTAGTTAGTTATTCAGTGAAAGAGGGCTTAGTAAGGATATTTACTTTATAATTATTTCATCACCTATGAAGGCAAACATATTTGTAGGTTTGATAGCCACTTGCTTTCCTTTTTGCAAAGATAAAAACGGGAATTGATATGTGAAGGAATAAGGATAATTACTCAGGTCAAAGCAATTGACTGTTGGTAGTGATGACTGATTTTTCACATGCTTGTATCTTGTGCCCTGTCAATAGCAAGAACATGTTGAGCATTTCAGAACAGTCTGGTGGGTACTTCTTAGCCGCCTCCCCATAAACAGTTATAGAAACAAATTCCCTTCTTCTCCAGCCCCTGCCTCTCCTCTCATTGTGAGAAGAAGCAGCTGGACTTAGCTGGGAACAGTAGAAGGTTAGACAGGCTCAATCACAGGAAGGAGTAATAAAAATGGGATTCTTCTGACTTCTAGGCTGATCTCTTGGGAACAGACCATCTACAGAAAAGTTTCCTTTCCATTCAGACCAGTGTGTATGGAAATCACATGCTTAGAGGTCAGAATAGCAATCAGAGAAATGAGCCTCATGAGCAGGTGGAGGGAGCTGTAGATATCTCCTCTGCTGTTGTCCTTCAGAGTGCACAGTCAGGCAAGAAGAAACATGGTGGTTTGTTTTGGATTCCTGAGTCTGGCTCAGGGACTGATACTTGACTCTTCCTCACTGTCTTGTCTGAAAGACAGCTTCAGTCTCCATCAGAGACCACCAACAGAGGAATTTAGACTTCCACACAGAGGATGTCCTCTCAGAGACCCCATAAGGTGAGTCTATGAGCACAGCAGACACTGCAGAAGCAGGTCAAGGACAATAGAAGCCCAGAAGGTTTAACCAAGATGAACTGAGAACCAGACCAGCCTAGCTCACATAGGAAGAGAGATCTATGGTTGCTCACTTAATCAATGGATTTATTTGTGATGCTAAATAGCAAAGGGTCCTTTGACAAAAGCAAGGCTAGGGTCATTGTTGACAATGAAATGATGGTAATGGAAATCCAATTGATGATAATGTGTTTGGTAATATCTTTGGACTCATATGCAGTGTATTTATGCTGAGAAAATTAATTTTGTATGCTGTGAAGATGTACAGAGATTAAATGTAAAAACATAAAGGAGGATAAATAAAATCTAAAAAATAATGGGAACACCCGACTGGAAAATGGTTATGTTGCTGGACTCCCAAGTAGTCAACCTTATTACAAGTTCCAGACCCAATGGCTTAATACTCACGCCAGACACATGTGCCTGCATGCTAAAATTTCGAGATAATAATTGAGGAGAATGGATAGCAATGAGGCCCTCTTCCCTGGGTGGTAATTTCTCTCTTTCTGTGTGTCTGTCTCTCTGGGTAGCACAAGTGCCCTATAGCAAAAATCTCTCTTTCTAATTTTTTATTGTTATTTATACATTCAATCGCTGTACATCATTTAGGTTGTATGCAAAAATCTCTCTTAAAATAAATTTTATTTCTTTTTTCTTTTTAGATTTTTTATTTTATTTTATTTCAAGTTCTTTTATACATTCAATCACATTATTTAGCTTGTGAAGTGAAATTCCTACATGTGTGCATTTCTCCCCAGTCCAGTTGATAATACAATAAAATTATCTTCAACAGATAATACTCTATTTCTTTGTCCCATTAATCCGATACCTCTCTATTTTTCTCCTTCATGTCCTCCCTCAGACTCTATTCCTTCCCCACCCTCTTCCTACCCTATATCTGGTATTTACAACCATTTACTGTGTTTCTATAGCTTTTAGTCATTCAGTTTCAGTTATAGAGTGTGGACATTTGGTATATAAGTGGAAACATGCTATTCTCTCCTTCATAGCCTGGCTTGCTTCACTCAGCATTAAAAATAATATTAACATCTTTAAAGGAAAAAAAAAGGGGGGAAAGAGAAGTGTCAAGTACTTCCAGTAAAACTGATGAAATCCAAGATATTTTGAAAGTAAGTGGAATGGAGGAATGGAATATTAGGTACAAACGAATATGCAGTGAAGTGAGGTCATAGTTTTTTGTTTGTTTGTTTTTAGAGAAAATTTTGCTATAGGGAGTATGCACTCACTGGAGAGCCAGAGACAGAGAAAGTGAGAAATCACCCCTGAGAAGGATAGCCACACTGCAATCCCTTCTCCTTTATTCTCCTCTCTGAATTTTGAGCCACACACACATGCACATACCTAGGATCAGTTTCAAGTTGTCAGGTCGAGAACTCACACTGCAGTCAACCTTATGGGAGTCCAGTGCCCTAACCACCATGCCATCTGTTCACCCAAGGCCATACCATTTTAATTTGTAAGGTTGGATCTATACTCCTATGTTTCCAAAAGGATTAGATCTAGTCCAAGGGTATGTATGCAGATACAACCTTGCAACAGAAGTTCATGAAGAATTCATTCCATAGTGCCTCCTCCACACTGGATATTCACATAGAAAGTATTTAATTAATTTGGGACCAGCAGTTAGTGTAATGGCTATGTCACTGAGCTCCCATGTAGCCAACTGCAGTTCGAGTCCCGGACCTGGTGGCTTAAAACTCATGCCGGGCATGTGTGCATGCATGCCTAAGATCCCGAGAGGAGAATGGAGGAGAAGGGATTGTGGCATGGCCATCCCCCTGGGGGGTGATTTCTCTCTTTCTCTTTGTCTCTCTCTGTCTTTCTGGCGAACGCATGCACCCTATAGCAAAAACTTCTCCAAAAAAGAAAAATATTTAATAAATTATGAAGTGAAAAGGGGCATGTAAAAGGGAGCTTTAATTTGTAATTATTTCCTTACCTGTGAGGCCGAATACACGAGTGGGTTCGTTAGCCATTGATTTTCGTTTCTGTAAATTCCCTGTGCAATCCTTGATTTTGACAATGGGTTCAGCATGCTTTTAGTTTATTATTATTATTATTATTATTATTGCATCTTTTTGTACAAGATATTGACATTTTTTCTCCATCAACATGGTTGTTGTAATTTAGTTCTTTTGTGCATGTATGTATAGAAGGACTTGGGTGAGAATATATGAAAGTTTATACATTTTGCAGAGCGAAGTCTATTAGTTGTTCATATTTTGTTCCACTTCCCACCCTCAATTTTTAAAAATATACAAATTTTTTTCATCCTTAGTTCTTATGCTGTTTTCATATCTGTTATTCCATATTGTGCCTTTTGGATTTCTGTGGTTAGATTGTGTGTGTGAGTGAGAGAGAGAGAGAGAGAGAGAGATTGTGTGAACTCACCAGAGATGAAAGAAAGAGAGAGAGAAAGAGAAAGAGAAAGTACCCCCTCCCAGAGGGGGATGGCCACACAACAATCCCTTCTCCTCCATTCTCTTCTTGAGATTTGGAGCTCATACACATATGTACCCAGCATGCTTTTAAAGCCACCAAATACAGGACTTGAACCACAGAGTTGGTATGTGAGATCCAGGAGTCCCCAACTACTCTGGCTGGCCCAGTTAGATCATTTTGCAAAACTCATCATCTTCTTACATTGTTTGAAATGCATTACGCTTTACCAATTCATTGAAGATTACCTTCATCTTCCATAAGTATATTTGAATATGTATATATATGTATATGTATATCTTTTTAAATTTTTATTTATTATTATTTTAATATATTTTATTTTAATATCTTTATGTAAAATGATATTCTATGTTTATACTCTTGTTTCCTGAATTTTAATTATTTCTATTTTATGCAATGGCATGAATAAAATCCTACACACATTGTAAATCCTCTTTATAAATTTCCTTTTTATCTTAGCATTTTTTAATTTATGTATTTGTTATCATCATAATCTTGTTTATATTACATTGAATCACACATATAACTTTACAGTTACATATCTTTTTCCGGAAAGAAAATTGCATATCAGTCAATAAATTAAATTAAATCAGTAATTCTTTAAAAAAAGTTCCTTAACAAATACATGTAGTCTATACAGGAAGGCAAAACACATAAGTCATTGACTTAACATGGTCTCATGTCTGAGATGATCTTAAATATAATGGAATAGCATTTTTAGCCAAGCATTGAATTACTACAGAAGATTTGCCCTGATAAAATACATCTACTCAGTGAAGCATGGAAGCTTGGGGTTTATGTATACATTTGTTCATTGGAGTGAAGTATTTGGTGTTGTGTTCTACATTAGTTTATTGTGTTGTCTTGGTGTTTCTGTTTTCAAATTCAATGATTTTCTATATATGACTTCTTCCATTGTTCTAACAAATATCCTCCTTTAAATATAGTTTGTGATAGGGCCATCAGGTAGCATGGAGGTTAAGGCAGCAGGATCCCAATTGGCTGACTTCATGGCTCAAATCCTGGACCCAGCAGCTTGAAATTCACTCTGGATGCATATGCATGCATACCCAAATTCCAAGATGAAAATGGAGCATAGCCATCATGTCTTGGGTTGTGTGTGGGGAAGTGATTTATCTCTCATCTCCAGAGAATGCATGTGTCCTACAGCCAAAAAGAAAAAAAAAACTGTGATATCTATTGAAGATAACTTTATAGTATTGTCAACTGGACTGGTGAGAAATGTACACATGTTGTAATATTCACTTGGTAACCAAAGTAACATGAGCTGGAATGTATAAAAGAAATTGAAATAAAAAGAAATTTAAAAATAAATAATAAAACATAAAAATTAAAAAGTCATAAACATAAAAGGGGAGATAAATAATCTGTATTTATATTAAAGTCAGTTTCTATGTCCCTTTTATATTTTACACTTTCTGTCATCGTCATGGTCAAAAGATGACTCATGTGAAAAGTTTCAGTGTCTTACAATACTGCCTGTAGAATTAGAGACTTGTGATTCAGGGTCACAACTTATTATTGCAAAAACATATATGTCCTGACCACCTTTCCTAGTTACCTAGAAGGGAACCCCAAAGGTAGTCCTTTTTAAATACAATGATATGAAATAAAAAGGATTATCCATATAATCAGGAGTGTTGTCTTCAAATATAAGAACAAATGCCTATAATTAAGAGGCAGCAGACTTCTCTGAATGTCTTTAGTTTTGTTTGCATTAATTACTGTAATGGTGAGCTATTGCTGCATAACAAGCCAACTTGATAATTAATGGTTTAATATCATGCTTTTGTAGTACACTGGAGTTGATAATGGTGAAGTCTTCTCATTAGGAATTAGGAAATATGAATTGTGAAGGGGACGAAGTATTTAGTTCAGAAGACTATCCATATCTTAATTAGTGCTTAAATTCTGAGTAGAAAGGACAATTTAAGAGGGGAAGATCAAGAAAAGTGGTGGTATCTTACAATGCCTTTTAGAGCTTCTTTTTAAACATTGAATGTGTCTGGCTGCTCACTTTTTGTCAACCAAAACAAGTCACATGTCCAAGCTCAAAGTCAATCGTAGTTGGGATATACACTCCTCCCAACTGTGTTAGCAACAAAACACAGAGCTAATGGTGGAAAAGCATAACCTTGCTAAAGAGACTAAGGGAGTGAATAAATAAGTGAAAAATAAACTTGTCTATCCAAGGGATAAACGGACAGATAAACATTCCATATATCTATCGATGTCATGTATTTATGAATGATACGCTCTAGGCTTTTAACAAAGGAGACAACAGTTCCTGAAAGACTTGGAGGGATAGTTTGATACACCAAGAAGTATCAGACAGCCTGGCATCTGGCAAGGCCATTCACTTGAACTGGTATCAGGATGAGGCAGAGAGGGGTGCAAGTTCAATTTCATTTTAAAGTTCCAAGACACAAATCTGAAGTCCAAAGGTGAATGGGGGGGGGAGGATGGGCCATGGGTCCTGGCCTTTAGGCAGCCTCTTTCTTCCTTTCTTTTTCTCTCTCTCCCTTTCTCCTTTCTTTTTGTATCTCCTTTCTTTTTTAATTTGCACTAGGATGTCTGTGCTCACTGGAAAGAGAGTGAGAAAATAGCCTCCCAGGAGGAATGATCACACAGCATCTCCATTCTTCTCTCAGGATTTTGCACACTAGCACATATGCCCAGTGACCTTTTCAAACCACAGAGTCCAGGACTTGAACCGAATGTGCAGTCGGCCATGTGGGATCCAACTTCTGTAACTACCACTTCACCTGACTAGCCCAAATATAACCATTTCTATAAGACACCAAGCTCACATCATGATGAATAAGATTTCAACATATCTGTAATAACTATATGTATATATAAATAACTATATATATATGTACATATATATATAGTTATTTATATATACATGATGAGGGGGATAGCAGGAGGTGTGGTGGTTAAGACACTGGGCTCCTACCTGGCTGACCACAGTTTGAGACTCAGATATAGTGGCTTGCTTTCTCACTTTCCCTCTCTCTGTGTCTCCCTGAGGAACACACATGCCCTATAGCAAATGAACAATAATAATAAATTATATTTTGGCAAATTAAAATTGAGGTAATAAATGATAGCTCATAACTTGTGATATAGGTATGAAATTTCTAATTGCTTTGGCAAAGGTTTCATGAAGCCAAGAAGTGGAGTATTTGTAGTTTTAAGGAACTTAGCTCTCTCCCCTTTTTTGGAGAGGTTTTTTTTTTTTTTTTTTTTTTTTTTTTTTTTTTTTTTTGCTATAGGGCGTGTGCACTCGCCAGACCAGACAGAGAGAGACAGAGAGACCGAAAGCGAGAAATCACCCCCCAGAGGGGACAGTCACGCCACAATCCCTTCTCCTCCATTCTCCTCTTGGGATCTTGAGCACGCACGCACGCACACACGCCCGGAGTGAGTTTTAAGCCACTGGGTCTGGGACGCAAACCACGGTCGACTACGTGGGAGTCCAGCGACATAGCCATTACGCTAACTGCTGGTTCCCAGCTCTCTCCCCTTTTTAAAGAAAGGAATAACAATTTACTGGTGCATATCACAGGCTACCACAAAGCAATGGTTTGAACATAGAGTTTGAAGAAAGGTAATTCAAAGGTGGGCTAAGGTGTGAGTGAAGCAGGCCTGCAGAACTCCCACCGTTTTGAAATTAAGAGAGGCCTTTAACAAGAGCAATCTGACCAAGTGAGTCAGGGGAGATTTGTTTGAGGAATGGTCAGATCTTTTTATCAGTTTATCTATCTATCTATCTATAGATATATAAATGTTTTTTTCCATTGGGCTTCTGAGCTTGCCAGAGAGGGAAACTGAGATATCACCTCCAAGAGAGGATGGTATGCTGTACTCCATTCTACTCCATTGTCTTCCTGGGATTTTGGGCTTACAGACACATAAACCAGCCATGATTTTCAAGCCACAAGTTCTGGGACTCAAACTCGGTCAACCATGTGGGAGTCCAGTATCTCAACTAGCATGCCATGTGCTCATCCCTTATTTTATTTTTACATATTTTAAAATATACATTCAATCAGTGTACCATCTGTATAGGATACAAAGTGTTTTTTCTGAGCATGAATAGAATACCTACCAGTCCAGTCAAGGATATTACTATATACACTATCGTCACTGGGTGACTTTTCATTTTTGTGGTTTTTAAAATCTTTATTTGAGATGGGTATATTTGCTAATATGTTTTTTTTTTTTTTTGAGAGAGAGGTTTTAGCTATAGGGCACATGTGCTCGCCAGACTAACAGAGACAGACAGGGAGACAGAAAGCGAGAAATCACCCCCCAGGGGGGATGGCCACGCTGCAATCCCTTCTCCTTGATTCTCCTCTTGAGATCTTGGGCACGCACGCACACGCACCTAGCGTGAGTTTAAGCCCCCGGGTCCAGGACTCAAACCGCAGTCAACTAAGTGGGAGTCCAGCAACATAGCTATTATGCTAACTGCTGGTCCCTATTTGCCTATATTTTTGTATCAATAAGAAAGATCCAGACCAGGGAGTTGTTTGCAGATTTTATCTGGCAAATGAGTTCATGAAGTATATATTCATTTCATAGTACTTTCGTCCACACTACTATTCACATAAAAGTATTTAATTATTAAGTGAAAGGGGGGATATTCAAGAGCTTTACTTTTTTTTTTTTAGACAGTTTGTTTTTAATTATAATGGCTTTCCCTAACACGTTTTAGTCATGTAGTTATCTGTCTGGTAACACTTTCATTTTCTAATTTATCATAGTTCTACTTTTTATAATAATGTTAAATCATAATGCAAAGCAAACATAAAATCCATGCACATTTTTTTCATAATATGCATCATACCTAAACTTTCTGAAGACCCTGTATATTGATTATACTTAAAATTGGAATGTTTCCAAAATTTCATCATTAAAAATTATATTTTATGTTTCCTATGATAAGTATTTACTCACTGAGGGTATATTTGTATTTATCAAGTACCTACTAAAATCAGGGATTTAATTGTTAGAGGGAAAAAATGAATCAAGTTTCTACCTTCAAGAAGTTTTATATTAGGTTGTTGGGAAAGTCATTATGTATTTTTTTTTTTTGAGAGATTTTCACTGTAGGGCGTGTGCGCTCGCCCGATATACTTAAAATTGGAACGCTTCCAAAATCTCATCATTAAAAATTATGTTTTATGTTTCCTAGGATAAGCATTTATTCACTGAGGGAATATTTGTATTTATCAAGTACCTACTAAAACCAGGGATTTAATTGTGAGAGGGAAAAAAATGAATCAAGTTCTAAAGCTCAAGAAGTTTTATGTTAGGTTGTTGGGAAAGTCATGATGTATTTTTTTATATAAAATGCACCATGACTTCCCAACAACCCAATAGTTGCACAAGAAACAAATCACAAGATAAATGTGAAAGCTGCACAGGATGAATGTAAAATTATAACTATGCTGTGTATATACAGGGACTGATAATTCTGACATATAATTTTTATATATGCATATGATGTGCCTGTATGAAAAATAACATAATTACATGTAATACACATACGTGTGTGTGTGTATGCAAAAGGCTTATTAACTCAGCAGGCCTCTGTTGCCCACACCTTGCACATTCCTGAAAAGGACCTGTTTTTGTGACTGGCCTGTTTTCTCAAGAGCCTTACTTTATAATTGTTTCATTACCTGTGAGGCTACATACATGTGTGGGTTTGTCAGCCATTTACTTTCTTTTTTACAAAAAATAGAAAGGAAAGAAAGGAAAGAAGGAAGGATGGAAGAAAGAGGAAAGGAAAGGAAAGGAAAGGAAAGGAAAGGAAAGGAAAGGAAAGGAAAGGAAAGGAAAGGAAAG
>NW_006208669.1:53439-67283 GCF_000334495.1 Tupaia belangeri chinensis | reverse complement strand
GAGGAAGAGAAAGAGAAAGAGATAGGAGAGGAGAGGAGAGGAGAGGAAAGGAAAATAAAAGAAACCAGAAATGAGTCCTTGAAGAAAATTTAAGATAATTACAAAAAAGAAAGTGACTTAATGGTCATAACAAGGAAGGATTTGCACCAGCTTGTATCTTGTGCCTATAAATACAAATACTACAAAGATGTTGAGCCTTTCAAGACAGTTCGATGGTTTTTGCTAGCTGTCTCCCCATAACCAGTTACAGAAACAAACTTCTTCTCCAGACTCTGCCTCTCTATTCATTGACTGTGAGAAACAGCAGCTGGACTTAGTTGGGGTCACTAGAAGCCTAGACCTGTGCAACACAGGGTAGACCATGGCGAAGAGTAATAACAATGGGATTCTCCTGACTTCTAAGCTAGTCTCTTGAGTACAGACCATCTGCAAGGAAAGTTTCCTTTTTGTCCAGACCAGTGTCCATAGGGAAACATATGCTTAGAGGTCAGAGTACAGGGAAATGAGCTTAATGAGCAGGTAGAGGGAACTGTAAATATCGCCTCTGCTGTTGTCCTTCAGAGTGCACAACTTGGCCCAGAAGGAAGGTGATTGTTTATTTTCCATTTTCGATAGGGCTCAGGGACTGATGCTTGATTCTTACTCACTGCCTTGTCTGGGACACAGCTTCAGTCTCCATCATAGACCACCTACGGAGGAACTCAGGTATCCAAACAGAGGCCATCCTCTCAGAGACTCCATACAGGTGAGTCTACAAGCTCAGCAGACACTGCAGCAGCAAGTCAGAGACAATGGAAGCTGAGGATGTTTATCCAAGATAAACCTGAGAACTAGACCAGCCTAGCCCACATCTGAGACTGGTCTGTACTTGCTTGCTAAATTGATACATTTATGTATTATGCCGAATAGAGAAAGGACATTGTACTGAGTAAAGCAGGGGTCATTGTTGACAATGTAATGATGATAATGGAAGTCTGATGGATGATAATATGATTGGAAATATCTTTGAAAATTCATTTTTTATGTTGTAAAAATGTATAGTGATTAAATGTAAAAAAAAAAAGTAAGAAAGATAAATAAAATTTTAAAAATAAGAGGACAATCAGACCTCATAGTGGTTAGGTTGCTGGACTTCCAGATAGTTGACCACAGTTTGAGTTCTGGACCCAGTGGCTGAAAAGTCACAGTGGGCACATGTGTGTGCAAGCCCAAAATCCTGAGAGAAGAAGAGATTGCAGCATGGCCATTCCACCTAGGGGGTGATTTCTCACTTTTTTCTCTCTGTTTTTTCTCTGTCTCTCTGGCAAGCACATGTGGCTGGCCTATAGCAAAAATTCTCTCTTAAAAAATAAATAATAATAATATTAATATATTTTAAAAAATAAAAAGAGAATGGAAAGTGTCAAGCACTTCCAGAAAAACTGACTGAGTCTGAGATATTTTGAAAGTAAGAGGAATGGAGAAATGAATGGATGGAGGGATATGCAGTGAAGTGAGGCCATTTCTTTCTTTCTTTCTTTCTTTCTTTCTTTCTTTCTTTCTTTCTTTCTTTCTTTCTTTCTTCTTTCTTTCTTTCAGAGAGATTTTTGCTATAAGATGTGTGTACACACTGGAGAGAAAAAAGAGAAAAGAAATCTTCCCAGATAGCATGGCCATACTGAAATCTCTTCTCCTCTCAAGATTGTGGGCATAAATACACACCAACACCCAGCATGAGTTTCAAGCTGCCAGGCTGGGGACTCAAACTATAATCAGCCATGTAAAAGTCTAGCACCCTATCTACCATGCCACCTGCTGGCCTACTCCATATTATTTTTATTTGTAAGATGGGGTCTATTCTCCTATATGTCTATGTTGATAAGAAAGATCCAGGCCAGGGAAATGTTTGCAGAGTTTATCTTGAAACAGAAGTTCCTGAAGCATAAATTCCATAGCATCTTCTCTCCCACTGGAAGTTTTCATAAAAAGTACTTAATAAATTATTAAGTGAAAAGGGACGTATCAAAGAGCTTTAGTTTGTAATTATTTCATTACCTTTGAGACTGAATACACTTGTGGGTTTCATAGCTATGTATTTTGCTTTTTGCAAATCCCCTATGCAATCCTTTGCTTTTGACATTGTGTTCAGCATGCTTTTGTTTCCTTTTTTTTTATTTTCCGGAGAGATTTTTGCTATAGGACATGTGTGTTCACCAGAGAGACAGAAAGACAGAAAGTGAGAAATTACCTCCCAGAGGGGATGGCAATACCACAATCCCTTCTCTTCCATTCTCCTCTCAGGATATTGGGCATGCACTCACAGTGCCCAGCATAAGTTTTAAACCACCCCATTCAGGACTTGAACCATGATTGACTATGTGGAAGTCCTGCAACATAACTATTATACTATCTGCTGGTTCCTTGTTTCCATTTTGATTGCACTCTTTTGTGGTAGGTATTGTCATTTTCCCCCAATAACTTGGCTGATGTAATTTAGTTCTTTTGTGTATGTATGTATAGAAGACCTTGGATGAGAGTATGTGAAAGTTTACATGTTTTGTGGAGCCAAGTTTATTAGTTGGTCATATTTTGCTCTACTTCCCACCCCCAATCGTTTTTAATTAAACATACAAAGTTTTTCTGTATCCTTAGTTCTCATGCTGTTTTCATATCTTTTACTCTGCATTGTGTCTTGATTTTCTGTGGTTAGATTTTGTGTGTGTGTATGTGTATATGTGTGTGTGAGTGAGAGAGAGAGAGAGTGACATAGGGTGTGTGAGATCAATGAAAAGAGATCTATAGAGAGAGAGACACAGAGAAGGAAAGTGAGAAAGCACCCTTGCAGGAGTGGTCACACCACAATCCCTTCTCCTTTATTCTCTTCTTGGGATGTTTTTGAAGTCACCAAGTCCAGGACTCGAACCACAGAAGTAGAATTAATGGATGAGATTCACCTATCCCCAACTGCCACACCTTTGGCTGGCCCAGTTAGAAAATTTTACTAAATTCACATCACCTTCTCACATTGTTTCAAATGCATTATGCTTTATCATTTTACTATAGATTACATTTATCTTCCATAGATATATTTGAATATGTGTGTGTGTATATATATGTATATATGTATATATTTATGCAAAATGAAATTTTATCTGTATACTGTTGCTTCCTGAATTTTAAAAGACTTCTTGTAAAATTCTTTTATTTCCAATTTTGACAATTTATTTGAATAAATGACCTATGTCAATATCATTAAATTAATAATATTTGACATTTGACATCTTTTTTCAAGAAGTCAACTTTAAACTCTCAATTTTATTCAATGGTATAGTTGTATTAAAACCATTATAATTAGCCTAATTACTTTCTCATTGTCATCTTTTTCTATAAGTTCTTAGTGTCTCGTAAAAATTTTCTGTCTGTATTATGCAAACGTTCATATTAATATACTTCTTATGCAACAGCATGAATAGAATCCTATGCACATTTTAAATGTGCTTTATATATATATATATATATTTAAATGAATTATTTTATTTAACTTTATTCATTATTATTATCATTATTATTTTCCAGTTTGATCAGAGAGACACAGAGAGAGAGAGAGAGAGAGGAAGTGAGAAAGCAAGCCACCAGGTCTGAGACTTGAACCGTAATTGGCCATGTGGGAGTCCAGCACCTTTTACCACCATGCCACTTGCCGGCCCCAATGCACTTTATATATTTACTTCTTATCTTAACATTTTTAATTGACAGGAAATGGTGATATATTTAGAGATTTTCTTATCTACTTCCAATTAGCATAACAGCTTCCTTGCTTATCTCTTTCAGCTTTCAACTAACTTAGTTTTTTAAATTGATTTTAGAAACAACTTTATTATCTGTATGAGCATAGATTTTCTTCCATATTCATGTATATATGCTAGGGAAAATATCAAAAGGCTTCAAAACATTTGTGGGAAACTGAATTAAAATCTGAGTTTGTTTTTGTACAAAAATATTTGAAATCTATGCATAGCTTTTTTTCATAACACACATTTTACATGAACTTTTTGAAGATTTCTTTCCCTTCATATAAGGGATAAACTGCTTTGGAAATGCAATAATACATATCAATTATTTCCTTGACTACAAAATCATGATTGCAACATTTCAAGGATGTTGGTAAAATCTCTTATAAAAAGTATTCATGTTTTTTCTCTTTCTCAGTAGTTTTGTTTATCACAGGGAACTAGGGAATGATACAAGAATTTTAGAGTTCCTTCTTCTGGGATTTTCAGAGGATCCAGAATTGCAGCCCCTCATATTTGGAATTTTCCTCTCCTTGTACCTGATCACTGTGTGTGGAAACCTGCTCATCATCTTGGTCACCATCTCAGACTCCCACCTGCACACCCCCATGTACTTCTTCCTCTCAAACCTGTCCTTTGTAGACATCTGTTTCATCTCCACTACCGTCCCAAAGATTCTGGTAAACATCCAGACACAGAGCAGGGTCATCACCTATGTAGGCTGCACCACTCAGATGTTCTTTTTCACACTCTTTGCAGTGTTAGATGTCTTCGTCCTGACAGTGATGGCCTATGACCAATATGTGGCCATCTATCACCCCTTGCACTATACAGTCATCATGAACCCTCGACTCTGTGTGTTGATGATTCTGGTGTCCTGGATCATGAGTGTTTTGCATTCCCTGTTATATAACTTAATGGCATCACAGCTGTCCTTCTGTACAGATGTGGAAATACCCCACTTTTTCTGTGAACTTAATCAGGTGGTCCACCTTGCCTGTTTTGACACCTTTCTTAATGGCATGGTGACCTATTTTACAGCTATGGGAATAGCTGGCAGTTCCCTCACCTATGTCCTTTACTCTTACTGTAAGATATTTTTCTCCATTCATGCAATTTCATCAGCTCAGGGTAAGTACAAAGCATTTTCTACTTGTGTGTCTCACCTCTCAGTTGTCTCCTTATTTTATTGCACAAGTTTAGGAGTGTATCTTAGTGCTGGGACTACCCCCAGCTCACAAGCAAATGCGACAGCCTCAGTGATGTACACTGTGGTCACTCCCATGCTGAACCCCTTCATCTAAAGTCTAAGGAATAACGCCATAAGCAGGGCTCTGAAGAGGTGCTTTGAAAAAGAAATAGTAAAAGGACCTCTAATTCTGGGACTAAAAAATTGATTACAATTGCAATACTTTAAGTTTCAAAGTCAAAACTGACAGTATTCTGATATGATTATGGAAGGAGAACTGGTTCCTTTCCTTTATATCTTGGAGTTTCTATTTTTTTATTTCTACTTCAATATGCAAAAATGTATGTAACTTTTATTATCAAGCTTTTTCCTATGTCTAATATCTAATACACCTTTAACCCTTGTCCACTTTCTTCAATATGCAAAAATCTATGTAACTTTTATTATCAAGCTTTTTCCTATGTCTAATATCTAATACAGCTTTAACCTTTGTCCATTTTCTTTTTTCTACAAATTAATGCCTACATCAGATCAGAAAGAATTGGAAATTCCCACTTATTTGATGGAGAGCCACGGATTTTTAGAGATTTCTTCCCAAGCAAAATGTTTCCTGTTATTATTATTATTATTTTTAATGAATATCGTCAGGCCATGGGACAAGCAAAATGTTTCCTGTTATTATTATTATTTTTTTTAATGAATATCGTCAGGCCATGGGACCAGCTGGTTGCATGTTGTTTGAGGCACTGGACTCCCATATATATATATATGTTGTCAAAAATATATATATATATTGTCAGGTCAGCCTATGGTGTTACAACAACTCAGTCCCACATGGTCGACTGCATGGTTTAAATCTCAGATCTTGAGGCTTGGAATCATGACAGGCATATGTGCATGTGTGCCCAAAATCCTGAAAGAAGAAATGGAAGAGAAGGAATTGCAGCGTGACCATCCCCCATAGGAGGTTCTTTCTCACTTTCCTACTCTCTCTCTTTTTCTCTTGCACCCTCTAACAAATTTAAATGTATATTTACATTCATGAGTTGTACTACTCCTAGTTGAGAAAAAAATATTTGCACTTTACAACAAAGGTAATTTATATCATTTTTATAGCAGAAGAACACCTGAAAGTACAGTTTTCACTTTTGTGTCTATCATTCTTTCTCTGCCACTACTAACTGCTCTTTGTGATAATGTGTTCATCACACATTAATGTGTTCCATGGAGATTTTGGTTATTCAGCTTCAATCTGTTCACATTGGGATCATGTTTCTTTTTCAATTAAAACTAAATTTGTTTAAACACAATGAATTTCCTTTTCTTTCTTTTTGTTTAAGTTTTCTTTTTATAGTTTAGTTTTATTTTTTGTTTGTTTTGTTTTGTTTTGTTTGAGAGCAAAAAGCACAATCCTCATGTAAGGATTGTGTTTCCTTTTCAGCCAAAACTAGTGTCTATCATCTTCTCTGGTAACATTTGATTATTAAAGACAAGTGGACTTCAAGTCAAGTCTATGTGGAAAGACAAATTTGAATAAGTAAATTAAATCAAATTATCCTTAGAATCTGAGATTAGCTTCAATGTGAAAAAGAAATGTTCAAGTTATGCATTGTATTACTACATAAAATATTTTCATGTTGTATATCTATACATTGGTATGTGGACAGTTGGTATCCATGAGTGAGCAGATTTATTCATTGGAATAAAGTGCTGGTTGGTGTCTTTTATCTTTCATTATCAAAAATCTACCTATTTCATCTTGAAAAATTCCATTGTTGCCCACAACATGACTCCCTCCATTGCTATACATTAAATATTTTCCCTATTTCTAAATGTTATCATGACCACTGAAGGGACAGTGAATGAACACTATCAGTGTCATCCAATATAGATCTACTTTCAGTTCAGGAATCTATTCAATTTTTTTCATTGTTTTGGCAAAAGTGTCATGAAGCCAAAACATGTAGTATCCATGGCTTTACATCAGAAAAATAGTTTCCCCTTCTTAAAGAAGGAATAGCAAATTTCTGGAATTATCAGGGGATATGTTCCTACCCCAGCTCAATGTTTTGAACTTCTAGGGACCTAGTCAACACAGGTTCTTCAGTCTTAAACTTTGGAGAAACTTTGAGAGGAACAATAAAGGTGCTCATAGCTAATTTGAGATACATTCTTGTTGCCTATAATCACCTTACTATACTATGCAACACTAGAACTTATTCCTCTTCTCTATCACTGTAGCATTCTTATCCATTAAGCAATGTCTCTTCACCCCTCTTCTTTCCATGGAGTCAGAGTGTGTATTCCTGGTTCTAAATTCATTTTTCAAATATAGAAAGTGTTGGAAGGAGTTTGGTTTGGCTGGTTTAGATTGCTTTTCTCACAACCTGGCTGTTTTCCATTACTCCCCTCCCACCCCTACCATAGGTGTGTGCACTTGCCAAAAGGAGGCAGAGAGAGATATAGGGAAAGTGAAAATCCAATCCCAACCCCCCCCCCAAAAAATAAGGATGGCCATGCTACAATCCTTTCCCCTCCAATATCTTTTTGGCATTTTGAGCAAGCATGCCATTGCACCTGGTGTGTTTTTCAAGCTGCCAGGTCTGGGCTCAAGCTATGCTCAGCCATGTGGAAATTCAGTGCCTTAACAACCATGGCACCTGCTGACCCCTATCTTATTTAAATTTTTTAGAGGTTTTTGCTATAGAGCACATGCACTTGCCAGAAAGACAGAGAGAGAGAGAGACAGAAAGCGAGAAATCACGCCCCCCCCCCCAGGGGGGATGGCCACGCCACAATCCCTTCTCCTCCATTCTCCTCTCAGGATCTTGGACATGCACACACAGGAACCTGGCATGATTTTAAGCCACCAGGTCCGGCACTCAAACCATGGTTGACTACATGGGAGTTTGGCGACATAACCATTATTCTAACTTCTGGTCCCTCTTATTTAATTTTTACACATTTCCTGTCTGTTAGGACATAAGAGAGGTCTCTAAAAAGTTCATGGAACAAAAACACATTATGAAAAAAATGGCATAAATTTTTTTAAAATAAAACCTTTTTGTCTCAATATATACTCATATTTTACTAACATTTGTCCAGATACATTTTGAAGTTATCTCATACTATGAGCTAATAAGATCCACTGCAGAATTTGAGGTTCAAAAGGGTTATGAACCCTGTATAGGATGATGTTTGGAACTCCATCAAAATGTTTCCTGGTTGCATGATCTAGGCATCAGAAAAGAAAATATCAGTTAATGACAAAGGGCAGAGATGTCATATCCATTGTGAGAATAAAAAAGCAAGTTCATACACTCTACTTTTTTATTTCTAATTTTTAATTTCACTTTATTTGGGGATAATTTATTAACATGTGGGAAGAAGGACGGAGGAGGAGGAGAGTGTGAGGAAAGACATTAAGGAGAAAAATAGGCAAAGAGATTTATGGGACACAGAAATGGATTATTATCTGTTGGTGATAATGTGTATAGCATTCGCAATTGGACTGGTGCCAACTGTATTCATGTTGGAAAATTCACTTTACAAGCAAAGTGATGTATAGTGAGTGACTGTATAAAAGAAATTAAAAGAAAAGAAAATATAAAATAATAACAAATGATGCTACTTTATAGTATGTTCATTCTACTCACTGAGGTTTATGCCTAAAGTCAGACTTGTGTTCATGGATATGTATATATCAGCTGTGCTTGCTATTGAAAATATTTAGATTAATTAAGATCTTTAGTGAATCAATAAAATGTGCAGGGTGGGGGGAGATGCAGAGAAAGCAACCATGGATATCAGAGACAGTGTAGGAGGAGGGTGGGACATGGCAGAGGGTGATAGGGAATCAAGGATGAGGGAAAAAAGCAAAATATGCAGGAAAAAAGAAATAGAAAATTATTTGTTGATGAGAACATGTATGTCGATGTGCTTGATTGAGTCAATATACAGTATATTCTGGATGGAAAATCTAATTTTATATGCTATAATGATGTGTTAGTAAATGAATGTAAATAAATAAATTTAAATTTAAAAAAATCAAGAAAAAGATCATAATAATAAATGGAATTTATTCTTTAAAAAATAAGACACACACATGTAATATATGATGCAGAGAAACCCATGTATCGTTGATTCTGTTTCACACATAGTAATGACTTGTAAAACCACAGCACAGGATCTCAACCAGGATATTCACATAAATAGGAGTCAAAATACAGAAGGATTTCATCAACACAAGGATCACTAGCTCTGCTCTGTTACAACCACATCTTCCTCCCTCCCTGCCCAGTCCCTGATCTCTAGCAAACACTAATCTATTTACCATTTATACTGTAATATTATTTCAAAAATGTTTTATGGACTATAAAAAGGTTCGCTCAGGAAAATAGTGGAATAGATACTGTTGTCAATGACTATGGTAGGTCCTACAGACAGAGCTCAAATTGAAACAAAATCTTAAAGATGAGGATAAATACCAATGACCAGTTATAAGCACTCACACCAGGCACGCGTGCACATGTGCCCAAGATCCCAAGAGGAAAATGGAGGAGAAGGAATTGTGGTGTGGCCGACCCCCTTGGGGGGAGGTGATTTCTCACTTTCTGTCTCTCTGTCTCTCCTATATCTCTCTTTCTGGCAGCCCTATTGCAAAACCTCCAGAAAAAAAAGAAAAGAAAAAAGAAGAAAAGAAAAGAAAAAAGAAAAGAAAAGAAAAAAAGAAAAGAAGAGAAGAGAAGAGAAAAGAAAAGAAAAGAAAAAAAGAAAAGAAAAGAAAAGAAAAGAAAAGAAAAGAAAAGAAAAGAAAAGAAAAGAAAAGAAAAGAAAAGAAAAGAAAAGAAAAGAAAAGAAAAGAAAAGAAAAGAAAAGAAAAGAAAAGAAAAGAAAAGAAAAGAAAAGAAAAGAAAAGAAAAGAAAAGAAAAGAAAAGAAAAGAAAAGAAAAGAAAAGAAAAGAAAAGAAAAAGAAAAGAAAAAAAGAAACCATATAGAGTCCCAGACCTCTTCCCTGCATGGAGAATGGGGATGAGGGTGGATTTAAAAAAAAAAAAGATGGACAATGGTATTTAGTACCAAACTGTGAAAAATTGTGCTCTCAAATTTTCCTTTGCAACAAATTATATAAATTGACTTTGTTGCCAAGTGTAGTTTTTTTTACATGGAGAAGTACAACTCTACTATTTCCTTAGCAACACAAAAGACAAAAAATTACTGTAATCTATGTCACTTGAGAAGTTATTCTTAAAAAATCCATAGTGTGCCATGAGATATATTTAAATGTACAAATAACTATTTTTTGAGAGGTTTTCGCTATAGGGCGTGTGCACTCACCAGACAGACAGAGAGAGACAGAGAGACAGAAAGCGAGAAATCACCCCCAAGGGGGGATGGTAACGCTACAATCCCTTCTCCTCCTTTCTCCTCTCGGGATCTTGGGCATGCACACACATGCGCCTGGCATGAGTTCTTAGCCACCGGGTCCGGGACGTGAACCACGGTTGACTACGTGGGAGTCCAGTGACATAACCATTATGCTAACTGCTGGTTCCCCAAATAACTATTTTTTAAGAATTTTTTTTTTATTAATTTGACCAGAAAGATGGAGAGAGAAAGGGAAAGTGAGAAAGCAAGCTGGCAGGTCTGGGACTCAAACTGTGGTCAACAGTGTGGGAATTCAGCACCTTACCTCCTGTACAAATAACTCTTATGCAAGATTGAGGATAAGGGACCAGCAGTGTAATGGCTATGTTGGTAGACTCCCATGTAGTCGACCACGGTTCGTGTCCTGGACCTGGTGGCTTAAAACTCACACCGGGCACATGTGCATGCGTGCCCAAGATCCCAAGAGGAGAATGGAGGAGAAGGGATTGTGGCGTGGCCATCCCCCCTGGGGGGTGATTTCTCTCTTTCTGTCTCTCTGTCTCTCTCAGTCTGTCTGGAGAGTGTACGTGCCCTGTAGCAAAGACCTCTCCAAAAAAGAAAAAAAAAAAGATTGAGGATAACTCTTTTTTTAGAGAAAGGAAAAGTGAGAAAGCAAGCTGGCAGGTCTGGGACTCAAACTGTGGTCAACAATGTGGGAATCCAGCACCTTAACCATCTGTCAGCCTCCTGTACAAATAACTCTTATGCAAGATTGAGGATAACTCTTTTTTGGGTTTTATTTATTATTATTGTGTATACATTCAATTGCTATACATCATTTAGATTGTAAAGAGACTTTATCCAGCATTAGGTACTCAGCATGAAGTACTGGTACTCAGTCCAGCCCAGTTGAGAATACTATACACTTCCAGATTGAGGATAATTTTGAGAAAGAATAAAATGACAGAGAAAAAAATGCATATCAAAGAGACCAGAAAGCTTTAGAGTTAGTTACTTAACTTTTACAGAGATATAAAATCAAATTAGTGGCAAGTTCTGAAAATCAACAGAAGGAAAAAGTACTACTTCCACTCAGGAAACAAAACATTTAACAGACACAAGAATACAAAATTATCTGTTGAGGATGATACATATGGTTATACCTATGATTTGACCAACATGCACTGCATACATACTTTGAAAAACGCTATTATATGCTATAAAGATTACAATGCTTAAATATAAATTATGCAATTAGAAAAATATAAAGAAAATAGAGAAGAGTACTCCTTCCATAATTTCATCAAACAATCACAATACCTTACTGATATTTTGAACCCTGCAATTGGTGAACTTCGTCAGTTCCAGGACAATGGGTCCATGTAAAGTTTTCCTCCAAAGACTATTTTTCAGGGCCCTCTTTGCATTTTTATTCCTCAGACTGTAGATGAAGGCATTCAGCATGGGAGTGACCACAGTGTATATCACTGAGACTGCTGCACTTGATTGTGAGCTGTGGGTAGCAGCAGCACTAAGGTACACACCCATGCTTGTACAAAAAATTAAGGAGACAACTGAGAGGTGAGAGGCATAGGCAGAAAATGCTTTGTACTTCCTCTGAGCTGATGAGATTGCACAAAAGGAGGAAACTATCTTAGAATAAGAGTAAATGATCCCAGCAATGGGACCGCCACCCAGCAGCACAGCTGCAGAATAGGTCACCATGACATTGAGAAAGGTGTCAGAGCAGGCCAGGTGGACAAGCTTATTAAGATCATAGTAGAACTGGGGGATTTCCACATGTGGACAGAAGGACAGCTGTAATATCATTAAGGTATGTAACAAGGAATGCAGGGCACTCACGTTCCAGGCTGTAAGAACCAGCAACACACAGAGCTGGGGGTTCATAATGACAGTATATAGCAGGGGGCGACAGATGGTCACATACCAGTCATAGGACATCACAGTCAAGAGAAAGTTGTCCAATCCTGAAAACAGTAGAACAAAGAACATCTGGGTGATGCATCCTGCATATATGATGACCTGGCTCTGTGTCTGGATGTTCAGCAACATCTTTGGGACAGTGGCAGAGGTGCAACAGATGTCTATGAAGGGACAGGTTGGAGAGGAAGAAGTACATGGGGGTGTGCAGGTGGGAGTCTGAGATGGTGGCCAGGATAATGAGCAGGTTTCCAATCAAAGTGATCAGGTACATGGAGAGAAAAAGCCCAAATATGAGGGGCTGAAATTCTGGTTCCTCTGAAAGTCTCAGAAGAAGGAATTCTGAAATTTTTGTGTTATTCTTAGATTCCATGTGCTGGATGTTAGTATCAGGAAAGAAAAAAAAATGATTACTTTCATACAAACAGGCATTATCGATACAGTTGTAATGCTACAATAGAGATTTTCAATCAAGAAAATTAAGTTTTGTATTTTCTTATGGACCCTGTAGCTATTAAGTCATTTCTAGAATCCTTAAGAAATTTCTGTAATACTCTGAGTCTTTTGCCTAAGATGTCATATTTGCTACAGTCTAATAAGAAATTATTCCTTACATTTGAGGAATATATATTGATTGTTGACCATGTTCTAGACATTGTTCAGTCAATGACTAGAGGAAATTGAAAACAACTCCTTACATTCCAGTAAGGGAGAAAGAATATAAGTAGATACGAAAATAATATATGGGGCCAGCAGGTAGCATGGTGGTTGAGACATTGGACTCCCACATGGCAGACCCATGATTCAAGTGCTAGAACTGGTGGTTTGTTTACTCTCTCTCTCTTTCTCATTCTGGTCAAATCAAAAAATAATAATAAATAAAATTAAATAAATTATATACATATATATAAATCACTTGGATTCAGTTGATGGAATTATGTATATTTGCTTATCCAAAAACACATTACATTGTATGCAATTATGTATAGTCCTTTGTACATCAATTGCTTCTCACCAGCAGTGTAAGAGAGTTTCCCTTTCACCACATCCCCATCAACACTTATCATTCTTTGATTTTTTTAATCTTCACCATTCTGACTGGGGTTAGGTGGTCTCTCATTGTTGTTTTGATCTGCATTTTTCCTTACAATGAGGGATGTTGAGCATATTTTCATATGCCTTCTGGCTATTTGTATGTCATCTTTAGTGAGTGTTCTTTCAACTCCTTCTCCCATCTTTTAATAGGGTTCATCATCTTTTTTCCAAACTGCTTCTTTATTTCCTTATGTATTCTTGTTATCAATCCCTTATCTGATGCATAGTTTACAAAAATATTTTCCCATTCTGAGGGCTTTTGATTCACACTAATTACTGTGTCTTTTGCCATGCAGAAACTTCTTAGTCTGATGTAATCCCACTTGTCTATTTTGGGGATTATCGACTGTGTTTTAGGGGTCTTATGTAAGAAGTCTTCCCTACCCCAATGTCTCCCATAGTTTCCCCAGTGTTTTCTAAAAGCAATTTAATAGTTTGGGGTCTTAGATTTAGATCCTTGATCCACCTTGACTTGATTTTT
>NW_006208669.1:50294-50921 GCF_000334495.1 Tupaia belangeri chinensis | reverse complement strand
GATGAGGTGGGTTTCCTGTAGGCAACAGATAGAGGGTCTCTGTTTTTTTTATCAATTTGGCCAGTCTGTGTCTCTTGATGGGGGAATTTAATCCGTTCACATTCAATGTTATTATCAATGTAACTGAACCTGTCCCGACATTTAAGGTGGCCATTGTCTCACAGCAGCCTTTTATTCCTTTGTTTCTGTCTGTTAGCTCTTTAATTTTCCTGGAACAGTACTTTCTTCAGGGTTTCTTGAAAATCTGGTGCTGGCAAATGCTTTCAGGTCTTGTTTGTCTGAGAAGATTTTAATCTTTTTTTCCCATATGAAGGATAATCTTGCAAGATACAATAATCTTGGTTGAAATTGTTTCTCTCTTAGCACTTTCAATACATCTTCCCATTCTTTCCTTGCTTGCATTGTTTCCATTGAGAGGTCCAGAGTTAGCCTGATGGGATGACCTTTGTATGTCACTTCTCGTTTCTCTCTTGCCAGTTTTAGTATCATGTCTTTATCTGTGGTCTTGGATAGTCTGGCTACGATGTGCCTTGGGGAAGATCTTCTGGGTTTGATTCTAACTAGGATCCTTTGTATTTCTTGGGTCTTGATGCTTGAGTGCCTCTCTAGACTCGGGAAATTTTCTTC
>NW_006208669.1:38285-50103 GCF_000334495.1 Tupaia belangeri chinensis | reverse complement strand
TTTGATCTTCAGCATGATCTAATCAACTTTTAATACTTTCAAGGGAGTTTTTGATTTCTTCTATTCCAGACTTTATCTCTAATAGCTCCATCTGGTTCTTTCTCAGAGTGTCCATTTCTTCTTTCATATCTTGGAATGACTTTCTAATCTCCTGTAGTTCGTTGTCTCTTTTCTGGTCCCATTCGAAGAATTTGTTCACCATAAATGTTCAAAATTCTTTGTCTGACATCTTGGTAATATCGTCCATTAGCCCTGAAGATGGAGGAGAGTTACTCTGTACCTTTGATGGAGATATATTTCCTTATTTATTCATACCAGAGGCTCTTGTTCTACTTCTAGCCATTTGGAAGATGTACTAACTTTTAAGTACCTGTCAGGCAAATGTTTCACTGGCTAGGAGTATCTTTCCCTTTTGTTGGGAATGGACGTTGGCCAAAGTCTCTGTTCTGTTGTTTCTAGTAATGTGGTCTCAAAAAAATACTATAGTCAGGTGTCTGAATAGCAGAATCTCCTTTTTCACAGTTGGTTCCGTATAAAGGAGGAACCAATATAACTTTATATGACTAGAAAAGTTCAGACCTCTAATTCTAGACCTAGCTAGTCCGTCTGGCAAAATGGAAGAAGGAGAGAAGATAATATAAGAGAAAAGAAGGGAGAAGTTAGGGAAATAAAGAAAAAGTCACACACCCTTGCTCACCAGGTGCCTTGAGATGTACCAGGCAGCTGTTGCCAAAGGCGCAGGCTTTGGAGAGACAGACAGGAAGGAATTTACAAAAGAATGAGGGACAGTAAAGAAGAAAAAAAAATGGAGAAACTTTCTACCTGTGTAGGGGTCTGGGTGGGTCCTGGACTGGGGGTCTGGAATGGAAGCAGTAGGTACAGCATGCCCCCTTGCTCACCAGGTGCCTTGAGATGTACCAGGCAGCTGCCGCCAAAGGCGCAGGCAGGTGCCTTGAGATGTACCAGGTAACTACCGCCAAAGGTGCAGGCAGGTGACTTGAGATGTACCAGGTAGTTGCCACCAAAGGTGCAGGCTGCGGAGAGACCAATATAGAAGCTTTAATGCTAGGTGAATTTGCTTCTTTTACCATATAACACATTATAATTCCAAACTTTTTAAAATTTTGCTGGAGGATGCATGCATTCATGAGAGAGAGAAACAGAGACACAAATTCTAGGCATGGTGGCAAATGGCAAGGAAATACTGGTTCAAGAAAGAAAAAAAAAGATGTTAAGATTTCAACTCTGAAGGAAAAGCTTGTTCATATAGTTTTTCTATAAAAAGCTGAAGTTTTAAATTTCCATGTTTTATTTTATTTTTCATGTTTTTCCACAACTTTTTAAATTTATGTACATTTCATTACTGTACATCTTTACAGCACACAAAATTGTTTTTGCAGTGTATATTAACCCAGGTAACTGTTCATTTTTGTTTGTGTTACATGTTTTTTGTCCCTGAATGCCTCTCTCCCACCCCCTATTACCCACACCCTCTGACACAGTCTCTAGTATCTTCACTTGCCTTTCCTGCTGTTATACCTTCTAATCTTCCCATTTCTGCACTAGAGTGCAGACATTCAGTATATCGTAACTGGGGACATACAATGCTTCTCCTTCATAGTCTGGCTTGTTTCACTTAGCATGAAATATTCCACATCTATGTTTATTGTAGCATTATTCACAATCTCTAAGACATGGAATCAACCAAATATCCAAGAGAATATGAGCTAATTGAAAAAAATGTGGGACAAAAGAAAAAAGTAAATGAAAAGAAAGAAGTATGGAAGAAAGAAAAAAGGAAAAGAGAGAAAGAAAGGAAGAAAGAACAAAAGAGAAAGAAAAAAGAAAAAGAAAAAATAAAGAGAAAGGAAGGAAGGGAGGAAGGAACAAGAAAGAAAAAAAAAGAAGAAAGAAAGTAGAAAGAAAGAGAAGGAAAGAAAGAAAAAGAAAAAGAAAGAAAGAGAAAGGAGGAAAAAGTGTGATATATACATTATGAAATTCTGCTCAGCCTCCCTGGACAGGGAGGCAAAGCATTAATGGCACAAAGAGGTGTGGTATTATCTGTTGAAGATATTTCGTAGTTTTATCAACAGTACTAGGGAGAAATGTTCACCTGTTTAAATATCAATTTTGTAAGACAAATAATAATGTGATTGAATATATGGAAGAAAATGAAATGAAAAAAATAATAAAAGACCTAGGTACAAAGTAAAAAAAAAAAAAATTGAATACTTGTTTTTCCACTTTAATACTGTTTTTATTCCTCTGTTTTCTCATTGCTCAGGTCTTCCCATCCTATGTTAAAATTAAAATGTAGAAACTGGGGCCATGACGTGGCATACTGATTACATTGCTGGGTGTCAAAGCATGATTTGGCTCTGGTATCCACTGGCTTGAAAAATCACAACAGACACACTTGCATGCATGCCCAAGACTCCAGCAGAAATTTAGAATATGAGAGTGTGGCATCACATCTCTACAAGGAGTGGTTAATTACTCATATTCTCTCCTACTGTAGCTGTCTCTCTCCATCTCTGGAAAGCATGGATACATTAACTCTGAAACCTCTCCCAAAAAAGTAGAGAAAGTGCATGGACTTGTTTCGTTCTAGTTGTAGTGGAAAGGTTTCAGTTTCTCTCCATTCAGAATTATATTAGCAATGAGTTTATTATACATGGCTTTTAATGCATTGGGTATCGTCCCTTTTATGCCAATTTTTCTGATAGTCTTCATCACGAAGATGTGTTGTATCTTATCAACCACTTTATGGTATCAATCAATATGACACTATAGCTTTTATTTATCTTTTGATTTATGGGATATTTAAATTTATTGTTTTGCATATATTAAGGCATTTTCCATTTCTAAAATAAAGCCTATCTGATCATGGTTAATAATATTTTAAATGTGTTGTTGGATACAATTTTCTAGAATATTTTTAAAATCTTGTTCCTTATACAATCATTTATGGATATTTCTCTGTTGCTTATTTCCTGTTATGTCATTGTCTCTCAGGGATTTAGGTTAATGGTAGATTAGAAGAATAAATTTGAGTGGGTTCCTACCTATTGAATCATTAGATATATTTTGAGTCATTTAGATTTTTCTATCCCTGTTAATTTTCTATGATTATCTGTTCAGAAGAGACATTTGGTGTTGAAATGCAGTATGATTACTGTGTTACTGTATGTTTCTCCCCTTAGCTGTAACAGTTTCTCTTTTACAGATTTCAGTACTCCAGAATTAGGTGTGTAGATATTTACAAGTGTTGTATTTCCTGGGCAAATTGAAACTTTTTGCATTATGTAGTGTACTTCTTTGTCTCTTTTTTGACTTGAAGTCTCTATTATTTTAAAAGTTTTTTTGTGTGGATTCTATAGGGTTTTCTATGCATATAATCATTTCATCTTCAGTCTCTTTTGACTGCTAGATATCATGACACACATCATTTTTAAATTTTTATTTGAATGATAATTAAAGAAATACTGCTCAGTCATAAAAATAAAAAAGAGAGAGACTCTGACATTTGATACAAAGTGGATGAATATGGAGGCTTCATCTGTTCTCCAATTTTTCATTTATGGTTTTTAATTTGACATTTTATTATGGAACAGTTGTTGATTGACTTGCATTTTTAATAAATAATACAGAAAAAAATTGTCCTTTATTGAACTACCCCTAATGATAGTTAACATCTTGCAAAACCACAGCACAATGTCTCAACTACAATAGTGACATTGATAAGTGTCAAATTCAGATCAGTTCCATTAACACAAGGATCCTCAGTTCTGCCCTTTTCTAGCCACATCCACCTCTCTCCTAACCTAGTCCTTGACATTAACCAACTACCAATCTATTCACCATTCATGCATCTCAACCTAAGAGAGGAACTGAGGAAAAGGATGTGAAAAGAGGTGTTTATTTTGGCCAAAGATGAGAATGACCTCTTGAGTATCCTAATATCCAAGTTGCCTTGAATATATGTACTAAAATCTTTTATAGATGTCAGGATTATTATTATGGCATGCCAAATGAATTTTCACATTATGAATACATAACATATTGGTTCAGTCAAAGATATTGCCATACACATTATCATCAATAGATAATTTTCCATTTTTGTGCCCCTTAAATGTTTTGCTTCTATCTTTCCCCCTTGATTTCCTGCCTCTCGACCTCCCCCATTTTCCAATCTCCTCCCACACCATCTCGAATATCCATAGTTTCTCTCCACGACTGTAAATTTTCCAATCTTTCAGTTTCTCCAATAGAGTACCAACGTTTGGTATATATTGAGTTGGATAAACAATACCTCTCTTTCATATTGTGACTTGTTTTGTTCACTTTATCATTCTTTCTCTCTCTTTTTTTTTTCTTGGAGAGATTTTTGCTGTAAGGCACCTGTGCTCGTCAGAAAGACAGTGAGAGACAGAGAAACAGAAAGTGAGAAATGACCCCTCCCCCAGGAAGGATGGCCACATCGCAATCCCTTCTCCTCCATTCTCCTCTCAGGATCTTGTGCAAACATGCACACATGCCCTGCATGAGTTTAAGCCAGTTCGGGTCCAGGACTCGAACTGCAGTTGACTATATGGGAGTCCAGTGATATAGCCATTATGCCAACTGCTGGTCCCAACTTTGTCATTCTTAATTGCTTCTATCCCAATGATATAAGTTTCTATGTTAAGAAGCTAGAAGTAGAACAAATTAAAGAAAATACGTAGAAGGAAAGAAGTTTTAAGAAATAGAAATCAATGAAATAAAAAAAAAAACAATAAAGAAATAAAAAAGAAAGCAACAAAAATTAAAAAGTCAACCAGGAAAAAAATCACCATGATAATCTCTGCCCTGGGCTAGGTTAAACTGGCTCTCAGATGGCCTCAGGTACACATATTCAGGTTCTTTCCTGCAGTGTCTACTGACCCTCAGGCTCAGCTACATGGGGTCTCTGCAAGGAAGATCTCCCTGTGGAAGAGCAAGTTCCTCTATTTCCTCCATGGAGATTGAAAATGAAGACTGAAACTCTTTCTCCAGAAAAGACAGCAGGAAGGACTCCAGTGTGGATCCATTATGTAGACTTAACTCCCAAAGAAACAAAAATATCTCACCCAGCCCAATTGCACCCCTGAGGGACAACAGCAGAGAAGATATTTATGTCTCTTTCTTTTGATCATGAGACATACTTCTTTCTTGCTACTCCAATCTCCATGCACCTGATTTCTCTGTGGGACACTGGTCTAAGCAAAAGATATTTGTAATGGATTTCTTGCTTTCAAGAAATCAGGTTATAAATCAGGTGAACCCAGTTTTCACAACTTTTTCATGAACTCCCTGCCTTTCAGAGACCTAACTTCCCAGCATCTTATTCTTCCTTTGCGCTCAAATTCCCCAAAGTCTAAAAATGAAGAATCTGCCTTGACTGGGTTCCTAGGGCTTTAAAGGTTGAGTTGTGTTGGATATATATTTCCTGATAGTCCCAGAAACTTGCTTTTCCCTCTTCTAAGGGTAAATTGCTTCTCTCACATAAAACCATGGGCACTACACTGGACTCATGACACTTTTGCCAAAACAATAAGAAATGGTAGGGGCCAGCAGGTGGCATGGTGGTTAAGGCTGGATTTCCATACATATGACTGACCATGTATTGAGTCCTGAACCTGCTGGCTTGCTTTCTCTTTCTCTCTCTCTCTCTCTCTCTCTCCTCTCTCTCATAAGCACGTGTACCCTATAACAAATTAAAAAATAAAAAATAATCATAATACCAAATACAATTAAATTAATTATTTTTAAAAAAGAAACATATACATATATATATTCAAGTCTTAACTCTATACAAGTTAAGAGCTGTTATAATATAGTTCCTCATCATAGAGTGTTTGTTAATTAGAAGAGATAGAAGACCACGGCATACACAGGAGAAACAACACCTGTTCCTGCAGTGTTGCTGGAAACTAAGTGTGCTCACGAGGAACCTGGGATTATCCCCATGGGCCACCTCAGACCTGGGATAAACTGTTCTCTCTCCCACAGTGCACTAAGAGCCATGTGTCCTCACTAGGGACAGTACTCTTGTCTCAGGGCAGTGCTGCAAACTGAGCATGCTCACTAGAGATCTTGAACTCTTTCTGCAGACCTCTGCTCACACAGGGGAATCTACTCTTACCTCTGCAGTGCTGGCGGACTTGGGTGTGCCTTCTAGAGACCTTGACCTGTTGCTATCTGCCTCCCCTGCATGAGAGAAACTACTCAACTTCCACAGTGCCTCTGGGATCTGAGTACAACCACTGAAAAGCCTGTCTCTACAGGCCTCTGGATACAAGACAGAGAGCACTTCCCTCCAGCAGTGTCCCTGGGGCCTGGGTGCACCTAATAAAGATCATGGACAGTGTCCACTGCCCCTCCTGCAGTTTTGCTAGGAACTGTAGACCAACTCTTCAATCCCCAATACAGGAATAATCACCTCACTTGACAGGCAACCCTGGCCCACAGCAAAAACTGCACTACAAACCTTTAAAACTCAAACCACTATGGCACTTGCAGAAAACACTGGGCTCGAGTCCCAGTGGCCGCTTGCTTTCTCACTTTCCCTTTCAGTCTCTCTCTCTTTGGGGTCAAATTAAAATAATAATAATAATAATAACAACAATAACAAATGGAATTAAGTAAATACTTATACAAAAAAAGAAAAGAAAAGAAAACACTGGAGTAGATTACAGCTGGACAAATCAACAGCGATACACAACTTGCCTGCCCAAACCAGAAACAGAGCATCTAACCTAACCGACATTATAACACACATTTTCAGGGCCAGCAGGCGGCATATTGGTTAAGGCACTGGACTCTCATATGGTGAACTGTAGTTTGAAACTCATGCCAGGTGCATGTGCATGCATGACCAAAATCCTGAGAGGAGAATGGAGGAGAAGGGATTGTGGTGTGGTCCTTCCCCCTGGGGGGGGGGATGACTTCTCACTTCCTGTTTCTCTGTCTTTCTCTGAATCTCTGATGAGTGTTCACAATAATATTTCTCTCTCAAAAAAAAGATATATTTTCAAGAAGAATAAAAGAAGAAATCATCTCCGGGAGAGATAATAATATAGGAACAGGTGATTTTTCCACCAGATACACAAATGTCAACACAGAGACACAGGAACATGAAAACACAAATATGTCTTCCCACAAAGGAATAAAACCACTCTTTGGTAAAAGACTAAAGAAAAGAGAATCCAATGAATGACAAAAATGGAATTTAGAAAAATGTTTTTTTAATGTTATCAAATAATTTTTATTCCTTTAATATGGATAAGCTTGGTTTTACATTAATCCACTTTTTTATATCAGGCATAACAAAATAATTTTTCAATCTCAATAACAAATGAGTAAGAAAAATGTTATGTTAAGGGGAAACTGAAATTGTATTTTATTTAATTTTATAATGAATGGAAAAACAAAAAGTGTAAGTAAAGTCTTATCACAACTCACCTTTGTCTCAGTAGAAAGCATCATCTTTATCTCTTTTACTTTATATTGCCATAAACAGTGATATATTCACTATTTCAGCAGAATGACTGATTCATGCTTTAAATTAAATTCTATAAGTAATGATTTTAAGGAAACTCAATGAATGGCACAAGATTTCAGAGAAGCAATTCAGTGAGATCAGAACAATCCACAATATCATGGAGAAATTTTAAAAAGAGATAGACAGCTTAGAGAGAAAAAGAGGGGCTGGCCCCATGGGGCAGAGGTTGAGAAATGTTAATAGGCAACTCGATCCCATATGGTCAACTGCAGTTCAAATCCTGGCCCAGGCAGCTTGAAAACCACACTAAGTATGTGTGCATGTGTTTCAGGAATGCAGGCAGGATGGCCAAATAGAGAGAAAGGCCTAACAGTGTAACCACACTGTGTTGTGGATATCTCTCTCTCTCTCTATCTCTCTTCCTTTAGAGAGCACATGCACCCTCCAGCAGCATAAATAAATAAATAAATAAATAAATAAATACCAAATAGAAATCCTGGTTATGAGGAATTCAGTACATGGGATTAACAACACAGTGGGGCTAGGCTGTGGCATGGTGCTTAAGCAGCTGGATCCTATATGGCCAACTGTGCAGTTTCAGTCCTGGACCCTGCATCTTGAGAAACACACTGGGCACGTGTGTATGGGTGCCCAAATCCTAAAAGGATGGAGAAATAGAGGAGAAGGGACTGTGGTGTGAGCATTCCCCTTGTGGGGAAGGGTAGTGCTTTCTCACTATACTCTCTCTCTCTCTCTCTCTCTCTCTCTCTCTCTCTCGTATATGTGAGCCCTCTGGAAAACTTAAAAAACAAACAAACAAACAAAAAACAGTGCAGGGCACCAACAGCATAAGACAAAACATGAGTTGTAACTTCTAAAACTTCAAAACTTAGGCAATAACGTTAAAACTGAGAAATCTGTTGATGGTAATGCATATGGTAATGTCTTGGGACAAATATACTCTGTATTCATGCTTGGAAAAACCATTTTGCATGCAGTAATTAAATATGCATTTAAATTTTTTATAATCTTTTCTTAATTTATTTTATACATTCAATCACTATATATCATTAGAGCGTGTGAAATAAATTTTCCTGGCCTGAAGACACTGCATATTAGTACAGTTAAAGATATTATTGTACATATTATCATCAACAGATAATTTCCCATGTTTGTGTCTCTTTAATGTTTTGCTTCTTTCTTTTTCCCCTTGAAATAAAGTATATGTGTTACAGAGTGTGAGAAGGAAGGAATCAAGGGGAGGGGAGAGAAGTAAAACATATAAGAAACACAAAATGGAAAAATATCTGTTGAAGATAATATGTTTGGTAATAGTCTTCTGGATGGGAAAATTAATTTTGTATGTTGCAATGATATATAGTAAATGAATGTAAAATAAATAAATTTAAATTAAAAATAAATAAGATAGCATACATGATATGTGGGTCATTATTAAGTGATCAGATATTTACATAATGGGAGTTCCAAAAGAAATAGATGGGGGTAAATGCTGGCTCCCATGTCTTGACAATTCTCTGATACCTCCCCTTGCTTATCATTTCCCCTATTGATCATTTCTATCCCCCTACTGGCTTCTTTGTTGAATATGTACCTTCCAAAGGGCTTTAGCACTGTTTATTCCCTCTGACAACTGCACACTTTCTCAGAGAACAATGGAAATCCCTCCTTGTCTCCCATGTGGTCTCTGTTCAACTGGCATCATGCCTGGTCTTCTCGCCTGAATACCAGTAAAATATAGGCCAGCAGGTGGCATAGTGGTTAAGATGCTTGACTCTCATGTGGTTGACCATGGTTGGAATTCCAGACTTGGCTTGAAAATAACTCCAGGTGCATGTTCATATGTACCCAAAATCCTGAGAGGAGAAGGGAAGGGAAGGGATTGTGGCATGGTCATCCCCCGAAGGGGGTGATTTCTTACTTTCGCTCTCTGTCGGTCGAGCAAGCACAGGTGCCTATGGCAAAAACCTCTCTATTGTATCAGTTAGCTATTGCTGTATAACAAACCATCCTAGAATTAAATGGCTTAATATTACGTCATTACTATTGAATGGAATTGGATGAGATGGGATGATTCAGAGCTCTGCAGATCTCCTCAGAGTCTATAGTCAGCTGTGAGCCACTCCATTATGTCTTCAAGACTTATCCATAATGCTGTGTTGGTATAGCACTTTTCTATCTGACCAATTTACAATTGGTTTACTCCATTTCTATATTGAAAATAATCTTTCAGTTTATAGAAAAATGAGTTTATCAAATGTGAACTGCATAGAATAGTCCCTTTTTTTGTTACAGGGCATGTGCACTTGCCAGAGAGACTGAGAGAAACAGAGAGACAGAAAGTGAGAAATTCCCCCCCGGGGGGGATGGTCATGCCACAATCCCTTCTCCTCCACTCTCCTCTCAGGATCTTGGGCACACATGCACATGAGCCTGGCATGAGTCCAAGCCACTGGGTTAGAGACTCAAACCATGGTCGACTACATGGGAGTCCAGCGACATAGCCATTATGCCAACTGCTGGTCCCAACCCCACTGTTCTTCTACCCATACATAACCCTTTGTTTTCTTTCCAATTAGAAGAGATATCTTCCCCTTTGTGTATGCGACTCAGCTACTGTGCCAAGATCTCACCCTAAGTCATGCACCTTAAGGACATGTAACTCATTTACTGGAATAAAATTATATATAATAAACTTCACATAATGAAATGTAAAATGTGCACATTGACACTTGGAAAAGTGCTGGTCTAGAATAAGTTTTCTCAGTTCTGAAATATTGACCTAGGGGCCAGGGTAATTATGTGTGTTGACTGCAACCCTGTGCACTGTGGGTGGTTATCAGCATCCCTTCAGCTACCAGATACCACCAAGAGCAAAGACAACTCTGGTTGAAAATCACTGACCCAGAGTTTGAGAACTGAGAGCATCCTACCAGAATTTCAAACAAGGCTCTAACCCATTACTGGGTAATAAATTTGAGCAAAACATCAAACCAACCCGAGTCCCATTTATGCAGTGAAGAATGACATTCATAATAGTAATGTAGTGCCTCACTGAATGGGCTTTTATAAAAATTAAATCAGATGGATCAGCAGGTGGTATGGTGATTGAGGCTGTAGATTCCACATGATCAACTCCAATTTGAAGTCTTGGACCTGGAGTCTTGAAAAAATACATGTCAGGTACATGTGCCTGCTTACCCAAAATCTTGAAAAGAAAATGTAAGAGAAGGGATTATGGCATGGCCATCCCCCTTGGAGAGGGTGATTTCTCACTTTCCCTCTCTCTCTGTCTCATTCTTGCAAAAAAAAAAAAATTAAAAATCAGATCATCACTGTCAGGTGCTAAGCCCAGGCAACGGTGGATAAAATGCTCTAATACATCACTTTTAATTAACAAATATTTTGTAATGAGGAACTAAAGGGCAAGTCTTAATTTGTGACAAAAGTATAGAATTTCTAATTCTTTTGGCAAAAGAATCATGAAGCTAAGTTTAGTAACTATGTTTTTAGTTTGTTTGTTTGTTTTAAGGTTTTTACCATAGGGCATATGAACTTCCCAGTGAGAGACAGAGAAAGGGAAAATGAGAAATCACCCCACATGGAGAATGACCACATCACAATCCTTTCTCCTCCATTCTCCTCCTAGGATTTTGGGCACACATATACACATGTCTGACATGATTTTCGAGCCACTGTGTCTGGGACTCAAATCTGGTCAGCCATGTGAGAGCCCAGTACCTTAACTACCAGGTCACCTGCTGGCCCCAGTACCCATGGTTTTGCATCCAAGAAACTTCTTCCTTTTCTTGAAGTATGGAACAGCAATTTTCTGGAGATATCAGGAGTTGCACACCCACCATAACTCAATGGTTTGAAAATTCTAGGGATCTAGTTAGAAGTTCTTTAGTCTTGGACTTTGGAGAAAACAAACTCAGAGGAAGGGGAAGTTACTGGCAGGTTAGACCTCTGGAAGGCAGGAGGGTTCCTAGAGAAGGAGTAATATAAATTGATTTATAACATGATCTCTCAGGGACAATTAGTAGGAAATATTTCTTTCTGTCCAGACCAGTGACCCACAGGGAAATCTGGTACTGAGAGGTTAGAATAACAAGAGGGATACATACCTAATAAGAGCTGTAAATATCTCCTATGCTGCTGTCCCTCTGGGTGTGAGACATTGGGCTAGATGGGACCTTGTTGTTTTGGAGTTTAAGTCCACATAAGTGAGCAACATTGGAGTTATTCCTGCTGACTTTTCTGGGAACAGAGCCTTGG
>NW_006208669.1:35949-38047 GCF_000334495.1 Tupaia belangeri chinensis | reverse complement strand
CCCCCCTGCTGTCTGGCGAGCACACGTGCCCTATAGCAAAAAAAAAAAAAAAAACCTGTCAAAAAAAAAAAGAAGAAGAAGAAGAAGAAGACCTTCCTCACAGAGACTCAATACAGGTGAGACTGCAAACTAGGTAGACACCATAGTAGAAAGTCAAAGCAAATGAAACTAGAGAAGGTGTACCAAGGTCACCTGAATGCTGGCCCAACCTATCCAGGGAAGAGGTCCTTTGCTTTCCTGGTTATGTATTTATTCATGATAGGAAAAGGAAAAGGGAACATTGATTCCAGTGAGGCAGGACTGACAATGAAGTGATGGTAATAGAAAACCAAATAGTAGAGAGAACAGGAGGCATATTGAGCTTCCTGCAAAAGAAGAGCATATTTCCAAGGATCTTTGCCATTAAGAGGAGTGCAAAAATAGGGAATTAGCTGTGGATGCAAATGCAGTGACCTGAGACATTCAGATTATTTTTTAAACTTGAGACATATTTGAATATGAGTCTGTATTAATGAGAAATATTCAAAGTAATGATTTCATTGTTCATATTACCTTGGAATAGTAATTTATGACAAGCACATTGCAAAGCATGTTCTTTCACTCTGGGTATTCCCGTGAAAAAAATTAGCATTTAATAGGTGAAAAAGGGTAGGTTTATGAGTCTCAGTTTGAATTATTTCCTTACCTGGGAGGCTATTTGTGGGTTAATTTGCCATTTACTTACTTTATTGCAAATTGGTCAGATCCTTGCTTTGTCTACTGGGGTCAGAATGGTTCTTTTAAATAATTATTGACACATGGTAATCGTCCATATGTATGGGGTATAGTATGATTTTTCAGAACAGGACTACAATATATTGTAATCAAATCAGGGTGTTTACCATACCCATCATGTCACACACTGTGTTGGAAAAATTCTCTGTGTTGGAAAAATTCAAAATTCCTCTGTTTTAGCTAATCTGAGATTTACAGTAAAGTATTGTTAACATTATGTTACTGGACTACAGAACACTAGCACTTGTTCCTCTTTTCTCTCTGCAATTTTTGCATCCATTAATCAACACCTCTCTATCCTCCCCCCTTCTGCATGATATCAGAGTATTTTTATTCCTGCTTTTGAGTGCATTCTTTCAAACATGATATTGGGTTTTTATTTTTCATAGTCTGGGTATTGGCCATTTAGGTTTTTTATATATGTAGACATTAATAAAATGTGAGAGGTATATAGTATACATGTGTCTTGCACTTTCAGCCATAACAAGGAGGCCACCTTGTTTTCCAATACCCTCTGATACCATCACCATCTCTCACTGTCCCCCTTGCCCATTGACTTCACACTGGCCCCTTGATGGTCTTGAGCTTCAAAACCAGCACCTCCCTTTGCCCCAGCTATTCTCTCTGCCAGCAACTCCTGGCCTCCACTCTCTCTCCCATTGAAGTCATTGTTCAAATGTCAACATCTATTCCTGTCTTACCTGGTCCCCTGTACAAAATAGGGACTGGATTCACTCAACCTTGTACTTGCTTTTGTTTTCTTCGTAATATCTTTCACCACCTGCATGTTTTAGTCTATCTTTATTGAGAGCTTTACTGAGGTAAAATTGGTACATGTAGGACTGCACGTCAATGTGTATGTCTGATGAGTTTGTGCATAAGTAAATATACATAACATCCTCAACACAGTTAAGGTGATAGACATGTATTTCCTTATTTAGCAGTATTCTTTCTCTATCATTGGGATGTGCAGATTTTGTTTTTCAGCATCCTAAAGTCATTGCCTGGATAATGTCTAGAACACAATCAGCACTCTCTATATATTCCCTAAATGTAAGAAATGGTTTATGTTGGGAACCAGCAGTTAGCGTAATGGCTATGTCGCTGGACTCCCACGTAGTCGACCGCGGTTCGTGTCCCGGACCCGGTGGCTTAAAACTCATGCCGGGCGCGTGTGCGTGCGTGCCCAAGATCCTGAGAGGAGAATGGAGGAGAAGGGATTGCGGCGTGACCATCCCCCCTGGGGGGTGATTTCTCACTTTCTGTCTCTATGTCTCTGTCTGACTGGTGAGTGCACGCGCCCTACAGTGAAAATCTCTCAAAA
>NW_006208669.1:8507-35848 GCF_000334495.1 Tupaia belangeri chinensis | reverse complement strand
AAAAAAAAAAAAAAAAAAAAAAAAAAAAAAAAAAAAAAAAAGAAATGGTTTATCATTATACTGTGGCGTTCACGATACCTTGAAGAAAAGGCTCAGAGTAGGACAGGAATTCCTAATCAGTAGTGCTTCTAGAGACACCAAGAAGAAACCAAATCCATAAGTGAGATGTAGAAATTAATTTTCTTTAATGGAAAATATAAATTGTAGCATTATAGCTATATACCAATAACATCTGTCGCTTGAAAAGTACTCATCATTTTTTTTCCTCCTTGCTGGTAGTCACATACAACACATGGAACCCAGGAATGACACAAGAATTTCAGAATTCCTTCTTCTGGGACTTTCAGAGGAGCCAGAATTGCAGCCCCTCTTATTTGGGCTTTTCCTCTCTATGTATCTGATTGCTGTGTGTGGAAACCTGCTCATCATCCTGGCCATCATCTCAGACTCCCACCTGCACACGCCTATGTACTTCTTCCTCTCCAATCTGTCCTTTGTAGACATTGGTCTCACCTCCACCACCATCCCAAAGATGCTGGTGAACATCCAGACACAGAGCAAGGTCATCACCTATGCAGGCTGCATCACCCAGATGTTCTTTTTCATACTCTTTATAGTGTTGGATGACTTCCTCCTGACCATCATGGCCTATGACCAGAAAGTGGCCATCTGTCATCCCCTGCATTACACAGTCATCATGAATCCCCAGTTTTGCATATTGTTGGTTTTGATCTCCTGGATCATGACTTTCCTGAATTCCTTGTTACAAAACTCCATGACATTATGGCTTTCCTTCTGTTCACACGTGGAAATACCCCAGTTTTTCTGTGATCTGAGTCAAATTGTTCCACTTGCCTGTTCTGACACTTTTGTCAGTGATGTGGTCATCTATTTTGTAGTTCTGCTTTTGGCTATTGGTCCCCTTTCTGGTATTCTTTACTCTTATTCTAAAATTGTTTCTTCTCTATGTACAATTTCATCAGCTCAAGGGAAGTACAAAGCATTTTCCACCTGTGCCTCTCACCTGTCAGTTGTCTCCTTATTTTATTGTACATGCATGGGTGTGTATCTTAGTTCTGCTGCCACCCACAGCTCACACTCAAGTGCAACAGCCTCAGTGATGTACACTATGTTCATACCCATGCTGAACCCCTTCATCTACAGTCTGAGGAATAAAGACACAAAAATGGCTCTGAAAAGACTATTTGGAAAGAAACTATGAAGAGACCACTTTTCCTGGTACTAATGAATGATCCATAATTGTACAGCTCAAACTTCAGAATAAAGAGTCAGACATTGTGGACGAGTCAGACATTGTGGACGATGTCTGACTGTGAAAGTACTACTCAATCAGGTTGTGAAAGAACTACTTTTTCTTCTCCATTTATTTCCAGGAAATTTTCATTTCTTCTTTTTTCATTTCTCTATACAATTTAAGCAACTTGCTTTATTAAAAATCTTTTGTCTCTGATAGCCAACAAATTTTTCTTGTCATTTTTCTAAAGTTATCCTCAAACTTGCTCAGAACTATTTGTAAATATACATTTATCTATGGCAGAGGTCCCCAATCTCTGGGACATGGAGCAATACCAGTCTGTGGTCTATAAGGAACTGGGTCAACTAGCAGGAAGTGAACAGTGGACAGCTAAGTGGAGTTTCATCAGTATTTACAGCTGTTCCCCCTTTCTCACATTGCTGCCTGAGTTTTGTCTCCTGTCAGATTAGCTATAACATTAGACTCTCATAAGACCAGGAACCCTATGGTGAACTGCACATATGAAGGATCCAGGTTACATGGTCCTTATGAGAATCTAATGTTGATGATCTGAGGTGGAGCTGAGGTGGTGGTACTAGCACTGGGGAACAGCTACAAATGCTGCATTCTGGTGACTTGAATAATTATTCCATTATGCATTACAATGTAACAATAATAGAAAAAAGTACACAACAAATGTGATGCATTTGACTCATCCTGATGCCATCCACTCCACTGGGTCCATGGAAAAATTGTCTTACACAAAGGACAATTCTTGCTGCCAAAAAGGTTGGAGACCACTGGATCACTGTCTTATTGGACAACATGGATTTCTAAAGAATAATTTTTTTTAATTATATAGCATTAACATACCAAGTAGTGTTTCTTTTAGTTACATAAAGAAATGAGTTGTGCTACTCTTATGGAATACAGGTGGCAATTAAGACCATTTATGAAATGTGTATGAAAAGGAAATCCAAGACAATGATTTTTCATTTTTTGCCATTTTTCTCATCACATATTAGTATATTAACTGCTCTATTTTATTATGTATACTTTTGTACACCAGTGTGTTTTATCACTGGTCAGTGGCTTTTTAAAAATAAAAAAAAATTTCTTCTTCTTTTGAATGTTTTAATTTGCTATAGGGAACATGCACTCACCAGAGAAAGAGACAGAGAGAGAGGGAAATTGAGAAAGCAAGCCGCCATGCCCAGGACTCAAAATGTGATTGGCAATATGGGAGTCCACCACCTTATGTGGTCCAGACCAGCATGATACCTGCTGGTCCCTGGCTTTTATTCTCATCTTTAGGACTGTGTGCCTGTTTTAGTTCAAAATCCACAGTTACAAACATATTCACTATCGGAACCAACTCAGGTCTACTATACCATTTTCCTATGTGTGTATTACTGTACACATAAAATGTTTAAAATAATAATATTACTTAAACAGTGAATAGATTCGTGTTTGCTAAAGATCAGGGACTGGGCAGGGAAGAGGTAGAAGTTATATAAAGGACAGAGCTAGCAATCTTTTTGTGATAGATCTGTTCAGTATTTTTATTGTATCAGTATTCATATTCTGCTTCTGATATTGTGTTTTGGTATTGTAAGATGCTACCAGTGGGGAAACTGAGTAAAGGACTGGTCCTTATGAGAATCTAATGCTGATGATCTGAGGTGGAGTTGAGGTGGTGATACCAGCACTGGGGAGCAGGTACAAATGCTGCATTCTGGTGATTTGTATAGTTATTTCATTATACATTACAATGGATCTCTCTGTATGATTTATTATAAATGTATGTTACTCTATAATTGTCCCAAAATAAAAAGCTAATCAAAAATTTAAAATAAAATCAGTTTAAAAGTACATATAGGAGCTTATTCTTCAGAGATGAAATTTTGGCATCATTATCTTTTCTACTTGAATTCATATTTTCTGTCTACTGACGGGGCCATGCAGTCAACACAAGCTGGTAAGGATGCTGCCTCCCATTCTAAGGCAGGGCCTGGACTGGGAAGAAACTGAGGCAGGGCCCAGTTTACGAGCCCTCCCTTGTGTCCTTGTACTGGCCGGTATTCAATTTCTCTGCCGTGAGTTTTACTGTTATTACGGTACCCTGTAAGGGTAAAACATCACTCCCAACCATTGCAATAAAGCCAATTAGTGAACTTGTAGGAATGTGGTTCCCTAAAACTGACAAGAGGACCAGGAAGTTTAAGACTCCTCCACCTGTCTGTTTTTAAGCCAAAATTAACATATAGATTAAGTTAGTATAAACCAAAGTAGCATCAGTAGCATATGAAAACTAAGTTAGTTTAAGGCTAGTTTTACTTACATACCCCTTGTTAAAGCTACAGGCCAAAGTTAGCTCATGCTAGACAAAGTCAGCACATTCACCCAGAGATAAAACAAAAGTACTCAATAATTGACAGACTCAACAAATAAAATAAAAACCCATGGTTTCTTTTAAGAAAGAAAAAACCTGGCTGAGACAACAGAATAAACAAAGCTGAGGGCTCCACAAAAAGATTAACCATTTTAGCTGGAAATTCTTATCTAAAGCAGCAGTTAGCTTTAAACTGCAGAGTTTCTCATCTATGTGCTGTTGACCATGAAAAACTGCTAATAAAACATCCAGTGTTGTCTCCTGAGCTACAAGATCATCTTCCTTTCCCTTAAAAGATCATAGACTCACCCTCTATTGGTGTACTGTATAGATAGTCCATATATTAACTGTGTCTTTACTTAGCAAGACAAGATTTCTATCTAGGTCTTTGCAACCAGCAATGTTATTGCCCTGGCCTGGGACTGAAGTTATCAAACATCCTGCAAGGCCCCTCTTCAAAAGACTCTTCCCAGTAATCAAGATCTAAGAAGAAGATACAGCAGACAAATGGACTTCAGCTGGGGCTTTAACTCACAGTAGATCATGTGCAATCCAGTCACCTTAACCACCACACACGCCATCAACTGGCCCAATAACCGTACCTTTATATCTGTTGAAAAACCGCTCTGGGGTCAGCAGGTGTCATGGTGGTTAAGGTTGCTGAACTCTTACACGGTCAATGGTGGTTCAAGTCCCTGACCTGGTGGCTTGATTTCTTACTCTTTCTCTGTTTTTATTTTGTCAAGCTGAATAATAATAATCATTAATAAAATAAATAATTCTTTTTTTTAGAAAAAGGAAAGCAACTCTACTTCCTCCTTTTGTAAGGCTGATTAGTATTCAGACAACTGCAATATAAAATGGTAATTTGGGGGGGCCAGCAGGTGTCATAGTGGTTATAGTGTTGTACTCCAGCTTGGCCAACTGTGGTTCAAGTCCCAAACCCAGCAGTTTGAAAATCACACTGAACATGTATTCATGTATGCCCAAATTCTCAAGAGAAAATGGTGAACAACCCAACGGGGAGTGATTTTTTCATTTTATGTCTCTCTGTCTCTTTCTCAGGTGACCACATTTGCCCTATGGGGTGGGCAGTTAAAAAAGGTATGTATTTTTACTACTGATGTACAAGAATTTATCTAAGTTATTAAAAATTTGGAGTCTATGGATGAGTACACAATATGATCACCGACTAGATTTCCTTACACAAAATCTATTAACTTTTCACATTCATCCAATATGTATTGATACCCATCAACACATAAAATAATTCAATGTTATTCTGAAAATTTTAATATTTCAATTTATTATTAAAAGAATCAGAAGAATAGAATATACTCAAACCCCAGAACATCAAATAAAAACATTTGCATAATTTGTAATAAAGTAAAATGCTAAGACTTACAAACCTATTTAATTTTATCAGCAAGAAAAATAGTTGTAAGTAAAAGCTTTTTAATATTCTCATTATGACCTTTGAATAATTTTTTTATGTGAATGCTCGATGTGAAAGGAGAAACTATGAAATGTAAGTCTCATGAAATACTGTTTTAAGGTATGAATCACAAACAACCACTTCATTTGTATCCTTCAAAAAATACATAAATATGCACAAATATACTCATTCAAAAAATTGCTGAACTGATCCTAAAGGTACTGCACATCTCATCACAACTCTGGTTCTACGTTTACTACTTCATGAGATACAAATTTCTGAGCACATGCTCTAATTTGACTGAAATTGTTTAATTTGTCCCATTCCTTTTACAGCCTCATCCAACGGGATTTCTATTCACTCAGTTGTCCACAATAATGCCTGCATTGCTAAGTCTGACAGACACATGGCTTGTTAACAAATTAATGAAATTAATGATGAATAACTTTCTAGAAAAGTAACCAAACACATCAACCTCTTGGCTCTTGCTAGGCTGGTTTGGCTCTTAAGTGACCACAGGTAGATGTCATTGGCATCCATTCTCTCTGACCCATTTCTGTGGTACCTACCGGGCTCTCAGACTCACCTGTATGGGGTCTCAGAGAGGACAGTTTACTGTGGAAGGGTACATTTCTCCCTGAATGGTTGATGATGGAGACTGAAGTTCTACTCCTAGATAAGGTACAATGGAAGAACTCGATTCCAGAAAAATCAACCATGTCTTGTCCAGCCCAAGGCTGCACTCCTTGAGAAACAAGGACACATAAAATATTTACAACTCCCTATGTCTGCTCATTAGGTCCATTTCCTCCTTATCACTGTAACCTCTTAGTAGCTGATTTCCCTAGTGGACACTGGTATGGGAAAGAAGGAAAATTTTCCTGTTGATTTGCTGTGCTCAAGAGACCAAGTTGGAAGTGTGATGAATTTACCTTTATTACATGTTCTCTGTGAACTCTCCTATCTCCAAAGGTCATTAGCTCCTTTCACAAAGCATGAGTTAAAATGTAATTGTGATGGGTCAGCAGGTGTCATGACAGTTAAGGCACTGGACCCCATATGGCTGAGTGCACGGTTCTATTTGAAGACTTGGTGGCTTGATCAGTCACACTGGGTGCATATGCATGTGTGTCCAAAATCCTGAGAGGAGACTGTAGAAGGGAATGTAGTGTGACTGTCATCCCTTGGTGGTGATTTCTCACTTTCCCTCCTTCTCTCTTTCTCTGGCAAATGCATTTGCCCTATGCCAAAACTAAAATATAAATACAAATAAATAAATTAATAAAACTAAAAATTAGAAAAAAGTGACTACCTTGGTGTACCCTTAGGGTCATAGAGAGAAATGTGAAGGGCATGAATATTTTCACAGGATTTTTGTGACTCTGAATCAAACCACTGGAACAGATAATCAAACTCTTTGTTCATGAATTCTTGAGCACAAAAAATTATATATATTGACTGATATTGATCATTGTTCATTCACTGTCTGTTCAGCAGTTATGACAAAACTTTGAAGAGGGGGAATTCATTCATTTTAAGCAAAATAAGTAGTTGTAATTACAGCCAGCACTGAAGTATTCAAGGAGAAACAGAAAGATATATAATGAAACAGTATAAAACGCACCAGTCAATCCTTCACCCCAGTGAATAAACACCCTTCCACATGGACACCAATTTTCAGTCCTTTGACAAGTAGATGAACAGGATGAACAAGGAACATGGTGCATAGTTAATACAATGTGTGATTGAAATGTTCACTTCATCATGTTTAAGGCTATCTTTGACTCTAAGGCCATATTTCTTCAAGTACTTGTTTAGATTTGCCTTTTCATAGACAAAACATTTTGACTCAGGTAACCAATCATTTCTTTTTTATTATTTATAACAGAATGTGTAGGTGCACATGAGGCAAAACAGTAAGAGAGAACAAGAGGGAGACAGAGAGACGGGCATAAAGAAAAAGAAGCACTTTCTACAGGGCGTTGTGAGGCTGAGACTCCCTTCCTCCTGTCTTCCAATCCTCTCGTTCCACCAAACACCCATCCAGTGAGATTTCAGGCTCAGTGGATTCAGGATGTGAACTAGAGACCTCACCTGGCTTCCAGCCAGGTACTCTGGTATGCTATGGCTGGACCATAGAGTCTGGAACTGATCATGAAATTTTGACAGTGATTACAGTAAGCAATGTGAACTCCAACCTGAATAACAGATGAGGAGCCTATTGAGCAAATTACAGAGAAATAAACACACTACTATATACAAGTATACATTTCAGATAGAGATACTGGAAACAAGGACATACACATACACGAAAATTTGTATGTTCAGATTTGTCTATATTCTAAATTACAATAATGGCATTAGGTGCCAAAGGTAATGTGTAAATTTTTTTCTCGTTGTTTTTATTTCTTGTTGTTGTTATCTCTTTCCATAGACTAATAAAACCCCTAAAATGTTATTTTAATAATATTATACATAAATTGCTCATAATTATGTACATCATATGAGAATACATTATTTTTTAGAGTTGCATATACAGAGGGTCAGCAGGTGACATGGTAGTTGAGGCACTGGACTCCCACATAGACAATTTTAATTTGAGTCCTGAAACTTTCTCTCTCTCTCTCTCTTTCTCCTCAAATAAAATAATCATAATAATCATCATTAAATTAAATAAAAATAATTCTTTAACAAATAGAAAAATTTTAAAAGAGTTATATGTCAATCTTTGTCATAATGGTACCTTCAAAGTATTTCAGATACAAGACTAGTAATAACATTGGGGAAGTAGAAAGATATTAAAGAAAAAAATGGCTGGATATGAGAGAGTGTAGAAAGCTAAATACAGTGATACTTCAATTGTACAGAAATGTTCTTTCAGAATCTGATCAGAGAATCACAACTGTTGGCTCCAAGACTTTAAACCCCGCAATCATGGGCATTGTTTCAGCTCCAGATAAATGATTTTTTTTTCACAATTTCTGTCCAAAGATTATTTTCAGGGCCCTCTTTATGTCTTTATTCCTCAGACTGTAGATGAAGGGGTTCAGCATGGGGGTGACCACTGTGTACATCACTGAAGCTGCTGCACTTGAGTGTGAGCTGTGGGCAGCACCAACACTGAGGTACACTCTTAAGAGTGTACAATAAAATAAAGAGACAACTGAGAGGTGGGAAGCACAGGTAGAAAATACCTTGTGTTTTCCCTGTGTTGATGAGATTGCACAAATGGAGGAAACTATCTTACAGTAAGAGTAAAGGATCCCAGCAAGGGAACCACCACCCAGCAGCACAGCTGCAAAATAGGTCACCATGTCATTGAGAAAGGTGTCAGAGCAGGCCAGGTGGACTACCTGATTAAGTTCATAGAAAAAGTGGGGAATTTCCACATGTGTACTGAAGGATAGCTGCAATGCTGTTAAGCATTGTAACAAGGAATACAGGACACTTATGATCCAGGATGCCAGGACCAGCTTTCCACATACCCAGGGATTCATGATGACCGTGTAGTGCAGGGGGTGACAGATGGCCACATACTGGTCATAGGCCATCACAGAGAGGAGGAAGTTATCCAATGCTGCAAAAACTATGTGAAAGAACACCTGGGTGATGCAGCCTGCACAGGTGATGACCTTGCTCTGTGTTTGGATGTTCACCAGCATCTTTGGGAAGGTGGTGGAGGTGAAACTGATGTCAGCAAAGGACAGGTTGGAGAGGAAGAAGTACATGGGGGTGAGCAGGTGAGAGTCTGAGATGGTGGCCAAGATGATGAGCAGGTTTGCACACACAGTGATCAGGTACATGCAGAGGAAAAGTCCAAATATGAGGGGCTGCAATTCTGGTTCCTCTGAAAGTCCCAGAAGAAGAAATTCTGAAATTTGTGTATCATTTCCTGGTCCCATGTGATTCCCTGAAAAGAGGAAAATATGATGGCCAATTTTACATGAACATGTATTACTCACATCGTTAAAATCCCATAGGTAATATTTGGCATTCAAAAAGTTATTTTTTATATTTTTGTATTGATATAATTGCTTTAGGCTTTCATACTGCCATCTCTGCTAGAACGTCTTATCTCACTTATTTGTTCCCATAGATCATGTATTCTACAGGGTTTTTGATTCATTTATTTATTGACAAAAATATATTTCATATTTATGGAGTAAAATGTGATGTTACAATGGGATTTTTTTTTTTGAGAGGTTTTTTTTGAGAGGTTTTTGGTATAGGGTGCATGCGCTCGCCAGAAAGACAGAGAGAGACAAAGAGACAGAAAGTGAGAAATCACCCCCGGGGGGATGGCCACGTTGCAATTCTTTCTCCTTTCTCCTCTCAGTATCTTGGGCATGCATGCACTCATGCCCGGTATGAGTTTAAGCCACCAGGTCCAGGACTCGAACTGCAGTCAACTAGGTAGGAGTTCAGTGACATAGTCATTACACTAACTGCTGGTCCCTCAATGGGATTTTATTTGTTTTTATTTGTTTGTTTTTGGTTTCTTCGTTTGTTTCAGTTTTGCTGTTGGACACATGTACTCATCGGACAGAAAGAGAGGGAATGTGAGAAATCACCTCCCCTAGGGTATGGACATTCCACAATACTCTCTTCTCTCAGGAATTTGGAATGCGTGCACACATGCCTAGCATTTTTTTAAGCAGCCAGGTTGGGACTTTAACATGCATTTGAGAATGTGTGATCCAGACAATTTACACCATCTACTGGACCAATTACTGTATCTTTATATCTGTTGTAAAACAACTCTGGGTTATAGTAGATGGTGTGGTGGTTAAGGGCACTGGACTCCTACATGGCCAACCACAGTTTGAGCCTCAGGCCTGCAACTTGCTTTCTCACTTTCCCTCTTTTCTCTCACTCACTCTGCTCCTCTCTGATCAAATTCAAACAAACAAACAAATAAATAAAATAGTTCTTAAAAAAAAAAAAAAAAGAAAGAAGGAAAAAAAAAAAACTCTGGGGCCAATCAGTGGCATGGTGGTTAATGTGCAGGACTCCCATGTGGTCGATTGTAGTTCAAGTCCCACACCTAGTGGCCTGCTTGTCATTGTCTCTCTCTCTGTTTCTATGCTGTCAAGTTGAATAATAATAATTAATAAAATAAAATAAATAATTTTTTAAATTCACCAGGCAACTGTATATCATCTGCTTCTATGACTTCTGCTATTTCAGATACCTAAGTTAAGTGGAATCACTCAGTATTTTATTTCAAAAGTATTCCATGAATCCAAAGATATCTATTTGAACTTATTTTTCTCTGTTGATTAGTATTCTGACAATTGTATTATAAGATCATAATTTGGGGGCCAGCAGATGTCCTAGTGGTAAAGGTTCTGAAATTCAACATGGCTGATCATGGTTTAAGTCCCGAATCCAGCAGCTTAAAAATCACACTAACATGATGTATGTATGCCCAAAATCTCAAGAGGGAAATGGAGGAGAAGAGCTTTCAGTGTGCACAATGTCCCAGGGGTTGATTCCTCACTTTCCTTCTCTTTGTCTCTCTATCTCCCTCTCTTAGGTGAGCACATGTGCCCTATGGCAAAAAGAAAAATTATGTTTACTACTAACATAGAAGAATTTTTCTAAGTAAATAAAAATTTGGAATAGATGGGCATGTACACAATACAATGGCCTACTTGATTTGATAACACAAAATCTATTAACTTTACCCATGCACCCAATACATATTGGTATCTGGCAACACATAAAATAATTCAATGTTATTTTTAAAATTTTATTTTAAGTCTTCAATTCATTATTAAAAGAAAGAAAGAAAACACTTGCATAATTTGCAATAAACAGCTAAGAGATTTACAAACCTATTCAATTTCATAGGCAAGAAAAATGATATAAGTAAAAACTCTTTGATACTTCCATTTTGACCTTTGAATAAATTTTTATGTGAATTCCCAAAGTGAAAACAGAAACTATGAAATGTGTGTGTCATGAAATACTGTCATAAGGTTTGAATTGTAAGTAATACATTCATCTTTAAAAATTCAGAAATATACACAAATACACTCATTTCAAAAATTCCTTAAGAGACCCAAAAGTCATTGCATATCTCATCACAGCTCTGATTCTACTTTTTCTACTTTTCTGCAAATTTCTGTGGACGTGTTCTAATATAACTGAAATCTTTTGATTCTCCCATTCCTTCGTAATCCTCATCCAACTAGTTGTCTATCACTAAATTGTCCACAATGACACCTGCTTTGCTAAGTGTGACAGACACATGGCTTGATAGCATATTAAATAAATTAATGAGAAATAACTTGATTAGTCAAGTAACCAAATGCATCAATCTCTCAGCTCTTGCTAGGCTGGTTTGGCTCTTAGAGGATCTCAGGTAGATGTTCTTGACATCCATTATCTCTTAACCAGAACTGTAGTACCTACCAGGCTCTCAGACTCACCTGTATGAAATCTCAGAGAGGACCTTCTTATGGAAGAGTGAATTTCTCCCTGAATGTTTAATGATGGAGACCAAAGCTGTCTTCAGACAAGACAGAATGAAAAAAGTAAGCATGGTCCTCTAACCAGACTGGAGATTCCAAAAACATCAGCTATGTCTTGTCCAGCCCAAGACTGTACTCTTTGAGGGAAAATGACAGATGAAATATTTACAGCTCCCTCTATCTACTCATTAGGTATATTTCCTCCTTATAACTACAATCTCTTTGTACCTGATTTCTCTTGCAGACACTGGTCTGGGAAAAATAAAAATTTTCCTGTTGATTTGCTGTTCTCAAGAGACCAAATTGAAAATGTGATGAACACAGTCTTTATCACATATTTTGTATGCACTCTCCTGCCTCCAAAAGACATTAACACCTTTCACCAACCATGAGTTAAAATGTAATTGTCACAGGTAGCAGGTGGCATGGAGATTAAGGTGCTGGATCTGTATAGCTGACTATATGGTTCAAGTCACAGACCCAGTGGTTTGAAAATCATGCTCTTAATGTAAGAATGTGTGTTCAAAGTACTCAAAGGAGAGAGAAGAAGAAGGAGTTCCAGCATGGCCATCATCCTGGGGCAGGGATGGACTACTCACTTTTCCTTTCTCTCTCTCTCTCTCTCGCTCTCTCATAAGCACATGTGACCTACAGCAAAAATCTACATATATAAGTGTTTGTATAGATATATAAATATCTCTATGCCTCTCTCTCTACACATATAGTCACATACTATAGGCATAAACCTTGAAAAAATATTGCATGGTATAGTAATGTAGGATGATTTAACATAAATAGCAAATCATAAAATTTAAAAATAGACTTCTTCAAAGTCTAACAGGAACTTCTCACTAGTCATTTGGATTTCCAAAGTACAGATGTGTAGTGAAGACACAGCTGTTGATATTTCCAGAAACTGAAACGAAAGAGCTGTGTTTACATGCTGTGAAATCAAGTGTAGTTCTACAATATTTGACTTCATGAAACTTGTGACTAAACACATGGGAGTTTTACACTTATAGCATGCATTAAGAATTGTCATTTAGAGGTTCATTCAGTGGCATGGTGGTTAAGGCACTAGACTCCCATGTGGTAAACCATAGTTTACATCCCAGAGAGACTAGCTTGAAAATCACACCTAGTATGTGTGCATGTGTGCCCGAAATCCCAAGAGGAGAATGGAGGAGAAGAGACTGTAGCATGGCCATCTTCTCGGAGATGATCTCTCACGTTCCCTCTCTCTGTGTCTCAGTCTCTCTCTCTCCAGCAAGTGCAGGCAACCTATCACAAAATCCTTAAATAAATTTTATAAAAGAACTGTCGTTTGGGAACCAGCAGTTAGCGTAATGGCTATGTCGCTGGACTCCCACGTAGTCGACCGCGGTTCGTGTCCCGGACCCGGTGGCTTAAAACTCATGCCGGGCGCGTGTGCGTGCGTGCCCAAGATCCCAAGAGGAGAATGGAGGAGAAGGGATTGCAGCGTGACCATCCCCCCTGGGGGGTGATTTCTCGCTTTCTGTCTCTATGTCTCTCTCTGTCTGTCTGGCGAGCACATGCGCCCTACAGTGAAAATCTCTCAAAAAAAAAAAAAGAACTGTCATTTAATCTTTCACTTATGTAACATTGGGTAAGTTATAGGAGACATATGTAGACCTCTTTATGTGCAATGTACTGAAGTTAGAAACTCTCCTTTCAATATAGTGCTGGAAGTCCCAAAATAATAAAAGACATTTAGGGAAAGAAGAGGTGAATTTATCTCTATTTGTAGATAACATGACTGTATACATAGAAGATCCAAAGGTATCCACAAAAAAATCTTTTGAAAGTAATAAATGAATACAGTAAAGTGGCAGGATACAAATCAACCCTCAAAAATCTATAGCATTTCTCTATAAGAACAAGCAAGCTGAGGTAGAACTGAAGTAATCCCATTTACCATAGCCACAAAAAGTACAACATTCCTAGGGATTAATCTAACCAAAGAAATCAAAGACTTCAACAAGGAAACTATTAAAACCTAACAAAGGAAATAGAAAATGACACACAGAAAATGGGGAAGGATATCCCATGTTCCTGGATTGGAAGAGTTAATATAATCAAAATAGCAATTTTACCTTTTTAGAATATGGTACAGGAAAATCTGGATATCCACCCATAGAGAGATGAACTGGACCCCTAGACATTCTTCACAAATCTAGAAAAGACAATCAGAATTTTTCTGGAATCATAAAAGACCCTGTATTGACAATGCAATCTTGTGCCAAAAAAAAAAGTGAAGTAGGAGACATCTCACTCCCTAACCCTGAATATACTACAAAGTTGTGATAATCAAAACAGCATGGTATTGGAACACACACGTAAAAGACATGTGGATCTAAGGAACAGAGTAGAGAATCCGGAAATAAATCTCAAAATATAAAGCCAATTGATTTTTTTTTTTTTTGGAGGGATTTTCGTTATGGGTGCATGCGCTCGCCAGACAAGACAGAGAGAGACAGAGACAGAAAGCAAGAAATCACCCCCCAGGGGGGATGGTCATGCCACAATCCCTTCTCCTCCATTCTTCTCTCGGGATCTTGGGCACACACGCACACGCACCCAGCGTGAGTTTCAAGCCACCGGGTCCTGGACTCGAACCATGGTCAACTACGTGGGAGTCCAGCGACATAGCCATTTTGCTAACTGCTGGTTCCCAAGCCAACTGATTTTTGACAAAAAGTATCAATCAATCCAGTGGGAAAAGGAAAACCTCTTTAGAATATGGTACAGGAAAATCTGGGTATCCACCCATAGAGAGATGAACTGGACCTCTATCTTTCACTATTAACAAATATCAATTCAAACGAATCAAAGATCTAAACCTAAGATCTCAAACTATAAAAATACTGGTGGAAAACACTGGGGAAACTCTGGGAGAAATTTAGGTAAGCAAAGACTTCTTAAATAAGACCCCCAAAGCACAGACAATAATCCCAAAATAGACAATTTGGATTACATCAGATTAAATGATTTCTGCCCAGCAAAAGACACAGTAATTAGTGTTAATAGGAAATCCTCAGAATAAGAGAATATTTTTTAAACTATGCTTCAGATAAGGGTCTGATAACCAGAATAAACAGGGAACTCAAGCTGCTTACCCCTCAATGATGATCAACCCAATTAAGATATGGGAAAGTTAGCTGAACAAACAACTCTCTAAGGAAGGCATATAAACAGCCAAAAAGCATATGAAAAAATGTTCAACATTCGTCACCAAAAGGGAGACGCAGATCAAAACCACCTAACCCCATTCAGAGTGACGAAGATTGGAAAAAAAAAAAATAGATAAATGCTAGCAGGGTTGTGATAAAAGGGGAACTCTCTTACACTGTTGGTGGAAATTTAAATTGGTCTAGCCACTGTGGAGATTCCTCAGTTATCTACAAATAGAACTACCATATGATTCAGCAATTCTGCTCCTGGTTTTCTACCCAAAGTATTGGAGAATACTCAGCAGAAAAGTGCTTGCATATCTATGTTTCTTGCAGCATTATACCCAGTTGCTAACACAAAGAACCAACCCAAATATCTATGAGCAGATGAATGGATTGAAAAAATGTGGCACATTTACTCTATGGAATACTACTTAGCCATAAAATAAAACAAGACCCTCACTCTTTATTGAAAGTGGATGAAAATGGAAGATGTATAGCTGAGTGAAGAAAGCCAGGCTATGAAAGAGAGACATTGTATGTCTCCACTTAATATATACAGAGTGTCGGCACTCTATGGCATGAACTGAAAGCTTAGAGGGTATAGTAGCATGGAAAATGGTTGTGGATTCTAGACACAGTGTGGGAAGACAGTGGGAGAAGGGGGAGAGTGTGAAGAAAGAAATTTAGGAGAAAAATAGAGAAGCAAGACATTTATGGGACACAGAAATGGATTATTATCTGTTGATGATAATGTGTATAGTGCCCTGAACTAGACTAGCATGAAATGTATTCATGTTGGATAAATGCACTTTTCAAGCTAAGTGATGTATACTGATTGAATGTACAAAATAAATTAAAATAAAATAAAATAAAAATGAGATATCACTGGAACCAACAGGTGGCATAATGGCTATGTCACTGGACTCCCATGTAGTCAACTGTGGTTCGAGTCCCAGACCTGGAGGCTTAAACTCATGCTGGGTGTGTGTGCTTGTGTGCCCAAGATCCCAAGAGGAGAATGGAGGATAAGGGATTGCAGTTTGGCCATCTCCCCAGGGGCTGATTTCTCACTTTCTGTCTCTCTCTGTCTTTCTGGTGAGTGCACATGCCCTATAGCAAAAACCTCTCAAAAAAAAAAAAAAGTGAGATAACATTTAACTCCAGTTAGAATAGCTGGAATAAAAAAATAAAGAACAACCATTGCTAGAATAATAAAAATAAAATATTTTTTTAGAAAAGGAAAAACCATTGCTAACAAGGCTTTACAACCATTGTAACAAGGCTTATATTGTTGTTGGGAATGTATATTCTTGCAACCTCTGTATAAAACAATGTACGGGTTCCTCAAAAACCTACAAATAGAACTATCATGTGATCCAATAATCCCACTACTTGGTATTTACTCAAATAAAAACAAAACAAAACAAACAAACAACAACAACAACAAAAAAAAAAAAAACAGGAAAACACTCACTTGGAAAGACACTTTTTCCTCCATGTTTATTTGCTGCATTATTCACAATTGCTAAGACATGGAGTCAACCCAAAGGTCCAAAATCTAAAGACTAGGCTGAAAAATGGTGGCACATATATACTGTGGGATATTACTCAGCTCTGTGAAAACAACAAAAGCCCAAATATTTGATTCAAAGTAGATGAATACAGAGGACTTAATATTAACCAAAGCAAGCTAGACTTTGAAAGAAAGACACTGTATATCCCCACTCAATCAATATATATGGAATGTCTGCACTCAGTAGCAGAAACGGAAAGATCCAAAGATATGAGAGTAGAGAGGATAAGTGTAGACACCAGAGATTGTAAGAGAGGGCACTGGACCGAGTCCAGGACGCAAACCACGGTCAGCTACATGGAAGTCCAGTGACATAGCCATTGTGCCAATTGCTGTTTCTGGAAGTCTGCATTTTCTGTCTTTATCTTATTCTGGTAGTTTAGTTATTATTCTGGTAGTCAGTTAATATTCATGACATGAAGTGTTTGCAATTATGCAAGACTACATATTTCATTTATATTTGTATTTTTATAGTATTTAGATTAAATAAAAATAATTATACCACAAAAAGAGAGAGAGAGAGAGAGAGAGAGAGAGGGCACTGGGTGGTTTAAAGTGGTTAGAAGGAGAAAAGGGAAGGAACAATTAACAGGCCAAATATTTTTAACTTCTCTGTTTAAAAAAAAGTCTATAATATTTGCTTTAAAAACATAAATTAAAAAATAACCCTTTCGACCAGTTAAAATACACAATAGACACCAAAGTCCACATTATATTCAAGAGCCACTAAGGTCCTAATATATGATGGAAACATGGACCAAAAATGAAGAAAAAAAAAACTGATTTCAAATATATTTCTCCCTCAAAGGATTAAATGGTTTTGCTTTTTAGCACAGATTTTTATTTTCCAGAAATAAACCCAGTACTGTAGCTTCAGTAAAAATAATAATAATAATAGATATGATCTATGCCACTGGAGAAGAAATGATAGCTTTGAAGCCCACATTGTCTGACAAGGTGACAGAATTTACAAATAATTTTGTTGAGAGATTGGAAAGTGGGAAAATGATCAAAGGAAAGTCACTGGATATCAGAGAGAGCAGAAATTTAATTTAAAAGCTTACTAAAATTATACAAAGGGATTAAAGTCAGAGGAATAGAAACATCCAGCAGTCAGAGGAGGATAGAGTCAGCTTACTAAAATTATACAAAGGGATTAAAATTGGAGGAATATAAACACCCAGCAGTCAGAGGAGGATCGAATTCTACTCCCCAAATGTGATCAAGAATCAAGAAATTAGCCCTGAAGCATTGAGGTTGGAAATCAGAGCACCTTATTCTATTCCAAAAAAGTCAGTCCTTTTTATACCTTTCCCCCAAATAATCTTTTCAGAGACCTCTTTATGCCTTTATTCCTCAGACTGTAGATGAAGGGGTTCAGCATGGGGGTGACCACATTGTACATCACTGAGGCTCTTGCACTTGATAGTGAGCTGTGGGTAGCACCAGAACTAAGGTACACACCAAGGTTTGTACAATAAAATAAGGAGACAACTGAGAGGTGAGAGGCACAGGTGGAAAATACCTTGTACTTTCCCTGAGCTGATGGGATTGCATGAAAGGAGGAAACTATCTTAGAGTAAGAGTAAAGGACCCCAGTGAGGGGACCACCACCAAGCAGCACAGATGAAAAATAGATCACCATGTCATTAAGAAAGGTGTCAGAGCAGGCAAGGTGGGTCAGCATACTAATATCACAGTAGAAGTGGGGGATTTCCACATGTGGACAGAAGGACAGCCACAACACCATTAGGCTATGTAATAATGCATACAGGGCACTCATGGTCCATGAAGCCAGAACCAGTTGTCAACAGAGCCAAGGGTTCATAATGACTGTATAGTGTAGTAGGTGACAGATGGCCACATACCGGTCATAGGCCATCAGAGTCAGGAGGAAGTCATTTACCCCTGCAAACAGTATAGAAAAGTACAGCTGGGTGATGCAACCTGCATGGGTAATGACCTTGCTCTGGGTCTGGATGTTTACCAGCATCTTTGGGACGGTGGTGGAGGTGAGACAGATGTCAGTAAAGGACAGGTTGGAGAGGAAGAAGTACACAGTGACCAGGTACATGGAGAAGAAAAGCCCAAATATGAGGGGCCGCAATTCTGGTTCCTCTGAAAGTCCCAGAAGAAGAAATTCTGAACTTTGTGTATCATTTCCTGGTTCCATGGAGACTACCTGAAAAGAGGAAAATAACATGGTTAAATTCACACAAATAGATATTACTCACCTAGTTGAAATGTTGTAGTTCATAGTTTGTGGTCACAAAGGTTTTATGTATATATATATATATATAATATTTTTGTATGAATCTAATCTGCTTTAGGCTTTCATAGTGTTATCTCCACTTAGGACTTCTTCTGTCCCTCCTTTGTTCACATAGATCATGCTTCTACAGGATTTTTAGCTCATTTGTTTATTGACAAAATATAATAGTCCATATTTAGGGAGTAAAATGTGATGTTACAGTGGAATTTTATTTTTGTTGTTTTGTTTTGTATTGATTTTGCTATTGGGCACAGACACTCACCAGACAGACACAGAGAGAGAAGGGGATACAGGAAATCATCCCATAGGCAAGGGCCATGCCACAATACTCTCTTCCTTCAAGATGTTAGGAGTGCACATACACATGCCTGACATTTTTGTCAAGCTGTCAGGTTTGGGACTTTAACTGAATGTTGACCATGTGTGATCCAGCCACTTTAACCATCACACCATCAGCTGGCCCAATAACTGTATCTTTATATCCATACAAAATTAATTCTGGGGCCAGAAGTTGGCATGGTGGCTAAGATGCTGGACTCGCACATGGCCGACTGTATTTCAAGTCCCGGACCTGGTGGCTTACTTATTCTCTCTCTCTCTCTCTCTCTCTTTCTCTTTGGTAATTTTGAACAATAATAATAACAGTAATTAAATTAAAATAAATCTTTTTAAAAAGGAAAATAACTCAGATTCCTCCTTTCACCAAGGGTGGTTTAAAGTGGTTAGAAGGAGAAAAGGGAAGGAACAATTAACAGGCCAAATATTTTTAACTTCTCTGTTTAAAAAAAAGTCTATAATATTTGCTTTAAAAACATAAATTAAAAAATAACCCTTTCGACCAGTTAAAATACACAATAGACACCAAAGTCCACATTATATTCAAGAGCCACTAAGGTCCTAATATATGATGGAAACATGGACCAAAAATGAAGAAAAAAAAAACTGATTTCAAATATATTTCTCCCTCAAAGGATTAAATGGTTTTGCTTTTTAGCACAGATTTTTATTTTCCAGAAATAAACCCAGTACTGTAGCTTCAGTAAAAATAATAATAAAACAAAAGCCCAAATGTTTGATTCAAAGTAGATGAATACAGAGGACTTAATATTAACCAAAGCAAGCTAGACTTTGAAAGAAAGACACTGTATATCCCCACTCAATCAATATATATGGAATGTCTGCACTCAGTAGCAGAAACGGAAAGATCCAAAGATATGAGAGTAGAGAGGATAAGTGTAGACACCAGAGATTGTAAGAGAGGGCACTGGACCGAGTCCAGGACGCAAACCACGGTCAGCTACATGGAAGTCCAGTGACATAGCCATTGTGCCAATTGCTGTTTCTGGAAGTCTGCATTTTCTGTCTTTATCTTATTCTGGTAGTTTAGTTATTATTCTGGTAGTCAGTTAATATTCATGACATGAAGTGTTTGCAATTATGCAAGACTACATATTTCATTTATATTTGTATTTTTATAGTATTTAGATTAAATAAAAATAATTATACCACAAAAAGAGAGAGAGAGAGAGAGAGAGAGAGAGGGCACTGGGTGGTTTAAAGTGGTTAGAAGGAGAAAAGGGAAGGAACAATTAACAGGCCAAATATTTTTAACTTCTCTGTTTAAAAAAAAGTCTATAATATTTGCTTTAAAAACATAAATTAAAAAATAACCCTTTCGACCAGTTAAAATACACAATAGACACCAAAGTCCACATTATATTCAAGAGCCACTAAGGTCCTAATATATGATGGAAACATGGACCAAAAATGAAGAAAAAAAAAACTGATTTCAAATATATTTCTCCCTCAAAGGATTAAATGGTTTTGCTTTTTAGCACAGATTTTTATTTTCCAGAAATAAACCCAGTACTGTAGCTTCAGTAAAAATAATAATAAAACAAAAGCCCAAATGTTTGATTCAAAGTAGATGAATACAGAGGACTTAATATTAACCAAAGCAAGCTAGACTTTGAAAGAAAGACACTGTATATCCCCACTCAATCAATATATATGGAATGTCTGCACTCAGTAGCAGAAACGGAAAGATCCAAAGATATGAGAGTAGAGAGGATAAGTGTAGACACCAGAGATTGTAAGAGAGGGCACTGGACCGAGTCCAGGACGCAAACCACGGTCAGCTACATGGAAGTCCAGTGACATAGCCATTGTGCCAATTGCTGTTTCTGGAAGTCTGCATTTTCTGTCTTTATCTTATTCTGGTAGTTTAGTTATTATTCTGGTAGTCAGTTAATATTCATGACATGAAGTGTTTGCAATTATGCAAGACTACATATTTCATTTATATTTGTATTTTTATAGTATTTAGATTAAATAAAAATAATTATACCACAAAAAGAGAGAGAGAGAGAGAGAGAGAGAGAGGGCACTGGGTGGTTTAAAGTGGTTAGAAGGAGAAAAGGGAAGGAACAATTAACAGGCCAAATATTTTTAACTTCTCTGTTTAAAAAAAAGTCTATAATATTTGCTTTAAAAACATAAATTAAAAAATAACCCTTTCGACCAGTTAAAATACACAATAGACACCAAAGTCCACATTATATTCAAGAGCCACTAAGGTCCTAATATATGATGGAAACATGGACCAAAAATGAAGAAAAAAAAAACTGATTTCAAATATATTTCTCCCTCAAAGGATTAAATGGTTTTGCTTTTTAGCACAGATTTTTATTTTCCAGAAATAAACCCAGTACTGTAGCTTCAGTAAAAATAATAATAAAACAAAAGCCCAAATGTTTGATTCAAAGTAGATGAATACAGAGGACTTAATATTAACCAAAGCAAGCTAGACTTTGAAAGAAAGACACTGTATATCCCCACTCAATCAATATATATGGAATGTCTGCACTCAGTAGCAGAAACGGAAAGATCCAAAGATATGAGAGTAGAGAGGATAAGTGTAGACACCAGAGATTGTAAGAGAGGGCACTGGACCGAGTCCAGGACGCAAACCACGGTCAGCTACATGGAAGTCCAGTGACATAGCCATTGTGCCAATTGCTGTTTCTGGAAGTCTGCATTTTCTGTCTTTATCTTATTCTGGTAGTTTAGTTATTATTCTGGTAGTCAGTTAATATTCATGACATGAAGTGTTTGCAATTATGCAAGACTACATATTTCATTTATATTTGTATTTTTATAGTATTTAGATTAAATAAAAATAATTATACCACAAAAAGAGAGAGAGAGAGAGAGAGAGAGAGAGGGCACTGGGTGGTTTAAAGTGGTTAGAAGGAGAAAAGGGAAGGAACAATTAACAGGCCAAATATTTTTAACTTCTCTGTTTAAAAAAAAGTCTATAATATTTGCTTTAAAAACATAAATTAAAAAATAACCCTTTCGACCAGTTAAAATACACAATAGACACCAAAGTCCACATTATATTCAAGAGCCACTAAGGTCCTAATATATGATGGAAACATGGACCAAAAATGAAGAAAAAAAAAACTGATTTCAAATATATTTCTCCCTCAAAGGATTAAATGGTTTTGCTTTTTAGCACAGATTTTTATTTTCCAGAAATAAACCCAGTACTGTAGCTTCAGTAAAAATAATAATAAAACAAAAGCCCAAATGTTTGATTCAAAGTAGATGAATACAGAGGACTTAATATTAACCAAAGCAAGCTAGACTTTGAAAGAAAGACACTGTATATCCCCACTCAATCAATATATATGGAATGTCTGCACTCAGTAGCAGAAACGGAAAGATCCAAAGATATGAGAGTAGAGAGGATAAGTGTAGACACCAGAGATTGTAAGAGAGGGCACTGGACCGAGTCCAGGACGCAAACCACGGTCAGCTACATGGAAGTCCAGTGACATAGCCATTGTGCCAATTGCTGTTTCTGGAAGTCTGCATTTTCTGTCTTTATCTTATTCTGGTAGTTTAGTTATTATTCTGGTAGTCAGTTAATATTCATGACATGAAGTGTTTGCAATTATGCAAGACTACATATTTCATTTATATTTGTATTTTTATAGTATTTAGATTAAATAAAAATAATTATACCACAAAAAGAGAGAGAGAGAGAGAGAGAGAGAGAGGGCACTGGGTGGTTTAAAGTGGTTAGAAGGAGAAAAGGGAAGGAACAATTAACAGGCCAAATATTTTTAACTTCTCTGTTTAAAAAAAAGTCTATAATATTTGCTTTAAAAACATAAATTAAAAAATAACCCTTTCGACCAGTTAAAATACACAATAGACACCAAAGTCCACATTATATTCAAGAGCCACTAAGGTCCTAATATATGATGGAAACATGGACCAAAAATGAAGAAAAAAAAAACTGATTTCAAATATATTTCTCCCTCAAAGGATTAAATGGTTTTGCTTTTTAGCACAGATTTTTATTTTCCAGAAATAAACCCAGTACTGTAGCTTCAGTAAAAATAATAATAAAACAAAAGCCCAAATGTTTGATTCAAAGTAGATGAATACAGAGGACTTAATATTAACCAAAGCAAGCTAGACTTTGAAAGAAAGACACTGTATATCCCCACTCAATCAATATATATGGAATGTCTGCACTCAGTAGCAGAAACGGAAAGATCCAAAGATATGAGAGTAGAGAGGATAAGTGTAGACACCAGAGATTGTAAGAGAGGGCACTGGACCGAGTCCAGGACGCAAACCACGGTCAGCTACATGGAAGTCCAGTGACATAGCCATTGTGCCAATTGCTGTTTCTGGAAGTCTGCATTTTCTGTCTTTATCTTATTCTGGTAGTTTAGTTATTATTCTGGTAGTCAGTTAATATTCATGACATGAAGTGTTTGCAATTATGCAAGACTACATATTTCATTTATATTTGTATTTTTATAGTATTTAGATTAAATAAAAATAATTATACCACAAAAAGAGAGAGAGAGAGAGAGAGAGAGAGAGGGCACTGGGTGGTTTAAAGTGGTTAGAAGGAGAAAAGGGAAGGAACAATTAACAGGCCAAATATTTTTAACTTCTCTGTTTAAAAAAAAGTCTATAATATTTGCTTTAAAAACATAAATTAAAAAATAACCCTTTCGACCAGTTAAAATACACAATAGACACCAAAGTCCACATTATATTCAAGAGCCACTAAGGTCCTAATATATGATGGAAACATGGACCAAAAATGAAGAAAAAAAAAACTGATTTCAAATATATTTCTCCCTCAAAGGATTAAATGGTTTTGCTTTTTAGCACAGATTTTTATTTTCCAGAAATAAACCCAGTACTGTAGCTTCAGTAAAAATAATAATAAAACAAAAGCCCAAATGTTTGATTCAAAGTAGATGAATACAGAGGACTTAATATTAACCAAAGCAAGCTAGACTTTGAAAGAAAGACACTGTATATCCCCACTCAATCAATATATATGGAATGTCTGCACTCAGTAGCAGAAACGGAAAGATCCAAAGATATGAGAGTAGAGAGGATAAGTGTAGACACCAGAGATTGTAAGAGAGGGCACTGGACCGAGTCCAGGACGCAAACCACGGTCAGCTACATGGAAGTCCAGTGACATAGCCATTGTGCCAATTGCTGTTTCTGGAAGTCTGCATTTTCTGTCTTTATCTTATTCTGGTAGTTTAGTTATTATTCTGGTAGTCAGTTAATATTCATGACATGAAGTGTTTGCAATTATGCAAGACTACATATTTCATTTATATTTGTATTTTTATAGTATTTAGATTAAATAAAAATAATTATACCACAAAAAGAGAGAGAGAGAGAGAGAGAGAGAGAGGGCACTGGGTGGTTTAAAGTGGTTAGAAGGAGAAAAGGGAAGGAACAATTAACAGGCCAAATATTTTTAACTTCTCTGTTTAAAAAAAAGTCTATAATATTTGCTTTAAAAACATAAATTAAAAAATAACCCTTTCGACCAGTTAAAATACACAATAGACACCAAAGTCCACATTATATTCAAGAGCCACTAAGGTCCTAATATATGATGGAAACATGGACCAAAAATGAAGAAAAAAAAAACTGATTTCAAATATATTTCTCCCTCAAAGGATTAAATGGTTTTGCTTTTTAGCACAGATTTTTATTTTCCAGAAATAAACCCAGTACTGTAGCTTCAGTAAAAATAATAATAATAATAGATATGATCTATGCCACTGGAGAAGAAATGATAGCTTTGAAGCCCACATTGTCTGACAAGGTGACAGAATTTACAAATAATTTTGTTGAGAGATTGGAAAGTGGGAAAATGATCAAAGGAAAGTCACTGGATATCAGAGAGAGCAGAAATTTAATTTAAAAGCTTACTAAAATTATACAAAGGGATTAAAGTCAGAGGAATAGAAACATCCAGCAGTCAGAGGAGGATAGAGTCCTACTCCCCAAATGTGATCAAGAATCAAGAAATTAGCCCTGAAGCATTGAGGTTGGAAATCAGAGCACCTTATTCTATTCCAAAAAAGTCAGTCCTTTTTATACCTTTCCCCCAAATAATCTTTTCAGAGACCTCTTTATGCCTTTATTCCTCAGACTGTAGATGAAGGGGTTCAGCATGGGGGTGACCACATTGTACATCACTGAGGCTCTTGCACTTGATAGTGAGCTGTGGGTAGCACCAGAACTAAGGTACACACCAAGGTTTGTACAATAAAATAAGGAGACAACTGAGAGGTGAGAGGCACAGGTGGAAAATACCTTGTACTTTCCCTGAGCTGATGGGATTGCATGAAAGGAGGAAACTATCTTAGAGTAAGAGTAAAGGACCCCAGTGAGGGGACCACCACCAAGCAGCACAGATGAAAAATAGATCACCATGTCATTAAGAAAGGTGTCAGAGCAGGCAAGGTGGGTCAGCATACTAATATCACAGTAGAAGTGGGGGATTTCCACATGTGGACAGAAGGACAGCCACAACACCATTAGGCTATGTAATAATGCATACAGGGCACTCATGGTCCATGAAGCCAGAACCAGTTGTCAACAGAGCCAAGGGTTCATAATGACTGTATAGTGTAGTAGGTGACAGATGGCCACATACCGGTCATAGGCCATCAGAGTCAGGAGGAAGTCATTTACCCCTGCAAACAGTATAGAAAAGTACAGCTGGGTGATGCAACCTGCATGGGTAATGACCTTGCTCTGGGTCTGGATGTTTACCAGCATCTTTGGGACGGTGGTGGAGGTGAGACAGATGTCAGTAAAGGACAGGTTGGAGAGGAAGAAGTACACAGTGACCAGGTACATGGAGAAGAAAAGCCCAAATATGAGGGGCCGCAATTCTGGTTCCTCTGAAAGTCCCAGAAGAAGAAATTCTGAACTTTGTGTATCATTTCCTGGTTCCATGGAGACTACCTGAAAAGAGGAAAATAACATGGTTAAATTCACACAAATAGATATTACTCACCTAGTTGAAATGTTGTAGTTCATAGTTTGTGGTCACAAAGGTTTTATGTATATATATATATATATAGTATGAATCTAATCTGCTTTAGGCTTTCATAGTGTCATCTCCACTTAGGACTTCTTCTGTCCTCCTTTGTTCACATAGATCATGCTTCTACAGGATTTTTAGCTCATTTGTTTATTGACAAAATATAATAGTCCATATTTAGGGAGTAAAATGTGATGTTACAGTGGAATTTTATTTTTGTTGTTTTGTTTTGTATTGATTTTGCTATTGGGCACAGACACTCACCAGACAGACACAGAGAGAGAAGGGGATACAGGAAATCATCCCATAGGCAAGGGCCATGCCACAATACTCTCTTCCTTCAAGATGTTAGGAGTGCACATACACATGCCTGACATTTTTGTCAAGCTGTCAGGTTTGGGACTTTAACTGAATGTTGACCATGTGTGATCCAGCCACTTTAACCATCACACCATCAGCTGGCCCAATAACTGTATCTTTATATCCATACAAAATTAATTCTGGGGCCAGAAGTTGGCATGGTGGCTAAGATGCTGGACTCGCACATGGCCGACTGTATTTCAAGTCCCGGACCTGGTGGCTTACTTATTCTCTCTCTCTCTCTCTCTCTCTTTCTCTTTGGTAATTTTGAACAATAATAATAACAGTAATTAAATTAAAATAAATCTTTTTAAAAAGGAAAATAACTCAGATTCCTCCTTTCACCAATCCCTTGTCAGCCGCCATTCTGCCATCTGCTTCTGTGACTTTAACTACTTCAGATACCTTAGTTAGTGGAATCACTCCTATTTTATTTTGAAAGTATTCCATGGATCAAAATAGATCTATTTAACCTATTTTCATCTCATTTTTAGCTGTCGATTAGTATTGAGACAACTGTATTATAAGATCATAATTTGGGGATCCAGTAAGTGTCATGGTGGTTAAAGTACTATACACCACATGGTTGACCACGGTTCAAGTCCCAAACCCAACGGCTTGAAAATCACCCTGTACATGTAGGTTGCATGCCCAAAACCTCCAGAGAAAAATGGAGAAGGAATTTCAGCATGGAAAACCCCCTGGGGGTGATTTCTCACTTTCCCTCTCTCTGTCTCTCTCAGGCAAGCATATGTGTCCTATGACAAAAAAAATTAATAAAAATTAGGGGTGAACAGGTGCATACACAATAGGATGGTATACTAGATTTAATAACAAAATCTATTAGCTTTTCACATTCACTCAATATATAACTATATCTAGCAATACATAAGTCAATGCTATTCTGAAAATTTTATTTTAAAAATTCAATTCATTAAAAAAAATAATAAGATAAAATATACTCTGCCTCCCTATTTTTCTTCTAAAT